>NC_138748.1:75065680-75532969 GCF_965113315.1 Podarcis vaucheri | reverse complement strand
AGATGGTCTCAAATCCTTGGTGGGTTGGGGAATTCTGCTGCAGGTGTAGGCAGGCACTGGTGGATGGAGAGGATGAGAACAACAGTGAATCCCACAGTCAAGAAGGCAGATTCTGCCCATCCTGCTGAGGAAAGTGAAGGGCAGATGGGGCTCGTCAATCTGGGAAGGGAGGTCCTCGAGAAGGAAAACTAAACCTTCACTGCCTGGTGAGTTATCTTCAGGAAAAGAAAAGGCTATACAAATCCAGAGTGGAGTCTCTAAGATAGTTGCATGGTGTCCTGCACACCTCCTTCCAGCCACTCCAGCAGCCAAGCTGGTGCCAAACGTACTGCTCTGCTTTCCTTGGGACCATATTAGCCAGGCTGAGAAAGGGGTCTTGTTGTCTAGGCAGCCCAGGACCCCCAAACACACTGCCCAGGCAGTGCTGCTAACACAGCAGTTTCAGGCGGAGAGATGAGCTCAGACGTGTGTATCAAAATCTCTCCAATGTGGATGTGCTGTTTACATCATATGTCACTGTAAAAGTATTCAAAATATTTGTCTTTTGAAGAAAAGACCACCAAGTATCGGATGGCCCCTTCAAAGCTAATGAAAGTCTTGTGCCTGGAGCTTTTGGGGGTGCAGGACCAGGAAAGCTTCTGCCAGCATGATCCTTCCAACTGGGATTCAGGCCTCATCATGTGACAGAAACTGCCCTCATCGCTCTGGTTGATGATCTCCAATGCGCTAGAGTCTGAAGGGAAAGCTGTTTCCTGGTTCTGCTAGATCTCTCAGTGGCTTTGGAGACCTTTGGCCATGGTGTCCTACTGAACCCTCTAGAATAGAATCATAGAATCATAGAATCATAGAATCATAGAGTTGGAAGAAACCACAAGGGCCATTGAGTCCAACCCCCTGCCAAGCAGGAAACACCATCAGAGCACTCCTGACATATGGTTGTCAAGCCTCTGCTTAAAGACCTCCAAAATAGGAGACTCTACCACACTCCTTGGCAGCAAATTCCACTGTCTAACAGCTCTTACTGTCAGGAAGTTCTTCCTAATGTTTAGGTGGAATCTTCTTTCTTGTAGTTTGGATCCATTGCTCTGTGTCCGCTTCTCTGGAGCAGCAGAAAACAACCTTTCTCCCTCCTCTATGTGACATCCTTTTCTATATTTGAACATGGCTATCCTATCACCCCTTAACCTCCTCTTCTCCAGGCTAAACATGCCCAGCTCCCTTAGCCGTTCCTCATAAGGCATCGTTTCCAGGCCTTTGACCATTTTGGTTGCCCTCCTCTGGACACGTTCCAGTTTGTCAGTGTCCTTCTTGAATTGTGGTGCCCAGAACTGGACACAGTACTCCAGGTGTGGTCTGACCAGAGCAGAATACAGTGGCACTATTACTTCCCTTGATCTAGATGCTATACTCCTATTGATGCAGCCCAGAATTGCATTGGCTTTTTTAGCTGCCGCGTCACACTGTTGGCTCATGTCAAGTTTGTGGTCAACCAAGACTCCTAGATCCTTTTCACATGTACTGCTCTCAAGCCAGGTGTCACCCATCTTGTATTTGTGCCTCTCATTTTTTTTGCCCAAGTGCAATATTTTACATTTCTCCCTGTTAAAATTCATCTTGTTTGTTTTTGCCCAGTTCTCTAGGGGATCTGGGGACCCTGCTATGCAGTGGTTCCCCTCCTTCCTCCTGGGCCATGTCCAGAAAGTGGTGTTGGGGGATGACTGTTCTGACCCCTGGGCTCCCACTTGTGGGGTTCCTCAGGGCTCCGTCCTCTCCCCCATGCTTTTTAATATCTATATGAAGCTGCTGGGAGAGATCATCAGGGTTTTGGGGCTGGGTGATCACCAGTATGTGGGTGATCCCCAGCTCTTCTTCTCGTTTAAATCGGAGCCAGTGAAGGTGGTGAATGCCCCGTGTTGGTGCCTGGAGGTGGTTTGAGGATGGGTGGCAGCTAACAGATTGAGGTTGAATCCTGACAAGACAGAAGTACTGTCTCTGGGGAACAGGAGGTGGGCAGGTGTGGGGGGGGGCTGGTCCTGATGGGGTAATTGTGCCCCTAAATAACCAGGTGTGCAGCCTAGGGGTCATTTTGGACTCACAGCTGACCATGGAGGCGCAGCTCAATTCTGTGTCCAGGGCAGCTGTCTAGCAGCTCCATCTGGAACGCAGGCTGAGTCCCTCCTTCCCCGCACACTGTCTTGCCAGAGTGGTGCATGCTCTGGTTATTTCCGGCTTGGACTACTGCTATGTGGCCTACATGGGACTACCTTTGAAGGTGACCCAAAACTGCAACTGAATGGGAGCAGCTGCCAAGACCACATATCACTGCTCCTAAAGGATCTTACTTGGCTCCCAGCAGATTTTCAAGCACATGTCAAACTGTTGGTGTTGACCTTTAAGTGTCATGGCTGCATTTTCCAGGCAAAGAAAAGTATTGATCTAATGCAGGCTTCCTGAAACTCGGCAGTTTTCTTTCTGCTGAGAGCTGGTGGTGGGATCAGTTGCGATGAGGTTATGAAGAACCTTTCTTGTTTCATGGAACCAGATGAAGCTGGTTTAAACTGGAGCGAGCCAGGCTTGCTATCCAGTCCCAAGGTTACTCTGACATTTAATAGAATATAAATTACAAGGCCGAAAGGCATCTGATCCCACTTCCTAGTCTGCTATTTCTCTACTCCGCTTGTGTGATTCTTACTTGAGTGCTGTTTTGGTATGCTAAGTTAGGGTTTTACATAAGGTAGATTTTTACTATTTTTTGGATCCTGTTATGCTTCTTTGCCTTCAGTAATAAATTTATTTGCTGAATGAGATTGTTATGGAGCAGCAAGATCTGCAACCTAAAGCTCTCAACAGCCTCAGCCCTGTAGACCTAAAGGAGCATCTCCACCGACATCGCTCAGTCTGGACAGGGAGGTCCTCCTTGGAAGGTCTTCTGCTGATTCCCCCCTGGGAGAAGCGAAGTTACAGGGAAGCAGGCAGAGGGTGAGGAAGTGGGCAACATTCTGACATTTAGAAGACAGCTGAAGGCAACCCTCTACCGGGAGGTTTTTAATGTCTGATGTTTTACTGTCTTTTCTTTGTACTGGAACCAGGCAGTGGAAGAGAAACTTAAAGATGGAAGCCCGAGAGAGAGGAAAAGGTTTCTGGCTGCTTCCTGGGTGGGATTGCGGAAACCAAGAGCTGCTTCTGAGAAGGCCTCTCCCCTCCCCTCTTCCTCTTCCCTCTCCTCTCCAGGGGGACCAATGGTTGGACTGGGCAGAACCACTGCGTCTGGGCAGGGCAGGGGCTTATGGGGTGGGAAGAGGATGGAGGTTGCAGGAAGGAAGGGTGAGGGGACAGGACCCCCCACTTTCCAGGGATCTGTCTCTGGTCACCTTGAAGGGGTGGCCGATTCCTGGGTGGGAAGGAGAAGTCAAGGCAGCCCCTCCAGAGAATCCCAGCAGGCTGGGGAGAAGTCTCCCCAAATACTGATTTCCTATCTCCCCCCCCCCATTGCTGCCCTTTTCTGCCCCAGGGGTGCTCCCCCTCCCCACTTCCTCGACTCCCTCCCTCTGTCCCAGAGTCTCCCCTGCACCCAGAGGCCTCCCTTGGCGCGGCTCAGCCCTCATCCCCCATCTTTCCATCCTGGGGGGCCACCCCAAGACTAGCAGAGGAGGGACAGGGGGTCTCTATCTAGGCGTCCCTCACGCCCGTTAACCCTCCTTTATCCGTGTGAAACCCACAGGGCCCCAGGGATGCCTTCGCGGGGAAAATGGGGCAAGGGGGCCCTCGTGGGGACCCCCTGCGTAGGCGTCCCATGTCCGTCGCTGCCAAGGCGCCTAAGGGGCCATGGAAAGCCCCCTTCGCAGCACACGTGCAGGGATCCAGGCCCTGCCGACGCGGCCCACGAAAGGCGCCTTGGGGAGCTGGCGGGGGTCTCTGGGTCCTTCCCCCCTCCCTCTCCGCCCCCCGCGACCCCTTTACCTCTTTGTCCTCGCTCCCGATTCTCCTTTTCTTTCCCGCAACATCCACCGGGCGGGGGTTCCCTTCCCTGCCGCCCCGCCTTTCCTTTCCGAAGCGCCCCCCCCCCAGCTACGGGGCAGAGCAGCAATCCGGCGCAGAAGCTCCACTTGCGGGAGAAGCAGGCAGTTCGGGAGGGGGGCTCTCTCCGCTCATTCCGGAAACAGAAGCCGGATTGGAGGAGGAGCAGAAGGAAGAGGTGCGACATACGGGGGGGGGGTGAGGATTGTGGGGGCGGGGTGAGAGGAGGATGTACCGGGAAGGGAGGGATAGAGGGGGGGGGAGACGAAGGTTTCCCCCCTCCCTTCTTCGTTCAGGGGATCAGGAGAGCGGGGGAGGGGATGACCCCGGCAATCCAGCTGCAAAGTGGGGTCCCCCCCTGCAATGTTTACATTGAAAATCCTTCCCTCCCCCCGCCCCCCACGCCATGATCTTAGATCCATTCCATGTTTTAGGTATTGTTGCACATTGAGCAGCGGGTCGGGCTCTGTGACTCCTGTGTTACGGAGAAAATGGGGCTTGGGCTTTTGCACACACACACACAGAGAGAGAGAGAGAGAGAGAGAGAGAGAGAGAGAGAGAGAGAGAGAGAGAGAGACCCGACACAATTCCTCCCTTGTGTCTCCCTCAGAGGCAACACAATGCGGCCCGGAAGAAAGCAAGGCAGCTGTTGATCTATTTGCAGGCAGAGCCCCCCCCCCCCATGCGAGGAGTGAAGCAGCCCAGAACTAAAGCGCGTTGCAATTTGTGCACCCTCAAATAATCGCCCCCCCGTCACAGAGAAAGCACCCCAAAAACATCCCCGGTTGCGCCACAAAATGCGTTGTACCTGAAAATCAGATCAGACTCCATGTTGTGGCAACATGACAAGTCTGTCTGTCCGTCGGGATGCCTGACGATTCCTGCTCCCTGCCTTTTCCGGGCCAGCCTGAGAAGATCACTGGAAAGGGGGGGGGCTCAGGAAGAATCTCCTGCCACGTGACTGGGGGAGTCTGGGGGCTGACGGGGGTCAGACAGGGCTGCTGTTTTGCTCTCCTTACTATTTCAGCTCAGGTTTTACTGAAATGGGTGGATTCATTGAGGAAACGGGGCTACGCTGTAAAGAGGCCAATGTGTCTACTTTGTTACCACCCAGTGAGTTGTGTTGCAAAGGCCATTTGCAGAAAGGCTCCTGTTGTATCACCTGCGGCTACATGCCGGAGTTTGGGTCTTTTTGCGGAAATGTGTCTGTGTAAATGCGCTTATCCCCGTGCATTTATAATGGCAAGACATTAAATACCATGAAACCCACAAGCACCAGAACCATAGGCCCACATAGGAGTCCAAAAGCACAGAACGAAGCAGCCCTTAATCCCTGCCTAGCTAGCTGTCAAAGGCTGGGTGTCCAAAAACAACAACATGTTTTTTGTACCCCACCTATCAGACTGGATTGCTCCAGCCACTCTGGGCAGCTTCCAAAAGAATAAAAGGAAACATAACCCAACATAAATCATTAAAAGCTTCCCGATACGGAGCTGCTTTCAGGCATCAATGGAGGCCGTATAATGGTTTATCTCCCTGACATCTGGTGGGAGGGCGTTCCACAGGGCAGTCAGGACAACCGAGAAGGCCCCCTGTAACCTCACTTCTCGCAATGAGGGACCTGCCAGAATGAAGCGGGACCACCTGGAGGAATTATACCCTTATGCTTTCCATATAATCAGTTAGCCATATATAACCATATATCCTTATAATGCTTTTTATCCATGTTTGAATCATGAAGGCTTCTGCAAAGCTTAGGGCAAAATGCTTAGATTTGAAAAATCCAAAATGAACTCTGTCCCAGTTCTCTCCCCTTGTTCTTCTCAATGTCTCGCTAACATAAGGGGGGAAGCAATAAATCTGCTGTGCTGGCATTTTCCTCCTGTCCAGACAGGGTCCTGAGCAGCTGAAAACAGGAAGATGCTAACCGCAAAATGTCCCTGTTTGGCAGATGTTGCGTTGGAGAGCTTAACGGCCGAATACAGTTCCTTTCTCCTTTTTATTAGGGGAAAGGTCGGACTAATGTTCAGACTGAAGAAAGCAAAAGTTGGGAGGGAACTCTTAACATGATCAGGGGGCAAGGCTTGAATGCGCTCATTGGTTTTATTTTTGCTGCCGTGTACGATTGTATTCGATTATGTCATGATCGATGATGTATGTACTCAGATATAAAGCCTCAGGGCGCTAGAGCTGGGGGCCCCAGTCTCTGGAAAGGATTCCACAGGGTCAATTATTGCTCAGCAATAAATATCACTTTCTTTTTCTCCACTGCTGCGTCTGTCAGTTCTGGGACACAATTTGAGTGGGTCACTGGTACCTTAAAAATCATTGCTACAAGAAGGCCCTCGGAGCTGGACCTCAGTGTCCGGGCTGAGCGATGGACGTGGAGACGCTCCTTCCCTTCTACTGGGCTGAGACCATTTGGGGCTTCCAAGGTCAGCACCAACACTTTGAATGGTGCTCGGAAACGGACCGGGAGCCAGTGAAGATTTCTTAGGACCCGTGTTCAGGGGCCAGCTGTTAGGGGGCCTTTCAGCTGCTGTCCAAAACTGAAGGTATCCCTTGCCGGAAGTAATCCATAAACCTCTCCTCCTCCGCCTTCTCGGGATGCCATTGGAGCGCGATGCTCCGCCTCTCGAAAGAGGGAAAGGTGTGAGTTGGGTGCGCTCGGCTTGCCAAGGGTTAAACAGAAACGAGCTAGATTCCTAGACAGGAAAGTAAGACGGGGGGGGGCAGGGTCCTCCAGAGCGAAAGCCCAACCCCTCCCTTTCCTGCAAGAACTCGGGCGTGTGGGGGTCCCGTTGGTTCGGCTCTGCAGAGGCTGCCGGGGGGGGGGCTGCTGGGATCCGGTGAGTCTCCTCTCTCCCAGCATAGGGCCCATGGGGAGAGCGGGGGTCCCAGCGCTGCATGGCGAGAGGGGGGCAAGTCAGGGCGCGGAGAGTCGCAGGAGGGCGGCAGCTCTGCTCTTGCTTTGCATGGATGCGCTGCTGGCCCCTTGGATCCAGAGCGGGGAAATGCATGCAGAGAAACCCCATTCGGATGAATGGATCAGTCCCCTTGTATAACAGAGGTTGTAGGTGGATGGAAACGTTCGGACATTCGGTACCTAAAACCTCACCTGTGCAAGGAAGGAAGACGGAGGGCAGAGAAGAGAAAGCGCTTCCTCTTGCAGGGCAGAGTAAAACCTGTGGAACTCCCTCCCACAAGAGGCAGGGAGGCCACCAGTGGTTGCAGGAATTGATGTATAGGTTGGGGGGGGGTTGCCCCTCCAGCAGATCTCATGCACATGCAGCCCACTACCAAAATCAGCATAATCACTTTTGTGACTTGTGTGATTTGTCCCCACAAAACACTTCATCACAGTTTCTTCCTCTCTATTCAAAGGGCCTCTGCTGCACGATACCAAATGTAAGAATTCACTGAAAAATGTCTCTATGTACTGACTCACTGGGAAAACTTCAGAAATCCACATAGACATGTGAGCTCAGCTACTCAGCAGCCCCTCTGCCTGAGTGATAATCCTTGGCATCCTGATACCTGAGTACCAGACAGGTAGCCATTGTAGAAATACCAAACTCAGATGAAGACAAAAGGGTGTGATTCACTTGGCTGGGAAAAGGAAGTATCTGTTTTGTTTCACTTGATGGGTGTTTGGTGGAGGGCAGGGGGAACCATGGGGCAGGGTCCAGGATGCTCAGATTCCTGCCACCAGACCTCCCCTTTCATGATGTAACCGTGATGTATGAGTGATGTAGTGGGGGGGGCATAACATGGGGATTAAAGGTAAAGGGTAAAGGGACCCCTGACTGTTAGGTCCAGTTGCGGACGACTTTGGGGTTGCAGCGCTCATCTCGCTTTATTGGCAGCCAACATTTGTCTGCAGACAGTTTCCGGGTCATGTGGCCAGCATGACTAAGCCACTTCTGGCGAACCAGAGCAGCGCACGGAAACACTATTTACCTTCTCACCACAGCAGTACCTATTTATCTACTTGCACTTGACATGCTTTTGAACTGCTGGGTTGGCAGGAGCTGGGACCGAGCAACGGGAGCTCACCCCATCACAGGGATTCGAACCACCAACCTTCCAATCGGCAAGCCCTAGGCTCTGTGGTTTATTAGCGCCACCCGCTAATAAAAGTTTGGGTTCTCTTTTGTGTGGGGCTTCCATCTTGTTTCACCTGGTGGCAGGTGGGAGTCCTGTGGTGACAGACTTCAATCAAGACCAAGCCTACTGGCTGCTCTTTTGCTCTGGTATTCCTGGCTGGTGTCCTTGTTTCTTGTCCAAGGGAGCCCTCAGATTTCTCCGTTAGCACAATCAAGGTGGCGTTCAAAGAGGAGGAGACCGATCTGTGGAGAAGGAGGAGAGGGCGATGGGGGGCTCCTCTGCTCTGTCTCCCCCATAGGAGGCTGTCATGAGACAAAGGTTCTTGAGAGCAGGAGCAGCAAGCCCTACATCTTTCAAGCTTGCTGGCTGTTAACTGTTAACAGCTAATTGCTGAGTCACTGTAACTCAGGATTCATCTCGAGTGATGACTCATTTTCCCCTTGCCTTTTCCTGTAAGACCTATTGCAGTTGTTAAGAGTCGTCAACAGGCTCATCTCAGCTATCTGCCAATCACCCATTCCCACCACCCTTCTGAGTAATACCCCTCCCCACCTTCTCACTATATAGAAGGATCTGGCAACTTCTGTTTCAGTGTATCTGAAGAAGTGTGCATGCACACGAAAGCTCATACCAAGAACTAACTTAGTTGGTCTTTAAGGTGCTACTGGAAGGAATTTTTTTATTTTGACTATGGCAGACCAACACGGCTACCTACCTTTAACTCTCCCTAGAAAAGTAGCCAGTCTCTCTGTGGGCCTCAGGAGCTGAGTAGTATTGCTTTGTGTTGTTGCTGTGAATGTGTAGCGGAGTCGCCTTCAAGGGCAGTTCCACACAGAGAGCGTTGCCACCATCCCATCTGGCGCAGAGCAGGGAAGACCAGGGCCATGTCTTCTCTGTCCCAAAAGGTCTGTGGGGTGGGGAATTAGCCCGAGCTGGACATGGGCACCTGAGCCTCAAGCAACCATGATGGACCCAGGAGTGCCCTCAAGTATTCATGACTGGGGAGGGGGAGTGTTAAGCAATGTAACATCATCATCGTTACTGCTTGTTCCCTGCCCATCACCCGAATTTCCAAGAGCAGATTACAATTTTCTTTAAAAAGCAATAAGAACAGTTGAAAACACATTACACTCATAGAAAGGCGAGTTCCACTTTATTTGCTTTTGAGTGCTGACCTTTGACCCCACCCACATGTCATTTGGCCCTCATAAGTTAGCCAGATAAGGGAATAAATGGGCTCTGAAGTGGGGTTGGGCAGGAGAGCAACTCTTGAGGAGTCCTGAGTTAGGACCCCCACTATAACCCAATGCTCAGATAACACTCAGTACAAATGACTCACTTGTCAATCACAGTTCTGACTTCATTCCTTGACTGAAAACTCTGAAAGGCAGGAGCAAAGACCAACAGTTCCCTGCACATTTTGCATGGTCACTTTCCCTCTAGGAGGGCTGGAGACTTACTTCACCTTCTCCTTTTTATAGAAACCTCAGAGTCTGGGTTGTGGTGCAGTCCAGAGCTGGCTCTTCCAAGACTCATACATACTTCCTCAAGGAACATTTTTCTCCTCCAGGCAATATGTCAGTTTTGTAACAGAACAATGTATTCGGTTTGTAGAATTTCCTAGCACCTCTGATTTGGACAGACAGAACTTGGCAGAAGATCAAGGGATTCCTTCATCTCTCTTGGAGGCTTCCTGAGAGCACAGATGGATGAGCAAGACTCAGCTGGCCCTGAAGCAGGAAGAGGCCAGGCCATGGAAACGGGGAGCAGTGGGAGATTCTGGGGGGAAACTGTGCAGAAGATCCCGGGAGAGGAGGACACTCTCCACTCAGAGGTGCAGAGCAAGCAATTGAGGCAGTTCTGCTATCAGGAGGCCAAAGGACCCCGGAAGGTTTGCAGCCGACTTTACTGCCTTGACCATCAGTGGCTGAAGCCAGAAAGGCACACGAAAGCTGAGATGCTGGACCTGGTGATCTTGGAGCAGTTCCTGGCTGTCCTTCCACTGGAGATGGAGAACTGGGTGAGGGAATGCGGAGCAGAGACCAGTTCCCAGGCAGTGGCCCTGGCCCAGGGGTATGCAACCCGTGGCTCCGGAGCCGCATGTGGCTCTTTTACACCTTTGCCGCGGCTCCGGGGCAGATACTAGCGAGGGGAGGAGGCGCATTGTGCGCCCCGACACTCCCCACTGTGGCGGGCGCTGTACTGGCTGTGACGTTGCATGGGGGCGGTGCGTGCATTAGTCACGCACCGTCCCAACATCACCTTCCCGCCCGCTGTCAGATCAGAGGGCAGCGGCGCACATACTTTAAATGTCACAATGGTTTTGCGGCTCCCAGGTTTTGTTTTTTTCTTCGGAAACGGGTCCAAGTGGCTCTTTTTGTCTTAAAGGTTGCAGACCCCTGCCCTGGCCGAAGGTTTCCTCCTGAGTCAGGCAGAGGAGAAGAAGCAGGCAGAGCAGCAGGTGAGAGAGACTTTCCTCTGAATACTCCCAAGGGGCTCCGAACGTGAGTGAGGGTATCTGAAAATTCTCCATCCTTTTTTGGAAAGCAGCCATTGAATGTTATCAGATTGCCCTTCAGTTTTTGCCTCTGTCTTCCTTTTCTAACTCTTCTTCATATTCTCTGTTTTGAATCTTTGTTGCTATTTCAGAGACAGGATCTGATTGCAGAAATGGGCCCAGATTCCTCTGAGACCAAAAGGACTCCGTTGGACACCAGAGAGAGGCTGCTGGGTAAGGAAGGAGCCCGTTCTCTGTTTGGTCCCTTTCTGTGGATATCAAAACGAATCCATGGGTTCTTTTCCTCTTTTTGGGGGGGGGTAGACACTTGGGGCCAGGAGCACCTAGGAGGGAGATGTATTTTTAAACCCAACTAAATTATGAAATGGGTCCAAATGTCCAGATGCACTCAGAAGGTGAGACTTTTTTGGGAGCAGCTGCACTCCTGGCTTCCCACTTACTTCTGTCTCTTGCAGGTGACCAGATGATGCCAGCAAGACCTCCTCTTCCATCTATTCCTGGTGGTGAAGGAGAAGCAACGGCTGTGGAAGCAGCTCAGGTAGAGGGAGGGAGCCCTGTGGGGAAGGGGGCTGAGGGGTGGGGCAGCCAGGGTGCCTCTGGCCCCCGAGGAATCTCTCTCCTCCTCTTGGCTTCTGCCCAAGCTTCTCTGAAGGCATCTTTGTCAAGGGCAGCCTAGACAGAAACCAGGAGGCTGGGAATGCCATTCGAGAAGCTTAATGTGCTGAGAATAAGGAACAGCCACCTTGCCTTAACTCACCTTCTGACGGTCAATAGAATGATTCATAAGTCATTGTCGTTTTACTTGTAGAGTTATCATTGAATGCTAAAACAGGCTTCTAAGCAGTTCATCAAGCCTCAAAAATAGTTCCCAGGAATCACCTATCTTGTCGCATCAGTTGCACAATGGGGTTTCCCCACCTTCTCCTACCCCTTTTAATGCGCAGAAAGAAACAGCAATGTGTAGCAGACACCCTTAGTGCTGTCTAAAAAGGACCTCTTCATTTCTCTCTTAGGGTCCAGTGTGCTTTGAAGATGTCGCTGTTCATTTCACAGATGAGGAATGGGCGTTGCTGGATCCTGACCAGAGAGCTCTGCATAAGGAAGTCATGGAGGAGAATCACAGAATTGTGGCCTCTCTCAGTAAGGTTCCCTTGTGGATCATGACCTCTGTTTAGAAATTCCATGCATATCTCTCTCTGATAAGCCTCCCTGGTTTTGAGGGAGGTCTGCAGGGCCACTTGCAGCATTTGGGATTCTAATACCCCCCCAAACTCACCTTAAATGGAGGGCTATCAGCATGTTTTGACCGTGGACATGATGAAGCCAACATAGACCTTGCTGAGAATGAAATGGGAACATGCTGGGAATCTGAGGTCAGGAGAACACATCTTTGTTGACACTGTCCTGCCTTCTATTGCCCAAAATCTTCCTGATATGGAGCATATGGAAGACATTGAGGGTTTTCCCCCCTAATGGTTGTAATTGTCCACAATTCACTTCACAAACTGCTTGCTCAACGCACAACCCTGATAGACCTCCCACTTGGCATTGAAGAGTTAGTAACACATTTGCCTTGCCAATACACTTGTCCAGGTCAGCATCGATGAAGAGGTTGTTGGTTATGGTAGAACCTCCTAGGGAGACAAAATCATCCACCACCTCCAGTGTCTGAAACTCCCATAGGCGCATTTTGCAACAGGGAATTTCATAGACACGAGCAGTTTCTGAGCTCTGCGCGCAGTACTGCACTTAAGATTTCAGATTAAAACTGCGGAGTGGAAGGAAAGCAGGACCTTTTTCTGCCTCCCCACCTCCAGCTACTCTCTGAAGGCTGAAGGAGAGACCTGTCAAGGTGGTGTCTGCTCTTCGCAATAAACACCCTCTGCTCACTCAGAGAGATATTTACAGTTCTTTATTTACATATGTACGAACAGCTACAGTTCAAAATCATGCATCTGAATCTGACCAGTCAGATTCGGGGAGTGGCTTCCTTCGGCTCCTTCTCCAACCCAGCAGATGTGGGAATCTCGCAAGACGTCTTTGATTCTCTCCTTGCCTTTGCCAAAGGCACTGCTTCCCCTTCTGTTCCTGAACTCCCTGGTTGGTGGCAGGGCTCTCCAGTACTGCAGAACCCTGACACCACTTGACTGCTCTCCGCCTTCTCCTCCCCTACTTCGTCCATCATTTCCCTGTTTTCCCTGTCTGACTGTCCCTGCTCTGATACTCCCCTTTCCCTTGACCCAAGGGCTGTCTATCCCGTGACATCACCCCCCACTAAGCCCCCCCATCTGTCTCGCTTTCGATGTCTTCTGAGGATCTGAAACCTACAAGTGGTGATATACCTGTGGGTGCGTGCATTGTGTTATTGTATGCAAGCTCTGCCAGGCTCAATTTCCTCAAAACTTCTCTCTCTGTTCTCCCCTTGCCTGTCTGTCCCATGACAAGACCTTCTTAAAAAATCAGGGGGTGGGGGTGGGCAGGGGAAGGACTAGACCATGTGAAAAATGAACATATTATTTTAGCTGCTGTTCATTCCTTTTCAACTTTGTATTTTTGTCATATGAAAGTGCACCTAGACATTCCATTTTTGAGCCCATAACCTAGGTATAAGGTCCTCTTTATGTCCTAGCTGTCCTATCTCTGTTTCTAACACTGACCACCTCTAGTGTGTGGTCAGCAATGTTGATGCATGGAATTCTTCCTCTATCACAAGGGTTAGTGATCAATCTTCAATACAGTGGCACTCCATTTCTTCCTGCAGCTCTAATCCATTTCTTTCTTCATTGCAGGTGGTGCTGATTTGGAAATTGAGAACGAGGACGCCCATGACACAATCCACACAGTGGAGAAGCCATTGCCACTCTTGGAGTGTGGAGAGAGCTTCAGTCACAGCTCCCATTCGACTACCCACCAAATAAATGCTATTGGGAAGAAACCCTCTCAGTTCTCTGAATGGGGGAAAAAATTCTGTTGGAATGAAAGTCTAACTTCACAGGAAATGATTCCCACAGGGGAGGACCCACTGAAATGCTTGGAATGTGGAAAGAGCTTCAGTAAGAGTGCACATCTCATTTCGCATCAAATAATTCATACAGGCGAGAAACCCTATCAGTGCTTAGAATGTAGGAAAAGCTTTAATACAAGCAAAACCTTCCGTACACACCAGAGAATTCACAGGGGGGAGAAGCCATTTGAATGCCAAGAGTGTGGAAAGAGCTTCAGTCAGAGAGCCCATCAAATAATTCATACAGGTGAGAAACCCTATCAGTGCTCGGAATGTGGGCGGAGCTTCAATCACAGGACGACTCTCACGGTCCATCAAAGGATTCACAGTGGTGAGAAACCCTATCAGTGCTCGGAATGTGGGAAGAGTTTCACTGTGAGCTCCCATCTCACTTCCCACCAAAGAATTCATACTGGGGAGAAACCATATAAATGTGTGAATTGTGGAAAGGGCTTCACCCAAAAGGCAAGTCTCACTTCCCATCAAAGAATTCACAGTGGTGAAAAACCTTATCAATGCATGGAATGTGGGAAGAGCTTCAGTTGGAAGCAAAGTCTCACTTCCCACCAAAGAATTCACAGTGGTGAGAAACCCTATCAGTGCTCGGAATGTGGAAAGAGATTCTCCCAGAGAGCCAATCTCAGTTCCCACCAAAGAATTCACACAGGGGGAAAACTATATCAGTGCTTGGAATGTGGAAAGAACTTCGGTCTCAGGGCCCATCTCACTACCCATCAAAGCATTCATACCAGGGAGAAACCCTATCAATGCTTGGATTGTGGAAAGAGTTTCCTACAGAGAGCTGATCTCACTTCACACCAAAGAATTCACACAGGGGAGAAACCATATCAGTGCTTGGAATGTGGGAAGAGCCTCACTGTGAGCACTGGTCTTACTTCCCACCAAAAAATTCATATTGGGGAGAAACCCTATCAATGTGTGAATTGTGGAAAGAGCTTCACCCAGAAGCAAAGTCTCACTTCCCACCAAAGAATTCACAGTGGTGAGAAACCATATCAGTGCTTAGAATGTGGAAAGAGTTTCTGCCAGAGAGCCAATCTCACTTCTCACCAAAGAATTCACACAGGTGAAAAACCCTATCAGTGCTTGGAATGTGGCAAGAGCTTCAGTCTGAAGAAAAGTCTCACTCATCACCAAAGAATTCACAGTGGTGAGAAACCCTATCAGTGCTCGGAATGTGGAAAGAGTTTCTGCCAGAGAGTCAATCTCACTCATCACCAAAGAATTCACACAGGTGAAAAACCCTATCAGTGCTTGGAATGTGGCAAGAGCTTCAGTCTGAAGAAAAGTCTCACTTCCCACCAAAGCATTCATACTGGGGAGAAACCCTATCGATGCTTGGATTGTGGAAAGAGTTTCTGCCAGAGAGCCGATCTCACTTCCCACCAAAGAATTCACACAGGAGAGAAACCATATCAGTGCTTGGAATGTGGAAAGAATTTCCGCCAGAAAGCCCATCTCACATCCCACCAAAGAATTCACACAGGGGAGAAACCCTATCAGTGCTTGGAATGTGGGAAGAGTTTCCACCAGAAAGTCAACCTCACATCCCACCAAAGAATTCACACAGGGGAGAAACCATATCAGTGCTTGGAATGTGGAAAGAATTTCTGCCAGAAAGTCAGCCTCACTTCCCACCAAAGAATTCACACAGGGGAGAAACCCTATAAGTGCTTGGAATGTGGAAAGAGCTTCAGTCATAAGCAAAGTCTCCCTTCCCATCAAAGAATTCACAGTGGTGAGAAACCTTATCAGTGCTCGGAATGTGGGAAGGGCTTTGGAAAGAAGACCAAGCTCATGGCCCATCGACGAACTCACAGTGGTGAGAAACCCTATCAATGCTTGGATTGTGGAAAGAGTTTCAGCCAAAGGGCCAATCTAACTTGCCATGAAATAATAATAAATAATAATAAATTTTATTTATATCCCGCCCTCCCCAGCCGAAGCCGGGCTCAGGGCGGCTAACAACACTAAAATAGTGCAACATTATAAAAACATCATAAGAATTAATTAAAATCAGAATTGATGGCAACCATAAACTAAAGTATTGTAAGGATTGCCAAAGGAGGGAGTCAGGCTGTGCCCTAACCAAAGGCCTGGTGGAACAGCTCTGTCTTGCAGGCCCTGCGGAAAGATGTCAAGTCCTGCAGGGCCCTTGTCTCTTGTGACAGAGCGTTCCACCAGGTTGGAGCCGCAGCCGAAAAAGCCCTGGCTCTAGTTGAGGCCAGCCTAACCTCTCTGAGGCCTGGGACCTTCAAGGTGTTTTTATTTGAGGACCGTAAGTTCCTCTGTGGGGCATACCAGGAGAGGCGGTCCCCTAGATACGAGGGTCCTAGGCCGTATAGGGCTTTGAAGGTTAAAACCAGCACCTTAAACCTGATCCTGTACTCCACCGGGAGCCAGTGCAGCTGGTATAGCACCGGATTCCACACAGGTGAGAAACCATATCACTGCTTGGAATGTGGGAAGAGCTTCAACCAGAAGCAAAGTCTCACTTCCCACCAAAGAATTCACACAGGGGAGAAACCTTATCAGTGCTTGGAATGTGGAAAGAGCTTTGGTAAGAGAACCAAGCTCATGGCTCACCAAAGAATTCACAGTGGTGAGAAACCCTATCAATGTGTGAAATGTGGAAAGAGTTTCTGCCAGAAAGCCCATCTCACATCCCACCAAAGAATCCACACTGGGGAGAAACCCTATCAGTGCTTGGAATGTGGGAAGAGCTTCAGTAAGAGGACTAACCTCATGGCCCATCAAAGAATCCACACTGGGGAGAAACCCTATCAGTGCTTGGAATGTGGAAAGAGCTTCAGTAAGAGGACTAACCTCATGGCCCATCAAAGAATCCACACTGGGGAGAAACCCTATCAGTGCTTGGAATGTGGGAAGAGCTTCACCCGGAAGGACAACCTCACTTCCCACCAAAGAATTCACACAGGGGAGAAACCTTATCAGTGCTTGGAATGTGCAAAGAGCTTTGGTAAGAGGACCAAGCTCATGGCTCACCAAAGAATTCACAGTGGTGAGAAACCCTATCAGTGCTTGGAATGTGGAAAGAGTTTCTGCCAGAAAGCCCATCTCACTTCCCACCAAAGAATTCACAGTGGTGAGAAACCCTATCAGTGCTTGGAATGTGGGAAGAGCTTCAGTAAGATGACTAATCTCATGGCCCATCAAAGAGTTCATACAGGGGAGAATCATAGAATTTTAGACCTGCAGGAGACTTCTGGGTCGTCTAGTCCACTGCAGGACTCTCAACTAAAGTATCCATGACATTTTGCCTTCAAACATCTCCTTACAAACCTCCAAGGAAGGAGAGTCCACAACCTTCCAAGGGCGTCTCTAATTTGAAGCCATTGGTTTGGGTCCCAGCCTCCAGAGCCGGTGAAAACAAGCTTGTTCAATCTTCCACCTGACAGCCCTCCCTGTTTCTCAGAAGGCTTGGTTTCCCAATGCTTAATTGTCTTGCTCACCCCCCCCCCTCTGCACACCTTCCAGCTTGTCAAAATCCTTCTTAAATTGGGGCACCCAGAACTGGACACAGGACTCCAGGTGTGGTCTGAACAAGGCAGAAGAAAGTGGGGCTATTACTTCTCTTGATCTGGACACTTGACTTCTTTGGACGCAACCTAGAATAACAGCCTTTTTTGCTGCTGAATCATACTGTTGACTCATGTTAGCCTAAGACCCCTTTTCCACATGTACTACTGGCAAGCCCGGTATCCCCCATCTTATATTTGTGCAGCAAATTCTTCTTGCCTAAGAGCAGAATCTTACCTTTCTGCTTAGTGAAATTTATTGGATGCCTTTATATACCACCTCTTTCTTCAAGAAGCTCAGTGAGGTGTTGAGTCGTTCTCCCCCTCATGGTTTAATCCTGACAACAACCCTGTTAGGTAGGTTGGGCTGTGAAGCCATCACCCAGTGACTGAGTGGAGATTGGAACCCAGGTCTCCCAGTTCCTAGTCCAAAACTCTTAAGCACTGCACCCCACTGGCTCTCGAATGAGACTCTTGGAAAGTGCATGCATGCGCATTTCCAGAATTTTGCATTTCAGTGCATTTCAGTGCAATGTCTTGGTGTTTGTAGTTAAAGTTTTATACGCATGTATCAATGACATTAATATAATAATGGTAATTACAGTAGAAGAGTAAATTTTAGGAAATGCTAGACAGCGATAGGGTTAGTTTGGAATGCTGGGGTTGAAAAATTGAACAATTGAACAATTTCCACATTAATCACAAGAAGATCTAAAATATAAATACAAAACGGCAACAGCAACAACCCCCAAAAAAGCCCCATGTCATGTATTGATGAAGTTGTTAGAAAATTTATTATGGGAAAGGGGGTAAAAGTCTTAATCTTCTCAGGGTTCCTACTCTTTGTGTGAATGAACCTTGTTGCTACAAATAAAGATCAGGTCTACTGACCGCTGTTTTGCTCTTTTAACTTGCCTGGATTCTCCTTCTTTGCTGACCCTGGAGGGACCGTGGGGTGTGGCCCCCTAGGGAGCTGGGCAGCGGAGGAAATCAGCACCCCAGGATTTTTTCCTTCTCAGTGCTTCTCCACCTGAGCCTCTTACCTAAAAGCCTGACACCCCGCAATGAGACAGGATTGTGTCCCTGCCCTCAGCAAACAAAATAGCTCCCCCCTCCCAAGATACTGAGGTGCCCTGAGGGCTGTGCGGGACCCCCAGTCATTGAAATGAAAAGGGGAGAGGCTCAGGAAAGTTTCAGGGAGCAGGCAAGGAGGGGGCAGCACAGGCTCCAGAAGCTCCGTCTCGCTCATTCCTCCACGCCACTTCCCTCCCCCAATTATACCTGCCTCCCCCCCATGGCTCCTTCACAAGTGTGGGGAAGCTGCACCCCCTCTGCCCCCCCCCCGTCACAGTTCCTTTAAGATCCCAAGTTGCAGGGAGAAGGTTCACCTGCAGCGAAGCAAAACGCAGCTGCCCTGGCCGAGTGGACGCAGGTTGGGGGGCACCATGGGGACCCCAGAAATGCGCCCCTAGAAGAAAAATGTGCCCCTCTGTCGGAGGCAGCCCTCCTTCTGAAACACCAAAAGAGTGAAAAGGACAGTTCTTTGAATGGAGAGGAGCAGAAAGCGGAGTCCCCTCAAGATCAGTATTGGGACCTGTGACTTTTCAACTTGTTCATAAATGATCTAGACTTAGGAGGGAGCAGGGAGGGGGCAAAGTTTGCTGATGGCAGTAAATTGTCCAGGGTTGTTCAAACAGAGAGAGATTGCAAGGAGCTCCTAAAGGACTTCTTCATAGGGAGTGAACGGACAGAAAATACAGTTCATTGTCAATGAGATTAAAGTGTTGGGAGAAGAAAATACCTCTTAATATCATGTACAGGCTCATGGGGTCTGAACCAGGTTTCTCTGTGTGCTCTAGGAGACCAGGGGGAGAGGGGAGCTGGTTGCAGCAGGAGGGGGAGTCTCCCTGGATGCTTCAGCTGATGTCCTCCTCTGATTGTCTCCTGGCCCCCTCCTCTCCTCCCTCTGAGTCTGAACTGCTCTCTGCCCCAGCCTCTTCCTGCTCACCAAACCCTGTTTCCTCCTCAGCTTGCAACACCTCCCCTTCCGGTCTGCTCCCTTTCCTCCCTCTTTTTGCTCATTGCCATCCCACCACCAGTCCCTGGTGGTGCCTCCCCACCCCCTGCACCCAGCCAGTCCATGACAACAACAGCAGCCACAGCACTGTGGTCCTCTGGTAGGAAATCTCTCTAGCAGCATGACTGAATAAAAACTTCTGGGACTATGGGAAAGTACTATCTTCCCCAAACCCCAGAATCACCCATTAACTTACAGTATTATAAGTTTTCTTCAGAATGCTTAGGAGGCAGGGATGACGTTTGGGTGAAGAATCAGTGCTTGGAGATCATGCGGTGGGGGGATGACAGAGTTTGGTGCAAAAACTGTCTTGCATGCTTGAGTAGAGCAACTCCAGGGCATGGGCCAAGTAGCAGCAGGGTAGGGGCCACGTGCAGAGCAATTCCCACACTGAGGTCAAAAACACACACAGAGGCAGCAGGACTTCTTCAGTAATAGTTTACTGAACTTTCAAAGCATACAGTTCTTACTGGGTCCCCAGTGAGGCACAAAACTTAGCTCCTGAGAGCAAATCCAGTTTCAGCAGAAAAAAAATACAGCACACAAGATATCTAAGTCAGGCACACAATCCGGCAGAAGAGAGCAAGGGAGGAAAGGGGCTGGAAGGACACAGAGCAAAGGATGTGTGTCTTTCGCTTCCTGTCGTCTGGGAGGGAAGTCAGCAACTCGGCATCTGCAGGGGCTTCACAAAGAAAAGCTTTCTGCCGGCTGCTTCCAGGCAAATGAGCATCCCAGAAACACACACTGGGATCTGTGGGGTGTTGCCATATCAATTGTTTTTAAAAGGTTATCACAATGTAGTCTAGAAACCAGTATAGGATGAGATCAATATATCGCCCAGCCCTAATCCTAATTCACCACCAGAAATCCAGATTCACCCTCTCCCCCTCACTATCAAAAGGTACCTTACATCTAAAATTATAATCACTATTGTGAGATGTTACCTTCATTATTTCATTACTATGTTGTTGTTTAGTCGTTTAGTCTTGTCCGACTCTTCGTGACCCAATGGACCAGAGCACGCCAGGCCCTCCTGTCTTCCACTGCCTCCCTCATGCTGGTAGCTTCGAGAACACTGTCCCACCATCTCGTCTTCTGTCGTCCCCTTCTCCTTGTGCCCTCCATCTTTCCCAGCATCAGGGTCTTTTCCGGGGAGTCTTCTCTTCTCATGAGGTGGCCAAAGTATTGGAGCCTCAGCTTCACGATCTGTCCTTCCAGTGAGCCCTCAGGGCTGATTTCCTTCAGAATGGAGAGGTTTGATCTTCCTGCAGTCCATGGGACTCTCAAGAGTCTCCTCCAGCACCATAATTCAAAAGCATCAATTCTTCGGCGACCAGCCTTCTTTATGGTCCAGCTCTCACTTCCATACATCACTACTGGGAAAACCATGGCTTTTACTATACGGACCTTTGTTGGTAAGGTGATGTCTTTGCTTTTTAAGATGCTGTCTAGGTTTGCCATCGCCTTTCTCCCAAGGAGCAGGCGTCTTTTAATTTTGTGATTGCTGTCACCATCTGCAGTGATCGTGGAGCCCAAGAAAGTAAAATCTCTCACTGCCTCCATTTCTTCCCCTTCTATTTGCCAGGAGGTGATGGGCCCAGTGGCCATGATCTTCGTTTTTTTGATGTTGAGCTTCAGACCATATTTTGCGCTCTCCTCTTTCACCCTCATTAAAAGGTTATTTATAGAATCATAGAAGAATCATAGAATCAAAGAGTTGGAATAGACCACAAGGGCCATCGAGTCCAACCCCCTGCCAAGCAGGGGTTAATTCCTCCTCACTTTCTGCCATCAAGGTTGTGTCATCTGCATATCTGAGGTTGTTGATATTTCTTCGGGTGATCTTAATTCCGGCTTGGGATTCAACCAGCCCAGCCTTTCGCATGATGAATTCTGCATATAAATTAAATAAGCAGGGAGATAATATACAGCCTTGTCGTACTCCTTTCCCAATTTTGAACCAATCAGTTAGAATCATAGAATCATAGAGTTGGAAGAGACCACAAGGGCCATCGAGTCCAACCCCCTGCCAAGCAGGAAAAGTTGTTCCATATCCAGTTCTAACTGTAGCTTCTTGTCCCACATAGAGATTTCTCAGGAGACAGATGAGGTGATCAGGCACTCCCATTTCTTTAAGAACTTGCCATAGTTTGCTGTGGTCAACATAGTCAAAGGCGTTTGCATAGTTAATGAAGCAGAAGTAGATGTCTTTCTGGAACTCTCTAGCTTTCTCCATAATCCAGCGCATGTTTGCAATTTGGTCTCTGGTTCCTCTGCCTCTTCTAAATCCAGCTTGCACTTCTGGGAGTTCTCAGTCCACATACTGCTTAAGCCTGCCTTGTAGCATTTTAAGCATAACCTTGCTAGCGTGTGAATTGAGTGCAATTGTGCGCTAGTTGGAGCATTCTTTGGCACTTCTCTTCTTTGGGATTGGGATGTAGACTGATCTTCTCCAATCCTCTGGCCACTGCTGAGTTTTCCAAATTTGCTGGCATATTGAGTGTAGCACCTTAACAGCATCATCTTTTAAAATTTTAAATAGTTCAGCTGGAATATCATCACTTCCACTGGCCTTGTTATTAGCAGTGCTTTCTAAGGCCCATTTGACTTCACTTTCCAGGATGTCTGGCTCAAGGTCAGCAACCACACTACCTGGGGTATACGAGACACCCATTTCTTTCTGATATAGTTCCTCTGTGTATTCTTGCCACCTCTTCTTGATGTCTTCTGCTTCTTTTAGGTCCTTTCCACTTTTATCTTTTATTATGGAAATCTTTGTACGAAATGTTCCTTTCATATCTCCAATTTTCTTGAACAGATCTCTGGTTCTTCCCATTCTGTTGTTTTCCTCTATTTGTTTGCATTGCTCGTTTAAGAAGGCCTTCTTGTCTCTCCTTGCTATTCTTTGGAAATCTGCATTCAATTTCCTGTATCTTTCACTATCTCCCTCGCATTTTGCTTGCCTTCTCTCCCCCGCTATTTGTAAGGCCTCACTGGACAGCCACTTTGCTTTCTTGCATTTCCTTTTCATTGGGATGGTTTTAGTTGCTGCCTCCTGTATAATGTTACGAGCCTCCATCCATAGTTCTTCAGGCACTCTGTCCATTACTATACACTTTTACATATAAACAGCAGAACCTCAAATACACAACATGCTTTTAAGATGGATTTTCTGCTGAGTTCATTGCTGTGAAGAAGAGTAAACTCTGAAAGGAACATGTTCCTCACTCCATACATCTAAATGGGTTCTCCCCTCTGAGAAGAAGAGTTTGGATTTGATATCCCGCTTTATCACTACCAGAAGGAGTCTCAAAGCGGCTAACATTCTCCTTTCCCTTCCTCTGTGAGGTGAGTGGTGCTGAGAGAATTAAAAGAAGTGTGACTGGCCCAAGGTCACCCAGCAGCGGCATGTGGAGGAGCGGAGACGCAAACACGGTTCCCCAGATTATGAGTCTACCACTCTTAACCACTAACACCACACTGGCTCTTAGATGTTCCTTAAACACTCCATTATAACAAAAGCACTTTCTGCAATCTTTCCCTTTAAACAGCTTCTCCTCTTTCGAGGGTTGATGGGTTTGTAGGGTGTCAACTGTTAAAGTTCTTCCTGTCCATGAGTCTGTAGATGTAGGATTCCACTAGGACTGAACCTCTGTCTACTTGACATTTATATGGTTTCTCTCATGTGGGAGTTTGTTGATGTAAATCAAGGGTTCCACTCTGACTGAAGCTCCTTCTACAGTCCATACTTTTAAATGGTTTCTCCCCTTTGTGTCTGCTGATGTTTTCTAAGATTTCTATTATCACTAAAGCTCTTTCCAGACTCCATACATTTAAATTGTTTCTTACCGATGTGAGTCTGTTGATGTACTCTCAGGTTTCCACTATAACTGAAGCTCTTTCCACACTCCATACATTTAAAAGGTTTCTCTCCTGTGTGAGTCCGTTGATGTTGTCTAAGGTGTGCACTCTGGCTGAAGTTCTTTCCACACTCGATACATTTATATGGTTTCTGCCCTGTATGAGTCCGTTGATGTATTCTAAGGTGTCCAATCCGAATGAAGCTCTTTCCGCACTCCATACATTTAAATGGTTTCTCCCCTGTATGAGTCCGTTGATGTCTTTTAAGGATTCCAATCTGAATGAAGCTCTTTCCACACTCCATACATTTAAATGGTTTCTCACCTGTGTGAGTTCGTTGATGTGTTCTAAGGCTTCCACTATCACTAAAACTCTTTCCACACTCAATGCATTTAAATGGTTTCTCCCCTGTGTGAGTCAGTTGATGTTGTCTAAGGTTTGAATTGAAACTGAAGCTCTTTCCACACTCCATACATTTAAATACTTTCTCTCCTGTGTGAGTCCGTTGATGTTGTCTAAGGTTTGAATTGAAACTGAAGCTCTTCCCACACTCCATACATTTAAATGGTTTCTCACCTGTGTGAGTTCGTTGATGTGTTCTAAGGCTTCCACCATAACTAAAGCTTGTTCCACACACCATGCATTTAAATGGTTTGTCCCCTGTGTGAGTCCGTTGATGTGATCTAAGGCCTGCATCGTGACTGAAGCTCTTTCCACACTCCATACAAGTATATGGTTTCTCCCCTGTATGAGTCCGTTGATGTATTCTAAGGTTTCCAATCTGAATGAAGCTCTTTCCACACTCCATACATCTAAATGGTTTCTCACCTATGTGAGTTTGATGGTGTAAATTTAGGTGCGCATTTTGACTAAAGCTCTTTCCACACTCCATGCATTTAAATGGTTTCTCCCCTGTGTGAGTCAGTTGATGTTGTCTAAGGTTTGAACTGAAACTGAAGCTCTTTCCACACTCCATACATTTAAATGGTTTCTCTCCTGTGTGAATATGTTGATGTTTTCTAAGGCTTCCACTATCACTAAAGCTCTTTCCACAAGCCATGCATTTAAATGGTTTCTCCCCTGTATGCGTCCGTTGATGTATTCTAAGGCTTCCACTATCACTAAAGTTCTTTCCACAAGCCATGCATTTAAATGGTTTCTCCCCTGTGTGACTCCGTTGATGTGATCTAAGGTTTGCACTCCGACTGAAGCTCTTTCCACACTCCATACATTCATATGGTTTCTCCCCTGTGTGAGTCCGTTGATGTGATCTAAGACCTGCATCATAACTGAAGCTCTTTCCACACTCCATACATTCATATGGTTTCTCCCCTGTGTGAGTCCGTTGATGTGATCTAAGGGTTGCATTGGAACTGAAGCTCTTTCCACACTCCACACATTCACATGGTTTCTCCCCTGTGTGAGTCCGTTGATGTGTTCTAAGGTTTCCAAGCTGACTGAAGCTCTTTCTGCACTCCATACATTTAAATGGTTTATCCCCTGTGTGAGTTTGTTGATGTATTCTAAGTGTATCACTTCGACAGAAGCTCTTTCCACACTCCATACATTCATATGGTTTCTCCCCTGTGTGAGTTTGTTGATGTATTCTAAGTGTATCACTTCGACGGAAGCTCTTTCCACACTCCATACATTCATATGGTTTCTCCCCTGTGTGAGTTTGTTGATGTATTCTAAGTGTATCACTTCGACGGAAGCTCTTTCCACACTCCATACATTCATATTGTTTCTCCCCTGTGTGAGTCCTTTGGTGTAATTTAAGGTTTCCATTCTGACTGAAGCTCTTCCCACACTCCCTGCATTTGAATCCTTTCTTACCCATGGGAGTCCGCTGATGTGTTCTAGGTTTTTCACTATCAGTGAAACTCTTTCCACACTTCAAATCTTTAAAAGGTTTCTCTCCTGTGAGTTAATTGATGTGAGCTATGTGTGCTCATTCAGTGAAGCATATTCCACATTTCGCACATTTCAATGTCTGTTCCTAATGAAATGAAAGGTTCCCCGTCCCCTGGAATTCTGATGTTCTTCTGTATCACCTTCTTCAGAGTGGGCAGAGAGGAAGTCCTTTTTGGATTCCAAGGAAGAGAACAAAGGGAAAAGAAGAAATCAAACACCATTTGCCCCTTCTCTTATTTCAACATCTCCTACATTCCCCCGCTTCCTACCCATGTTCCCAATTTTTAGGAAATAATAATAATAATAATAATAATAATAATAATTTATTATTTATACCCTGCCCATCTGGCTGGGCTTCCCCAGCCACTCTGGGCAGCTTCCAGAAAAACATTAAAATACTGTAATACATCAAACATTAAAAGCTTCCCTAAACAGGGCTGCCTTCAGATGTCTTCTAAAAGTCTGGTACTTTTTATCTCTTTGACATATGGTGGGAGGGCGTTCCACTGGGAGGGTGCCACTACAGAGAAGGCCCTCTGCCTGGTTCCCTGTAACTTGGCTTCTCACAGTGAGGGAAATGCCAGAAGGCCCTCGGTGCTGGACCTCAGTGTCCAGGTAGAACGATGGGGGGTGGAAATGCTCTTTCAGATATATTGGACAGAGGCCATTTAGGGCTTTAAAGGTCAGCACCAACTCTTTGAATTTTGCTTGGAAACGTACTGGGAGCTAATGTAGGTCTTTCAAGACCGGTGTTATGTGGTCTCGGTGGCTGCTCCCAGTCCCCAGTCTAGCTGCTGCATTCTGGATTAGTTGTAGTTTCCGGGTCACCTTCAAAGGTAGCCCCACGTATAGCGCTTTGCAGTAGTCCAAGTGGGAGATAACCAGAGCATGCACCACTCTGGCAAGGCAGTCTGCAGGCAGATAGGGTCTCAGCCTGCGTACCAGATAGAGCTGGTAGACAGCTGCCCTGGACACAGAATTGACCTGCGCCTCCATGGACAGCTGTGATTCCAAAATGACTCCCAGGCTGCGCACCTGGTCCTTCAGGGGCACAGTTACCCCATTCAAGACCAGGGAATCCTCCACATCTGCCCGCCTCCTGTCCCCCAAAAGCAGTACTTCTATCTTGTCAGGATTCAACCTCAATCTGTTAGCTGCCATCCATCCTCCAACTGCCTCCAGACACTCACACAGGACCTTCACTGCCTTCACTGGTTCTGATTTGAATGAGAGGTAGAGCTGGGTATCATCCGCATATGGATGAACACCCAGCCCAAACCCCCTGATGATCTCTCCCAGCGACTTCATGTAGATGTTGAAAAGCATGGGGGAGAGTACAGAACCCTGAGGCACCCCACAAGTGAGAGCCCAGTGGTCTGAACACTCATCCCCCAACACCATTTTCTGGACAAGGCCCAGGAGAAAGGAGCGGAACCACTGTATGACAGTGCCCCCAGCTCCCAGCCCCTCAAAACGATCCAGAAGGATGTTATGCTCAATGGTATCAAACGCCGCTGAGAGATCCAGCAGAACTAGGAAACCTTTGTCCCTAGCCCTCCGGAGATCATCAACCAGTGAGTCCAAGGCAGTTTCAGTCCCATGATGAGGCCTGAATCCCGACTGGAAGGGATCCAAATGGTCCGCTTCTTCCAGGCGTGCCTGGAGTTGTTCAGCAACTTCTCGCTCAATCACCTTTCCCAAGAATGGAAGCTTTGAGACTGGGCGATAGTTGGGCATCGTGGCTGCATCTAAAAATGGTTTTTAAAGAAGCGGTTTAATAACCACCTCTTTCAGCGGGTCTGGGAAGGCTCCCTCACGGAGGGAAGCATTCAGCACCCCATGAAGCCCACCGCCCAACCCTTCCCGGCTAGCTTTTATCAGCCAGGATGGGCAAGGATCAAGGAGACAAGTGGTTGGTTTCACTCGTCCAAGCAGTCTGTCCACATCCTCGGGGGTAACAGGTTTGAATTGATCCCACACAACTTGACTAGACAGACCCTAGCACTTTCCCGCCCCGGCCCTGATTCCACGGTGGAGTCTACCTGAGCGACTTGAGTGACCTGAGTGAATCTGAGCGACTTTATCTGTAAAAAACTTTGCAAAATCTTGCAGGAGATCATGTGGCCCATACTGAGCCCTGATGGAGCAGGTGGTTCCGCTAAATTGCGAACCACCTGAAAAAGTCTCCTGCTGCTGTTTTCTGCAGATGCAATAGAGGCGGTGAAGAAAGTAGTCTTCGCCATCGCTACCGCCATTTGGTAGGCTCAACATTCAGCTCTAACCTGGTCAGATTCAGAATGGGTCATCCGCCACCGGTGCTCTAGCTGTCTCAAAGATTGTTCCATTGCCCTCAGATCCGTGGAAAACCACGGGGCTGTTCGGGCTCCATGCAATCGGAGAGGGCACTTCGGAGCCAAACAGTCAATAGCCCAGGTTAACTCCACATTCCAGCGGGCCACCAGGGAATCAGCTGAAAGGCCATCAACATGGGATAAAGCATCCCCTACCACTCTCTGGAAACCATTTGGATCCATTAAGTGGCAGGGGCGGACCATCCAAATCGGTCCTACCTCCCTGCAGAGGGGAAGGGTCGCGGAGAAGTCCAGTTGCACCAGGAAGTTATCTGAGAATGGCACTTCTTTTGTTTTGCTTTTACTTAATGTCAGATCACCAACATCCATAGAGGTGAACACCAGGTCCAAGGCATGTCCGCGGCTATGGGTTGGGCCAGACTTATTCAGGGACAGCCCCATGGAGGCCATGCTTTCCATGAAGTCCCGAGCGGCCCATTGTAAGGTCGTGTCGGCATGGATGTTAAAATCCCCTAGGACAACCAAACTAGGTGTCTCCAGGAGAACATCCGCCATGACCTGAAGCAGCTTGGGCAGGGAATCCTTGGTGCAGCGGGGAGGTCGGTACACCAAAAGGAATCCTGTACTGCCCCTATTGCCCAACTTCCAGAACATGCACTCAGAAAACTGGGTCTTCTCAATAGGATGCCTGGTGCAAACTAATGACTTCCTAAAAATCACGGCAACCCCCCCTCCCCGCCCACATGACCTGGGTTGCTGTGCGTAAGAGAAACCTGGCAGACAAGCAGCTGCAAGGACAGGCCCATCTGCCTCATCCAACCAGGTCTCTGTCACACATGCCAGGTCAAATCCTCCATCCACGATCAAGTCATGGATCACAATGGTTTTATGGATCATTGACCTGGCATTGCACAGCAGCACCTTCAGGTTGTGTGGGTATCCCTTTGCTGATTCCAGTATTCCGTCTGGTCAAGACCAGACCTGGAGGCAGGGATAGTCCTCAAACAATGACTAAGCCCGCTTCCTTGGTAATGATGTGGTCTGGTCTTAGCGTAACTCCTCCTCCTACCCGTGATCACTGAGATTGGTTGTCCCAGTACATCCCCCCCCCCCCGTGGAACCTGCCCCAGCCATTTTGTTTGTTGGGATCCACTCCCAGGCAGCCCTGACACCTCCCCTTAAAATCAAATTAAAACCTATACAACAAACAAACTAACAAAACAATAAAAAAGAGAATGTTACAAACACACCATAATTAAATTAAATTAAACAAATTCCCGCACCCAACTAAACACCCACCCCACCCCTCTTACGCACAGCAAATGAAAAAGCAATGTCATCAAATGATAGTAATGCAGCAGCAACCTTTCTTAATCCTCAATCATCGTTAATAAAGCAGCATGATCTTGGAATACAGCCTTTTCAAATCAATTGTTTCCTCACAGGAAACGCAGCTGCTCTCTGTCCATGAACAGGCCCTCTCTTTCTTGGTCCATCATTCCTTTGGACATTCCCCATCCTCTGCATCATAAAGACACTGAGGTCCAGCTCCGAGGGCCTTCTGGCGGTTCCCTCATTGTGAGAAATGAGGTTACAGGGAACCAGACAGAGGGCCTTCTCGGTAGTGCTGCCCACCCTGTGGAACACCCTCCCTTCAGATGTGAAGGAAATAAGCAGCTATCTTATCTTTAAAAGACATCTGAAGGCAGCCCTGTTCAGGGAGGTTTTTAATATTTAACGCTGTACTGTTTTAAACATTTGATTGAGAGCTGCCCAGAGTGGCTGGGGAAACTCAGCCAGATGGGCGGGGTAGAAATAATAAATTATTATTATATTATTATTATAATCCTCCATCCAGCCCTGTTTCCACCTCTAGATCTTCATGAGTCACCTTCACAGTCCCAATGGCCTCAAGAGGTCCAAGTGGACCATTTTGGGAGACCCAGGTCTAAGTCTTTTCCAGGGACTGTGGTCTGGGTCAGTCAGAGAACTAGTGACAAGGCTTGGTGCTTGGGGTCAGCTGAATGGGTGCTCAGGGAAGCTCCTGTTCTGGGAGATGGACCTCCATCTACATGCCTCACATTGCATGGAGAGAGCAGGAGAAGCAGAAGAAAAGCAGCTGGCAAATGGGAAACACCCCACCCCAATGGTTCTTTATAATGTTGATGTGCTGCCTGATCTCGAGCCCCTCTTCTGACACAGGACTACCCTAATCTGGCACTGAAAAAGCTGGATATTCAAGGCAAAGGGAGAACTGTACTTAATGAAAAGTTCAACCTTGTAACACTGTCCTAAAGGATCTTCACTCGCTCTCAGTGCATTTCCGAGCACAATTCAAACTGCTTGTGCTGATCTTTAAAGTGTCATGGTTTCATCTTTCAGGCAAAAAAAAGTATTGATCTAACATATAGAGATCATTCCTAGTCTATTGGTTCAAGGAGGTCCTAGTAGTTTTGCTCTGAGTGATTCAAAGCTGGTGTTTTCTCCAGCTGGAATATTTTAGCTAATAAGGGAGTTTCCTTTCTGCTGAGAGCAGGTGGTGGAATGAGTTGTAATGAGGTTATGCTGAACCTTCTTGTCTTTGGGAACCAGAAGAAACTGGTTTAAACTGGAGTGAGCCAGGCTTGTTATCCGGTCCCAAGGTTACTCTGACATGGAATTGTCTATAAATCGCAGTATTGAAAGGCGCCTGGTCCCACTTCCTATTCTGCTATTCTCTACTCTTCTTGTGTCTTTATTACTTGAGTGCTGTTTTGGTAAGCTAAGTTAGGGTTTTACTGTAAATTCAGTTTTTGGATTGTTATGATTCTTTGCCTTCAGTACTAAATTTATCTGCTGAATGGATTTTTTTGCTGCTTCTGAGTGTTTTTTCCTATTCTGCTAACTATATGTCGGACTTGGAGATCATTATGGAGGAGGAAGATCTGCAACCTAAAGCCCTCAACCAACTTGGCCCTGTAGACCTGAAGGAGCGTCTCCACCCCCATCCTTCACTCTGAACACTGAGGTCCTCCTCTGAGGTCCTCCTGATGGTCCCCTCTCTGTGATAAGTGAGGGTACAGGGAAGCAGGCAGAGGGCCTTCTCGGTGGTGGCGCCCACCCTGTGGAACACCGTCCCTTCAGAGGTCAAGGAAATGAACAACTACCTGACATTTGGAAGACAGCTGAAGGCAGCCCTGTGTCAGGAGGTCTATAATGTTTGATGTTTTCCTGTCTTTTATATGTACTGGAAGCTGCCCAGAGTGGCTGGGGAAACCAAACCAGATGGACAGGGTATAAATACTACAATTATTATTCTTTTGTGATTTTTTGTAGTTAATTTGGAATTTGTACTGCAATATTAGCTTATGAAATCTTATGGATGGAGAAAATCACAGGGTTGCCGTAAACTATAATCCCACCCACGAACTCTCATTCACATACAGTCTGTACATTTGGGGAGGTCACACACCTCACCTGTGCTAATACTGGCAGTCTTTGGCCTCCACAGGCACACCCGGTGTGTAGAGCCTCCAGCCACAGGCACTGTCTATCATGAAAATGGGTCCTTTGAGTGGGAAGATTCATGCAGTCGCTGTCAGCGGATGCTGAAGGGTTGTATCTCAGATTGTCAGTCACTTTAACATTGCCTACAAAGAATAAGAGGAACAGAAATGTTTTCGAGGTGCAACTTCTCTATCAATCCTGAGAGCCATTCCATGGACTCTGCACCCCTGTTTCTGATGACAGGTGTACATTATCCTCATCCTGAGTGGAAAAGACAATAAAGATGGAAGCCTGAGAGAGAGGAAAAGGTTTCTGGCTGCTTCCTGGGTGGGATTGCGGAAACAAAGAGCCGCTTCTGAGAAGGCCTCCCCCCTCCCCTCTTCCTCTGGGGATTTCCTCTCCTCTTCAGGGGACCAATGGTTGGACTGGGCAGAAGGGCTGTGTGTGGACAGGGCAGGGGCTTATGGGGTGGGAAGAGGATGGAGCTTGTAGGAAGGAAGGGTGGGGGGACTGGACCCCCCATTTTCCAGGGATCCCTCTCTGGCCGCCTTGAAGGGGGTGCCCATTCGTGGGTGGGAGGGAGAAGCCCAGGCGGCCCATCTGGAGATTCATCGTGGGCGTCATGATGGAGATGTCCCCCCAAAGACTGGTCTTCCTCTCCCCCCGCCATTGCTGCGTTTCCCTGACCCGGGGGTGCCCCCTCCCTTCTCCCCCCACTTCCATGACCCCCTCTCTTTCTCCCGGAGTCTCCCCTGCACCCAGACGCCCCCTTGGCCCGGCTCACCCCTCGCCCTGCGCAACCCATCTCTCCGTCCCTAATGCCCCCCAAGACGAGCCGGGGAGGGACAGGGGGTCTCTATCCAGGCGCCTCCCGCACCCCTTAACCCTTTCCTGGCCCGCTTCTCTCCGCGCCCCAGGGATGCCTGCACGGGGGAAACGGGGCCAGGGAGTCCTCGTGGGTGGGCGCCCCATCTCCACCCCTGCGAGGAAAGCCCCCTTCGCAGCACGAGTGCAGGAATCCAGGCCCCACGGAAGGCGCTTGGGGGCAGGGGTCTCTGGGTCCTTTTCTCCCTCCGACCCCTTTACCTCTTTGTCCTCGCTCCCGATCCTCCTTTCCTTTCCTGCAACATCCACGAGGGAGGGGATTTACCTGCCGCCCCTCCTCCCCTTTGAGAACGCGCGCGCCCCTAGAGCTACGGGGCAGAGCAGCAATCCGGAGTGGAAGCTCCACTTCCGGGAGACGCAGGGAGTTTGGGAGGGGGCTCACCCCCCCATTCCTGGAACAGAAGCCGGATTGGAGGAGGAGCAATGTATTGGGGGAGGGATTTGGGATGGTGGGGGCGGGGTGAGAGGAGGATGTGCCGGGAGGGGAGGGAAGGTTTGAGGGGGGGGGAGAGGAAGGTTTTCCCCCCTTTCTTTAGTGGATTGGAGAGCGGTGGAGGGGCTGATCCCGGAAATCCAGCTGCAAAGTGGGTCCCGTCCCTCTTACAAGGTTTGCATTGCAACATCCTCCCCTCCCCCACCCCACGAGCTTAGATCCCTCCGTGTTTTAGGTCTTGGTGCTGTTCAAACCAGGAACGGGGGGGGCAGCTAAACGACCCCCCCCCAAATCTCAGCTCCTCACCCCAGCCTCTGACTAAGGCCAGGACAAGGACCGTGGACACAGGCCCCGTCCCTGCACAACAGCCAAGAGGCTCAGCAAAGCAGCCGATACAATTGGAGCCAGAAGAGGATTCCATGTGTCAAGGGAGAAATCCTGCGTCCGGCTGAGCTCATTTTTCTTCCGCAGGGACCCACGGACTTAGTCCGATGAGCTGGGTGGCAGAGTAACCCCGCACCCAGATTTTTTCCGTAACAGTGTGTGTCGTCGTTTTTGTACAAATTGAATGATTGGGGGGGGGGGGGTTGTTCCTGCAACACATGAATCCCAATCCCAAAGAAGGACAGTGCCAAAGAATGGTCCACCTACCGCACAATTGCGCTCCTTTCACATGCTAGCAAGGTTATGCTTAAAATGCTACAAGGAAGGCTCAAGCAGTATGTGGACCGAGAACTCCCAGAAGTGCAAGCTGGATTTAGAAGAGGCAGAGGAACCAGAGACCAAATTGCAAGCATGCGCTGGATTATGGAGAAAGCTAGAGAGTTCCAGAAAGACATCTACTTCTGCTTCCTTGACTATGCCAAAGCCTTTGACTGTGTCGACCACAGCAAACTATGGCAAGTTCTTAAAGAAATGGGAGTGCCGGATCACCTCATCTGTCTCCTGAGAAATCTGTTTGTGGGACAAGAAGCTACAGTTAGAACTGGATATGGAACAACTGATTTCAAAATTGGGGAAGGAGTTTGACAAGGCTGTATATTGTCTCCCTGCTTATTTAACTTATATGCAGAATTCATCATGCGAAAGGCTGGACAGGATTAATCCTGTAATAAAAAAATTAAGGTCTCATATATATAATAAATGTTCATAAATGTACCAAGCAAGCACATACATAGATATGTGGACCACATGTCTGGAGCAGCTCAGGAAGACCGTCCTGAAACCATTTAGACTCCCAAACTGACCAAACGTTTTCTCTGCAAGGAGGGAGGGGGGGAGGGAACCTTCCCATTGTCTCAGGAATTGGGAAATCACCATCTCAAAGGTATTACCAGACTACCAGGAAAGGGAATCAGATAAGCCATTATCAGAGAACCTGGCAGACAGGAAAAATGACAACATTCAAATTTCTGTTCTGGACCACCTTATCTGTGATGTAGGTATGATGTATGTGGGGGGTGGTCTTGAGCTCCAGGGCAGGGAATTTAAAATGTCTATATAAAGACAGGCACACCTTTGTTCTGGGTCCTCCTCAGGGGAGCACCCTGTTGCAACAGATCAATCAAGATCAGGCTTACTAGCTACTTTGCTTCTCAGTATCCTCTGGTTAGTGTCTGTTGTTTTCTCTTACCGATGGAGAACCTACAAGGGACTCCATAAAGGGCTCTTGTGTCCCCCATAAGGGAAGCTTTTGTTTACAACAGATGGCACCCCAGATGGGACCTTCGGTTGCCCGGATTCAAGGGGGGGCAAGGAAGGACTGGTGATCCAGCGCACACCAGGCCATTTGCCAGGAGGAGCCACCAGTCCTCTAGTGACCCCAGGGTCTGGAAAGAAGTGGAGTTCCAGCGGGGCTAACCAGAGGAAGCAACACCTGATCAGGCCGGCCACAAATTGATTTATTTTTTAAAATAATCATTATTGATTTAAATTACACACATATACAAAAAATTTGGAATATCATGGAATATCAAAAAAAAAATTAAGAAAAAAGGAAAGAAGAAAATACAGAAAAACAAAGAAGAAAAAGGAGATTTATGTGCATAAAAAAACTTAATCTTCCTAATTAAATAAAAAAGACTTCTGACAAAATGAGTCTTCCAATCATTCTCATTGTACTGTTTATACTGTCCTTTTTTCGCACAGTTTTATATTCTTTAATATTGTTCCGGTCTACTCCACAAACGGTATTTGTTGTGTTTACAAGTATCACTCAAATTCTGCTAATATGGTGTGGTTGGTACAATATGTTCTTTTATAATCCTTAAATATTCTCCATTCTCCAAATATTTTCTGGTTCAATACTCCTCTAACTCTTACCATCGGTTTTGCTAGTTGTAAATATTCTAACATGAGTATATAGCTTCTCTTGGTGATGTCCACAAGGGTATTTTTGGCTCAAGAAGTCCTTATATTTATTCCAGATTTTATTTCACATGGCTCAAAAATCCCCTGTGGACCTTCACTTTTCCGTATATTAAAGAAGCGTGCCATCCAGACCGATTCTCGTGGCCTTCCAAGTCTAAGAGGTCCGTATCTTTTAGTGTAATCCAGTCTTTTATCCAAACCAATCCTGCCGCCGCATGGTAGAATTCCAAATCTGGCAATGCAAAACCTCCTCTCTCCTTTTGATCTGTTAATAACTGGCGTTTAATTCTCGGTTTCTTTCCACTCCATATAAATCTAGACATTTCCCTTTTCCACTCCTTAAAACAATTCATTCCTCCTAAAATGGGCATTGTTTGGAATAAGAAAATCATTTTGGGGAGGATATTCATTTTCACAACGGAGACTCTTCCCCAGAGTAAGAGATGGCGTTTGGTCCAGGTTTCCATATTTTTAAAAATTTCTTTCCATACTTTACTAGAATTATCCTAAGAAAAATTTAAACTTTTTTTGAAATCCAGATCCCTAGGTATCTAACCTTATTTTTAGTTTCCAGACCTGATTTTTCTAGAAGTTCTTTTTTTTTCTTCCATTGTGAGGCCTTTTGTCAGTAATTTAGTTTTTTGGTAGTTTATTTTCAGCCCCAGGCCGGCCATAAATTAATCTAGTAAAAGACCCTGGGGTGGCCAGGAGCAGCGCATGCGGACGTGAGTCTAGGAATGGAGAAGATTGTGGGCGGGATTCTCTGAAACACCCACAACCCAGATTCTCCTCCTTTGCTGTATCTTTTGCTGACGGTCTTCACTCCCAGCCTTCCTGGCAAGAGGGAGCGAGGAGGGGGAGGGGAGAACAGGAGAATTGGGGTTCTGCAATTAGAGAGGAAATTAACTGCAAGGGGAGAACGCCAATCAAAGCTCTCATTCCCTGTTGCGGAACCTGAGATCTGAAACTTCTCCTTTTTCCCAAGGAAGACGCTCCAAGGCTGGTCCCAGTGACCACTTTGGATAGCAAGGGACTTGGGCTCGGTTTCCAATTTCTCTTTTTCTCCTAAATGCAGCTGCACCGGCAGAACCAAGATCTGGGAGGAAGTGACTGGTGCGTGTCAGAGCGCAAGGGCGTTTACAGCTCCTTTCCGTTCTCTCTGGAGCAGCTGGATTTGGCACTGGGCTGCCAGGCGTCCAATGGAAAGGGACTCTTTTCCATTGCGTGTAAGAGGCAGAAAAGGTTGCTGGGACCCCATGGTAAGTAAAGGGAGGGAGAAGGACTTTGTAGAGTGCTTCGTAGAGAAGATGAACGACTGTCAGGTCAGGAAAGACCTGGGAAAAGGCTAGCGGGTTTTTGCTTTGGTTGAAAAATGGGATCCCCACATTCTAAGAGTTCTAACCGCCAGACTCAAAGGCATGTGCTGGTCGCAGCAGGAGGGGGGGGGTCTCCCTGGATGCTTCAGCAGCCGGCCTCCTCTGGGTCTCCTGGCCCCCTCCTCTCCTCCCTCTGAGCCTGAACTGCTCTCTGCCCCAAACTCTTCCTGCTCACGAAATCCTGTTTCCTCCTCAGCTTGCAATATCTCCCCTTCCGGTCTGCTCCCTTTTCTCCCTCTTTCTGCTCATCGCCATCCCACCACCAGGAAGGCAGCCCTCCGTCTGAAACACCAAGAGAGTAAACAGACAGTTCTTTGAATGGAGAGGAGCAGAAAGTGGAGTCCCCTCAAGATCAGTATTGGGACCTGTGGCTTTTCAACTTGTTCATAAATGATCTAGACTTAGGAGGGAGCAGGGAGGGGGCAAAGTTTGCTGATGGCAGCAAATTGTCCAGGTTTGTTCAAACAAATAGAGATTTCAAGGAGCTCCAAAGGGACTTCTCCAAACAGGGTGAATGGGAACGACAGTTCATTATCAATAAGATTAAAGTGATGCATGTTGGGACAAAAAACCAAACACCTGTTAATATCATGTACAGGCTCATGGGGTCTGAACTGGATTTCCCTGTGTGCTCTAGACCAGGGGAGAAGGGAGCTGGTCGCAGCAGGAGGGGGAATCTCTATGGATGCTTCAGCAGCCGGCCTCCTCTGGGTCTCCTGGCCCCCTCCTCTCCTCCCTCTGAGCCTGAACTGCTCTCTGCCCCAGACTCTTCCAGCTCACCAAACCCCGTTTCCTCCTCAGCTTGCAAAATCTTCCCTTCCGGTCTGCTCCCCTTTCTCCCTCTTTCAGCTCATCCCCCCACCAGTCCCCAGGCTCTGAGCCTTCTTCCCTTGTGGGTCCCCCAACTGGTGCCTCCCCCCCCCCAGCCACTCCATGACAACAGCAGCAGCTATAGCACTGTGGTCCTCTGGTGGGAAAACTCCAGAGCACATGACTGAATCAAAAATTCTGGGACTATGGAAAAATACTATCTTCCTCAAACCCCCGAAATGAGCAGGAGCTCTGGGGTTGCCCCATGGGGTTCATGAGTGAAGATCGGCCCCCCAGGAGACTTCTCTGATACCTGCAGCCCCTCCTTCCCCCTCTTGAAATTAGGCTGGGGGGGAAATCCCCCATTCAATTTCAGTATTTCAAGTTTTCTTCAGAACGCGCAGGGCAGGAGGCAGCGATGAAGTTCTGGTGAAGAAGCAGGGCTGGGAGATCATGCGGGGGGGGGTGACAGAATTTGGTGCAAAAAACAAAAGTACTTTCATCTAAAATTATACTCACCATTGTGAGATGCTGCCTTCATTATCTGATTATTATAATGTTTTACATATAAACACCAGAACTTCACATATACCTGATGCTTTTAGGAATGATTTCCTGCTGAGTTCATTGCTCAGAGTGGACTCTGAAAGGAAGAAGTCCCACACTCCATACATCTAAATGGGTTCTCCCATGTGAGAGTCCTGGGATGTTCCTTGATCACTCCATTATAAATAAAGCACTTCTTGCAATCTTTTCATTTAAACTGCTTCTCCTCTCTGAGTTTGTTGATGGTTTGAAGGGTTTCAACTCTTAGAGTTCTTCCTGTCCATGAGTCTGTTGATTTTGAACTTCCACTAAGAGTGAACCTCTATCTACTTTCCTGATATTTATACGGTTTGTCTTTTGTGTAAGTTTGTTGACATAAATCAAGGGTTCCACTCTGACTGAAGCTCCTTCCACAGTCCATACCTTTAAATGGTTTCTCCCCTGTGTATCTACTGATGTTTTCTAAGATTTCCACTCTGAGTGAAATATTTACTGTACTCCATACATTGAAATGGTTTCTCCCCTGTGTGAGTCTGTTGATGTCTTCTAAGGCTTCCACTATAACTGAAGCGCTTTCCACACTCGATACATTTAAATGGTTTCTCTCCTGTATGAGTCCGTTGATGTGATCTAAGGTTTGTATTATAACGGAAACTCTTTCCACACTCTATACATTTATGTGGTTTCTCCCCTGTGTGAGTCTGTTGATGTTTTTTAAGTGTTCCACTCTGACTGAAGTCCTTTCCACACTCCATGCATTTAAATGGTTTCTCCCCTGTGTGACTCCGTTGATGTGATCTAAGGTTTGCACTCCGAGTGAAGCTCTTTCCACACTCCATACATTCATATGGTTTCTCTCCTGTGTGAGTCCGTTGATGTGTTCTAAGGCTTCCACTATGACTAAAGCTCTTGCTGCACTCCATACATTGAAATAGTTTCTTATTAAAGTGAGTTTGTTGATGTACTCTCAGGTTTTTACTATAACTGAAGCTCTTTCCACACTCCATACAAGTAAATGGTTTCTCCCCTGTATGAGTCCGTTGATGTGATCTAAGGCTTGTATTACAACGGAAACTCTTTCCACACTCGATACATTTAAATGGTTTCTCCCCTGTGTGTGTCTGTTGATGTCTTCTATGGTGTGTACTCTGACTGAAGCTCTTTCCACACTCCAGACATGTAAATGGTTTCTCCCCTGTGTGAGTCCGTTGATGTGATTTAAGGCCTGTATTACGAAGGAAACTCTTTCCACACTCCACACATTTAAATGTTTTCTCCCCTGTGTGAGTCCGTTGATGATTTCTAAGGTGTCCACTCTGACTGAAGTCCTTTCCACACTCCATGCATTCAAATGGTTTCTCCTCTGTGTGAGTCCGTTGATGTGATCTAAGGCTTCCACTATCACTAAAACTCTTTCCACACTCCATACATTTAAATGGTTTCTCCCCTGTGTGAGTCCGTTGATGATTTCTAAGGTGTCCACTATGACTGAAGGCCTTTCCACACTCAATGCATTCAAATGGTTTCTCCCCTGTGTGAGTCCGTTGATGTGTTCTAAGGCTTCCACTATCACTAAAACTCTTTCCACACTCCATACATTTAAATGGTTTCTCCCCTGTGTGAGTCCGTTGATGTGATCTAAGGTTTGAACTCATACTGAAGTCCTTTGCACACTCCATGCATTTAAATGGTTTCTCCCCTGTGTGAATCCGTTGATGTCGTCTAAGGTCTCCACTCTGACTGAAGCTCTTTCCACACTCCATGCATTTAAATGGTTTCTCCCCTGTGTGAGTCCGTTGGTGTATTCTAAGCTTTCCATTATCACTAAAGCTCTTTCCACACTCCATACATTCATATGGTTTCTCTCCTGTGTGTGTCCGTTGATGTCTTCTAAGGGTTCCACTATCACTAAAGCTCTTTTCACACTCCATACATTTATATGGTTTCTCCCCTGTGTGAGTCTGTTTGTGCAATTTAAGGTTTCCACTCTGACTGAAGTTCTTCCCACACTCCCTGCACGTAAAACGTTTTCTCCCTGTGTGAGTCCGCTGGTGTGTTCTAAGTTTTGCATTGAAAGAGAAGCTCTTTCCGCACTCCATACCTTTAAATGAGTTCTTTCCTTTATGTGTTCGTGGATGTGAACTATGTGTGCTCATTCAGTGAAGCATATTCCACGTTTCACACATTTTAATGGCTATTCCTAATGAAATGAAAGGTGCCCTGTCCCCTGCAATTCTGTCTTCTCCATCACCTTTTTCAGAGTGGGCAGAAAGGAAATCCTGTTTGGGTTTCAAGAAAGAGAACAAAGGGAAAGAGAACACATCAGATGCCATTAGCACCTTCTCTTATTTCAACATCTCCTACATTCTCCCATGTCCTACCAATATTCCCAATTTTTAGAAAATGAAAATGGTATGATGTCAAATGGTAGTAAGACATCAGGAACCTTTCATAATCCTCAATCATCTTTAATAACACAGCATGATCTTGGAATACTGTTGTCGTCAAATCAAGTGGTTGCCCCCATTTCCACCTCTAGATCTTCATGAATCACCTTCACAGTCCCGCTGACCTCAGGAGGTCCATATGGACTATTTTGGGAGACTCAGGCCTTCTTCTTTTCCAGGGACTGTGGTCTGGGTCAGTCAGAGAACTAGTGACAAGGCTTTGTGCTTGGGGTCAGCTGAATGGGTGCTCAGGGAAGCTCCTGTTCTTGGAGATGGACCTCTGTCTACGTGCCTCACATTGCATGGAGAGAGCAGGAGAAGCAGAAGGAAAGCAGATGGGAATCCCAGGCGGAAACACCCACCCCAATGGTGCTTTATAATGATGACGTGCTGCCTGATCCTGTCCTTGTCTTCTGATAGAGGACTATCCTAATCTGGCACTGAAAAGCAGGATATTCAAGGCAAGGAGATAACTGTACTTAATGGTAGGTAGCCATGACACAGTTCAAGTAAAAAAGTAACAAAAAATAGTCCAGTAGCACCTTAGGGTCTTGGGAGAAAAGCAATGACAAACCTAGGCAGCGTCTTAAAATGCAGGGACATTACCTTGCCAACAAAGGTCCTTATAGTTAAAGCTATTGTTTTCCCAGTAGTGATGTATGGAAGTGAGAGCTGGACCATAAAGAAGGCTGATGGCCGAAGAATGGATGCTTTTGAATTCTGGTGCTGGAGGAGGTTCTGGAGAGTCCCATGGACTGCAAGAAGATCAAACCTCTCTATTCTGAAGGAAATCAGCCCTGACTGCTCACTGGAAGGACAGATACTGAAGCTGAGACTCCATGACTTTGGCCACCTCATGAGAAGAGAAGACTCCCTGGAAAAGACCCTGATTTTGGGAAAGATGGAGGGCCCAAGGAGAAGAGGACAACAGAGGACGAGATGGTGGTACAGTGTTCTTGAAGCGACCAGCATGAGTTTGACCAAACTGCAGGAGACAGTGGAAGACAGGAGTGCCTGCTCTGGTCCATGGGGTCACGAAGGGGCGGACACGACTAATCGACTAAAAAACAACAACAGCAACAGCAACTTAGGGACCAACTAATTTTTTTCTAGGCATTAGCTTTTGTGTGCATGCACACTTCTTCATATAGTGATGGGTAGGGGGAGATGGTAGTAGGAGTACCCTTCAGAGAAAAACCCCACCCCACCCTCATAGAATCATAGAATCATAGAGTTGGAAGAGACCACAAGGGCCATCGAGTCCAACCCCCTGCCAAGCAGGAAACACCATCAGAGCACTCCTGACATATGGTTGTCAAGCCTCTGCTTAAAGACCTCCAAAGAAGGAGACTCCACCACACTCCTTGGCAGCAAATTCCACTGTCAAACAGCTCTTACTGTCAGGAAGTTCTTCCTAATGTTTAGGTGGAATCTTCTTTCTTGTAGTTTGGATCCATTGCTCCGTGTCCGCTTCTCTGGAGCAGCAGAAAACAACCTTTCTCCCTCCTCTATGTGACATCCTTTTATATATTTGAACATGGCTATCATGTTCCCACGATATACAAGGGTCTGGTGACATCTGTGTCAGTGTATCTGAAGAAGTGTGCATGCACACAAAAGCTTATATCTAGAACAATCATAGTTGGTCTCTAAGGTCCTACTGGACAATTTTTTATTTTTTTATTTCAACTGTGTCAGACCAATACGGCTACCTACCTGAATCTAGATGTCATGGGGTGTTGGGGAGGAGTAGTTCCTTTGGTGGGGGACATGTCCTGCACCTCCTGGGGTCATTTTTCCACCCTTGGTTCCCACCCTGCACTCAGCTCTCACCTGTAGCTTCCATAATAATAATAATAATAATAATAATAATAATAATAATAATAATAATAAAATTTATTTATATCCCGCCCTCCCCAGCCGAAGCTGGGCTCAGGGCGGCTAACAACAATCAAATAATCAAACAGTAAAATGGTCACACAATCTAAAAATATTTCATTATAAAAATTAATTAAATCAAATTGATGGCAACCAATTAAGCAAAATTCTGTGCAGGTTGCCAGAGGAGGGAGTCAGGCTGCGCCCTGACCAAAGGCCTGGTGGAACAACTCTGTCTTGCAGGCCCTGCGGAAAGATGTCAGGTCCCGCAGGGCCCTAGTCTCTTGTGACAGAGCATTCCACCAGATTGGAGCCGCAGCCGAGAAGGCCCTGGCTCTAGTTGAGGCCAGCCTAACCTCTCTGAGGCCTGGGACCTTGAGGATGTTATTATTTGCGGACCGTAGGTTTCTCTGTGGGGCATACCAGGAGAGGCGGTCCCGTAGTTACGAGGGTCCTAGGCCGTATAGGGCTTTAAAGGTTAAAACCAGCACCTTAAACCTGATCCTGTACTCCACCGGGAGCCAGTGCAGCTGGTATAGTACCGGATGAATGTGATCTCGCAGCGAAGACCCCATAAGGAGCCTCGCCGCGGCATTCTGCACCCGCTGGAGTTTCTGGGTCAGTCTCAAGGGCAGCCCCACGTAGAGCGAGTTACAATAATGCAATCTGGAGGTGACCGTCGCATGGATCACAGTGGCTAGGTCAGGGCGAGAGAGATAAGGGGCCAACTGCTTAGCTTGGCGGAGATGAAAAAATGCCGCCTTTGTTATAGCTGTAATCTGCGCCTCCATAGAGAGGGAGGTATCGAAGATTACACCCAAACTCTTAACGGACGGTGCTGGCACTAATTGCACCCCTGCAAGAGATGGGAGTTGCCCCCTCAATCCCATATCGTCCCGTCCCAGCCAGAGGACCTCTGTCTTCGAAGGATTTAACTTCAACCGGCTCCCACGTAACCATCCAGTCACAGCTTCCAAGCATCTGGTCAGTGTGTCTGGGGCCGAGTCAGGATGGCCATCCATCAACAGATAGAGTTGGGTGTCATCAGCATACTGATGGCAACCCAGCCCAAAACTCTGGACAAGCTGGGCGAGGGGGTGCATAAAGATGTTAAAAAGCATCGGGGAGAGAATCGCACCCTGAGGCACTCCACACACCAAGGAGTGGCGTGATGACAATTCCCCCCCAAGCGCCACCCTCTGTCCCCGACCAGAGAGAAACGAGCGCAGCCATTGAAGGACTGTGCCCTGGATCCCCACATCGGCAAGGCGGTGGTCCAGGAGTTCGTGATCGACCATGTCAAAGGCTGCTGACAGATCTAGAAGAATCAGCAGCCCCGACCCGCCTCGATCCAGCTGCCTGCGGAGATCATCTGTTAGGGCGACCAGAGCCGTCTCGGTCCCATGACCAGCGCAGAAGCCGGACTGGAATGGATCCAGAGCCGATGTTTCATCCAGAAACCTACCAAGCTGTTCAGCAACCGCTCTCTCAATCACCTTACCCAGGAAGCTGTCAGCATGCAACAGGGGTTCAAGGTTCAAGCAACGTCTTCAACCGGCCGGCTAACCCAGGTGAGGAAAGCTGATGGGTCTCAAATCCTTGGGGGGCTGGGGAATTCTGCTGCACGTGAAGTCAAGCCCTGGTGGATGGAGAGGAGGAGAACAACCATGAATCCCACAGTCCAGAAGGCAGATTCTGCCCGTGCGGAAGAGGAAAGTGAAGGGCAGATGGGGCACGTCCACCTGGAGGCTTGTTATCTAGTCCCAGGGTTACTCTGACATTGAATTATATATAAATTACAGTATTGAAATGCGCCTGCTCCCACTTCCTATTCTGATATTTCTCTACTCTGCTTGTCTGTTTCTTACTTGAGTGCTGTTTTGGTATGCTAAGTCAGGGTTTTACTGTAAGTTACATTTTTGCTATTTTTTGGATCTTGTTATGCTTATTTGTCTTCAGTACAGTCATACCTCATGTTATGTTTGCTTCAGGTTCTGCCTTTTCGGGTTGTGTCCTGTGGCATCCCAGTTACTTCCGGGTTTTGCCGCCCGTGCATGCGCAGACGTGCAAAATCAGGTCATGTGCATTTGCAGAAGCAGCGAATCGTGACCCACGCATGCACAGACGTGGGTTGCATTCTGCTCATGTTGCGAACTGGCCTCCAGAACGGATCCCGTTCGCAACCAGAGGTACCACTGTAATAGATTTCTCAGCTGAATTATTTTTTTCTGCCTCTGAGCGTTTTTTGCTACTCTGCTAATTATATCTCAGACTTGCTCTGGAGATCGTTATGGAGGAGCAAGATCTGCAACCTAAAGCCATAAACAGCCTTGGCGCTGTAGACCTGAAGGAGCATCTCCACCCCCATCACTCAGTCTGGACAGGGAGGTCCGCCTCCGAGGGTCTTCTGCTGGTTCCCTTGCTGTCAGAAGTGAAGTTCCAGGGAACCAGGCAGAGGGCTTCCTGCCCCATGGAATGCCCTCCCTTCAGAGGGCATGGAAACAGGCAACCATCTGACATTTAGAAGACAGCTGTATCAGGAGGTTTGTAATGTTGGATGTTTTACTGTCTTGTATATGTACTGTAAGCTTCCCAGAGTGGCTGGGGAAACCCAACCAGATGGGCAGGGCATAAATTCTGCAATCATTCTTTTCATCCCCCTGAGCACGGCCTTGGCTGGGGAGGGTGGGGTATAAATAAATTATTATTATTATTATTATTATTATTATTATTATTATTATTATTATCATTATCATCATCATCATCATCATCATCATCTTGTGATTTTTTAAAGTTATTTTGAAATTCATACTGCAATATTAGCTTACAAAATGTTATGGGTGGAGAAAATCACAGGGTTGCCATAAACTATAATCCCACCCAAAAACTCTCATTCACATACAGTCTGTACATTTGGGAAGGTCACACACCTCACCTGTGCTAATACTGGCAGTCTTTGGCCTGCACAGGCACACCCGGTGTGTAGAGCCTCCAGCCCCAGGCACTGTCTATCATGAAAATGGGTCCTTTGACTGGGAAGATTCATGCAGTCACTGTCATCGGATGATGAAGGATTGTATCTCAGCTTGTCAGTCACTCTGACTTTGGCTACAAAGAATAAAAGGAACAGAAATGCTTTTGAGGTGCAACTTCTGTATCAATCCTGAGAGCCATTCCATGGACTCTGCACCCCTGTTTCTCAGGACAGGTGTACATTATCCTCATCCTCAGCGGAAAAGACATTAAAGATGGAAGCCTGAGAGAGAGGAAAAGGTTTCTGGCTGCTTCCTGGGTGGGATGGCGGAAACCAAGAGTCGCTTCTGAGAAGGCCTCCCCCCTCCCCTCTTCTTCTCGGGATTTCCTCTCCTCTCCAGGGGACCAATGGTTGGACTGGGCAGAATCACTGCGTCTGGACAGGGCAGGGGCTTATGGGGTGGGAAGAGGATGGAGATTGCAGGAAAATAGGGGTGGGGGGACAGAACCCCCACTTTCCAGGGATCCCTCTCTGGTCGACTTGAAGGGGGGGCATTCCTGGGAGGGAGGGAGAAGCCAAGGCGGCCCCGCCAGCTCTCCCCCCCCAATGCTGCGCTTCCTTGCCCCGGGGTGCCACCTCCTCCCCCCGCCCTTGCCCCCCTCGCATCCCGGAGTCTCCCCTGCACCCAGACGCCCCCTTGGCTCACCCCTCGCCATCTCTCCGTCCCTAATGCCCCCCCAAGACGAGCCGGGGAGGGACAGGGGGTCTCTATCCAGGCGCCTCCCGCACCCCTTAACCCTTTCCTAGCCCGCTTCTCTCCGCGCCCCATGTCCGCCCCTTCGCAGCAGGCGTGCCGGGATCCAGGCCCCACGGAAGGCGCTTGGGGTCTCTGGGTCCTTTTCTCCCCCCTCCCCCCGGGACCCCTTTACCTCTTTCTCCTCGCTCCCGATTTTCCTTTCCTGCAACATCCTAGCGCCCCCCCCCCTAGAGCTGTGGGGCAGAGCAGCAATCCGGAGAGGAAGCTCCACTTGCGGGAGAAGCAGGCAGGCTGGGAGGGGGCTCACCCCCCTCATTTCCGGAGCAGAAGCCGGATTAGAGGAGGAGGAGCCGTGAATTGGAGGCGGGATCTGGGCTTGTGGGGGCGGGGTGAGAGGAGGAGGGGAGGGGAGGGGAGGGAAAGGATTGAGGGGGGGAGAAGAAGAGGAAGTTTTCCCCCTCCCTTTTTCCTTTAGTGGATCAGGAGAGCGGGGGGGTGATCTCGGAGATCCAGCTGCAAAGAGGGGTCCCCCCCACAAGTGCAACCTCCTCCCCCGCCCCCACCCCACGAGCTTAGATCCCTCCGTGTTTTAGGTCTTGGTGCTGTTCAAACCAGAAATGGAGGGGGCAACTAAGCGACTCCCCCCAAATCCCAGCCCCCCACCCCAGCCTCGGACTCAGGCCAGGACAAGGACCGTGGACACAGGCCCCGTCCCTGCACAACAGCCAAGAGGCTCAGAAAAGCAGCCGATACATTGGAGCCAGAAGCGGATTCCAAAATCTGAGGGATCCCTTGGATCAGAAACAAGGAGACCAGCCAGGAAGAGCAGAGCAAAAGAGCAGCCAGTCGTCTTGGTCTTGATGGAAGACTGTCGCCACAGGACTCCCCCCTGCCCCCAGGTGGAACAAGAGGGAAGCCCCCAACAAAAGAAGACCCCAACTTTTATTAGCTGCTAATCCCCCATGCAACACCCCCAAGACTACATCATGACTACATCATTGACACATCACACAGAGGAGGGGTTCAGGGAGGAGGAGAAGAAGAGTTTGGATTTGATATCCCACTTTATCACTACCCGAAGGAGTCTCAAAGCGGCTAACATTCTCCTTTCCCTTCCTCCCCCCCAGCAAACACTCTGTGAGGTGAGTGGGGCTGAGAGACCGCAGAGAAGTGTGACTTCTCTGGAGGAGGAGTTGTGGTGGAAACCTGAGGGTCTTGTCACCTGTCCGGTTCCTCCTTTCCCCTCCCCACGATTACATTCCTGAGGACAAAGAGGAGTTCACTGTTTCCTGCCCCCAGAGGGAAGGGCTGGTCAGTGTCCTGTGTTTCAGTCCCTACTGAATCCACTTCCATATGCAGGTCCTTTGTGAGTGGAATGATCTTCTGTCCAGGACCATCAAGGTTGGCATGCCAAGTGGGTAGGGCTCGCTGGGACGTGTTGGCTGCCTTGTGTCAAGCCTCCCCCCTTTGATAGTCCTTCCCTCAGGGTGCAAAATAAAAGTGGAACAGTGCAGATCCGATGTATGGTTAATTTTCTATGAATTTATAACAGAAGCGTTGCGTATGTCTCGTGTGTGTGTGTGTGTGTGTGTGAGTGTCATGTTTGTACAAACTGAATGATTGCAACACATGAATCCCAATCCCAAAGAAGGGCAGTGCCAAAGAATGCTCCAACTACCGCACAATTGCGTTCATTTCACACGCTAGCAAGGTTATGCTTAACATGCTACAAGGCAGGCTTAAGCAGTATGTAGACCGAGAACTCCCAGAAGTGCAAGCTGGATTTAGAAGAGGCAGAGGAACCAGAGACCAAATTGCAAACATGCGCTGGATTATGGAGAAAGCTAGAGAGTTCCAGAAAGACATCTACTTCTGCTTCATTGACTATGCAAAAGCCTTTGACTGTGTCGACCACAGCAAACTATAGCAAGTCCTTAAAGAAATGGGAGTGCCTGATCACCTCATCTGTCTCCTGAGAAATCTCTTTGTGGGACAAGAAGCTCCAGTTAGAACTGGATATGGAACAACTGATTGGTTCAAAATTGGGAAAGGAGTACGGCAAGGCTGTATATTGTCTCCCTGCTTATTTAACATAAATGCAGAATTCATCATGCGAAAGGCTGGTCTGGATGAATCCTGTAATAAAAAAAATAATGTTTTATATATATGTAATAAATGTTGATAAATGTACCAAGCAAGCACATACATAGATATGTCAACCACATGTCTGGAGCAGCATAAGAAGACCGTCCTGAAACCATTTTGACTCCCAAACTGACCAAATGTTTTCTCTTCAAGGAGGGAGGGGGTGAGGGAACCTTCCCATTGTCTCAGGAATCGGGAATTCACCATCTCAAAGGAATGACCAGACTACCAGGAAAGGGAATCAGATAAGCCATTATCAGATAACCGGGCAGACAGGAAAAATGACAACATTCAAATTTCTGTTGCAGACCACCTTTTCTGTGATGTGGGTATGATGTATGTGAGGGGTGGTCTTGGGTTACGCCCCTTCTGTGATGTATGGAGGGGTGGTCTGGAGCTCCAGGGCAGGGAATTTAAAATGTCTATATAAGGGCAGGCACGCCTTGGTTTGGGGTTCTCCTCAGGGGAGCACCCTGTTGCAGCAGATCAATATTCTCTGGTTGGCGTCAGTTGTTTTCTCCTACCGATGGAGAACCTACAAGGGACTCTATAAAGGGCTCTTGTGTCCCCCATAAGGGAAGAAGGGCAGCTTTTGTTTACAACAGATGGCACCCCAGTTGGGACCTTCGGTTGCCCGGATTCAAGGGGGGGCAAGGAAGGACCGGTGATCCAGCGCGCACCAGGCCATTTGCCAGGAGGAGCCACCAGTCCTCTAGTGACCCCAGGGTCTGGAAAGAACTGGAGTTCCAGCGGGGCTAACCAGAGGAAGCAACGCTTGATCAGGCCAGCCACAAAATGATTTATTTTTAAAATAATCTTTATTGATTTAAACTACACACATATACAAAGAATTTACAATCTCATACTGCAAAAAAGAAAATTTAAAAAAATGAAGAAAAAAGGAAAGAAGAAAATACAGAAAAAGGAAAGAAGAAAAAGCAGATTTATGTGCATAAAAAAATTAATCTTCCTAATTAAATAAAAAAGACTTCTGACAAAATGAGTCTTCCAATCATTCTCATGGTACTGTTTATACTGCCATTGTGTTTCCAACACAGTTTTATATTCTTTAATATTGTTCCGGTCTACTCCACAAACAGCATTTGTTGTGTTTACAAGTATCACTCAAGTTCTGCTAATATGGTGTGGTTGGTACAATATGATCTTCTATAATCCTCAAATATTCTCCATTCTCCAAATATTTTCTGGTTCAATACAACACTAACTCTTCCCATCAGTTTTGCTAGTTGTAAATATTCTAACATGAGTATATGGCTTCTCTTGGTGATGTCCACAAGGGTATTTTTGGCTCAAGTAGTCCTTTATTTATTCCAGATTTTATATCATGATTTTCTTATCACATGGCTCAAAAATCCCCTGTGGACCTTCACTTTTCCGTATATTAAAGAAGCGTGCCATCCAGACTGATTCTCGTGGCCTTCCAAGTCTAAGAGGTCCGTATCTTTTAGTGTAATCCAGTCTTTTATCCAAACCAATCCTGCCGCCACATGGGAGAATTCCAAATCTGGCAATGCAAAACCTCCTCTCTCCTTTTGATCTGTTAATAACTGGTGTTTAATTCTCGGTTTCTTTCCACGCCATATAAATCTAGATATTTCCCTTTTCCACTCCTTAAAACAATTCATTTCTCCTAAAATGGGCATTGTTTGGAATAAGAAAATCATTTTGGGGAGGATATTCATTTTCACAACCGAGACTCTTCCCCAGAGAGAGAAGGAGTTTGGTCCAGGTTTCCATATATTTTTTTAAAAAATTATTTCCATACTTTACTAGAATCATCCTCATATACATTTAAACTTTTATTTGAAATCCAGATCCCTAGGTATTTAACCTTATATTTATTTTCCAGGCCTGTTTTTTCTTGAAGTTCTCCCCCCCCCCTTCCATTGTGAGGTTTTTTGTCAGTAATTTAGTTTTTTTGGTAGTTTATTTTCAGCCCTAGGCCGGCCATAAATTAATCTAGCAAAAGACCTCGGGATGGCCAGGAGCAGCGCATGCGGACGTGAGTCTAGGAATGGAGAAGATTGTGGGCGGGATTCTCTGAAACACCCAGCAACCCAGATTCTCATCCTTGGCTGTCTCTTTTGCTGACGGTCTTCACTCCCAGCCTTCCTGGCAAGAGGTAGCGAGGAGGGGGAGGGGAGAACAGGAGAATTGGGGTTCTGCAATTAGAGAGGCAATTTACTGCAAGGGGAGAACGCCAATCAAAGCTCTCATTCCCTGTTGCGGAACCTGAGATCTGAAACTTCTCCTTTGTCCCAAGGAAGACGCCCCAAGGCTGGTCCAAGTGGCCACTTTGGATAGCAAGGGACTTGGGCTCGGTTTCCAATTTCTCTTTTTCTCGTAAATGCAGCTGCACTGGCAGCACCAAGATCCAGGAGGAAGTGACTGGTGCACGTCAGAGCGCAAGGGCGTTTACAGTTCCTTTCCGTTCTCTCTGGAGCAGCCGGATTTTGCACTGGGCTGCCAGGCGTCCAATGGAAAGGGACTCTTTTCCCTAGAGGCAGAAAAGGGTGCTGGGACCCCATTGTAAATAAAGGGAGGGAGAAGGACTTTGAAGAGACCTTCGTAGAGAAGATGAACGACTGTCAGGTCAGGAAAGACCTGGGAAAAGGCTATCGGGTTTTTGTTTTTGTTTTGCCTTTGGTTGAAAAATGGGATCCCCACATTCTAAGCGTTCTAACCCCCAGACTCAGAGGCATGTGCTGGTCGCAGCAGGAGGGGGGTCTCCCTGGATGCTTCAGCAGCCGGCCTCCTATGGGTCTCCTGCCCCCCTCCTCTCCTCCCTCTGAGCCTGAACTGCTCTCTGCCCCAGACTCTTCCCACTCACCAAACCCTGTTTCCTCCTCAGCTTGCAACACCTCCCCTCCCGTTCTGCTCCCTTTTCTCCCCCTTTCTGCTCATCCCACCACCAGTCCCCAGGCTCTGAGCCTTCTTCCCTTGTGGGTCCCCCAGCTTGTGCCCCCCCTCACCAGCCAGTCCATGACAACAACAGCAGCCACAACACTGTGGTCCTCTGGTAGGAAAACTCCCGAGTAGCATGATTAAAGCAAAACTTCTGGGACTATGGAAAAATACACTCTTTCCCAAACCCTGGAATAAGCAGGAGCTCTGGGGTTGCCCCATGGGGTTCATGAGTGAAGATGCCCCCCCCCAGGAGACTTTCCTGGTACCTGCAGCCCCTCCTTTCCCCTTTTGAAATTAGGTTTGGGGGAACATCTCCCATTCAATTTCAGTATTTCAAGTTTTCTTCAGAACGCGCAGGGCAGGAGGCAGCGATGAAGTTCTGGTGAAGAAGCAGTGCTTGGAGATCATGCGGGGGGGGGGGGAGAGAGTTTGGTGCAAAACCCAAAAGTACTTTCATCTAAAATTATACTCATGATTGTGAGATGTTGCCTTCATTATTTCATTATTATACAGTTTTACATATAAACACCAGAACTTCACATATACCTCATGCTTTTAGGAATGATTTCCTGCTGAGTTTATTGCTCAGAGTGGACTCTGAGAGGAAGACGTCCCACACTCCATACATCTAAATGGGTTCTCCCATGTGAGAATCCCTGGATGTTCCTTAAATAAAGGTAAAGGTAAAGGTAAAGGGACCCCTGACCATTAGGTCCAGTCAAGGACAACTTTGGGGTTGCGGCGCTCATCTCGCTTTACTGGCCGAGGGAGCCGGCGTACAGGTTCCGGCTCATGTGGCCAGCATGACTAAGCTGCTTCTGGCGAACCAGAGCAGTGCACAGAAACGCCATTTACCTTCCCGCCGGAGCGGTACCTATTTATCTACTTACACTTTGACATGCTTTCAAACTGCTAGGGCGGCAGGAACAGGGACCGAGCAACAGGAGCTCACCCCGTTTTGGGGATTCGAACCACCGACCTTCTGATCGGCAAGTCCTAGGCTCTGTGGTTTAACCTACAGCGCCACCCACGTCCCTGTTCCTTAAATGCTCCATTATAAAGAAGGCACTTTCTGCAGTCTTTTCATTTAAACTGCTTCTCCCCTCTGAGTTTGTTGATGGTATGACGGGTTTCAACTCTTAAAGTTCTTCCTGTCCATAAGTCTGTTGATTTTGAACTTCCACTAAGAGTGAACCTCTATCTACTTTCCTGATATTTACACGGTTTGTCTTTTGTGTGAGTCTGTTGACATAAATCAAGGGTTCCACCCTGACTGAAGCTCCTTCTACAGTCCATACCCTTAAATGGTTTCTCCCGTGTGTGTCCGTTGATGTCCTCTAAGTTTTCCACTCTGATTGAAGCTCTTTCCACACTCCATACATTTAAATGGTTTCTCCCCTGTGTGAGTCCGTTGATTGTTCCTAAGGTCTCCACTCTGACTGAATCTCTTTTCACACTCCATGCATTTAAATGGTTTCTCGCCTGTGTGAGTCCGTTGATGTCTCCTAAGGCTTCCATTTTCACTAAAGCTCTTTCCACACTCGATACATTTAAATGGTTTCTCCCCTGTGTGAGTCCGTAGATGATTTCTAAGGTCTACACACTGATTGAAGCTCTTTCCACACTCCATGCATTTAAATGGTTTCTCTCCTGTGTGAATCCGTTGATGTGTTGTAAGGCTTCCACTAAAACTAAAGCTCTTTCCACACTCAATACATTTATATGGTTTCTCCCCTGTGTGAGTTCGTTGATGTGATCTAAGGGCTCTACTCTGATTGAAGTCCTTTCCACACTCGATACATTTAAATGGTTTCTCCCCTTTGTGAATCAGTTGATGTTTTCTAAGGCATCCATGATCACTAAAGCTCTTTCCGCACTCCATACGTTTATATGGTTTCTCCCCTATGTGAATCCGCCAGTGTAATTTAAGGTCTCCATTCTGACTGAAGCATTTTCCACACTCCTGGCATTTAAATGGTTTATCACCTGTATGAGTCTGATGATGTCTTCTAAGCTTTCCATTATCAGTAAAGCTCTTTCCACACTCCATGCATTTAAATGGTTTCTCCCCTGTGTGAATTCGCTGGTGTAATTTAAGATCTCCATTCTGACTGAAGCACTTTCCACACTCCAGACATTCAAATGGTTTTCTCCCTGTATGAGTCTGTTGATGTCTTCTAAGGTTTCCATTATCAGTAAAGCACTTTCTGCACTCCATGCATTTAAATGGTTTCTCCCCTGTATGAGTCCGTTGATGTGTTCTAAGGTTTCCATTGAAACTGAAGCTCTTTCCGCACTTCATACATTTATATGGTTTCTCCCGTGTGAATCCGTTGATGTTTATTGAGGTATCCACTCTGAGTGAAGCTCTTTCCGCACTCCATACATTTATATGGTTTCTCCCCTGTGTGAATCCGCTGGTGTAATTTAAGCTCTCCATTCTGACAGAAACCTTTTCCACACTCCATACATTTAAATGGTTTCTCCCCTGTGTGAGTCCGTTGATGTTTTCTAAGGTCTCCATTCTGACTGAAGCTCTTTCCGCACTCCTGGCATTTAAATGGTTCTCCCCTGTGTGAATCCGTTGATGTGTTCTAAGGTTTCCATTATCAGTAAAGCTCTTTCCACACTCTATACATTTCTGTGGTTTCTCCCCTGTGTGAGTCCGCTGATGTAAACTTAAGTGTCCATTCTGACTGAAGCTCTTTCCACAATCCATGCATTTAAATGGTTTCTCCCCCGTGTGAGTCCATTGATGTCTTCTAAGTGTATCACTCCGATAGAAGCTCTTTCCACACTCCAGACATTTAAAAGGTTTTTCCCCTGTGTGAATCCGTTGATGTAAACTTAAGTGTCCATTCTGACTGAAGTTCTTCCCACACTCCCTACATTGGAATCCTTTCTTGCCCATGTGAGTCTGCTGATTTGTTCTAAGTTTTCCACTATCAGTGAAACTTTTCCCACACTCCAGACCTTTAAATGGTTTCTCCCCTGTTGGAGTTTGTTGATGTGAACTATGTTTCCTCATTCAATGAAGCATATTCCACATTTCACACATTTTAATTTCTATTCCTAGTGGGGGGGGGGAGGTGACCCACCCCCTGGAGTTCTGACTGTCTTCTCCATCTCTTCTTCAGAGTGGGAGGAAAGGGAATCCTGTTTTGGTTTCGAGGAAGCACCTTCTCCTATATCAACGTCTACTACATTCCGTTACCTCCTTCCCATGTTCCCAGCTTTTAGGAAGTGAAGTTGCAATGTCAAATGATAGTAATTCATGAGCAACTATCAAAATCCTCAATCAATGTTCATGAAGCAGCTTGATTCTTTAAAGAATGATGACGCAGGTGCGCCCCTAGAGCTACGGCGCAGAGCAGCAATTTGGAGTAGAAGCTCCACTTGCGGGCGAAGCAGGCAGGTTGGGGGGGGCTCTCTCCGCTAATTTCGGAAACAGAAGCCAGATTGCGGGGGGGGGGAGGAGGTGCAACGCTTGGTGGAGGGATTTGGGGTTGTGGGGGCGGGGTGAGAGGAGGATGTACCGGGAAGGGAAGAATTGAGGGGGACGAAGGAGAGGAAGGTTTCCCCCCTCCCTTCTTCCTTCTGGGGATGAGGAGAGCGGGGCAGGGGCTGATCCCAGCAATTCAGCTGCAAAGTGGGGTCCCCCCTATAATGTTTACATTGCAAAATCCTTCCCTCCCCCTGCCACCCACGCCATGATCTTAGATCCATTCAATGTTTTAGGTATTGGGGCACATTGAGCAGCGGGTTGGGCTCTGTGACTCCTGTGTTACGGAGAAAATGGGGCTTGGGCTTTTGCACACAGAGAGAGACACACACCAGACACCCAGGTAAAATTCTTCCCTTGTGTCTCCATCAGAGGCAACACAATGAGGCCAGGAAGAAAGCAAGGCAGCTGTTGATCTGTTTGCGCGCGGAGACCCCCCCCCGCCCCATGCAAGGAGTGAAGCAGCCCAGAACTAAAGCGCGTTGCAATTTATACAATTTATACGCCCCCCGTCACAGAGAGAGCACCCCAAAAACATCTCCGTTTGCGCCACAAAATGCGTTGTACATGGAAATCAGATCAGACTCCGAGTTCATGTTTGGGCAACATTGCAAGTCTGTCTGTCCATCGGGATGCCTGACGATTCCTGCTCCCTGCCTTTTCCTGGCCAGCCAGAGAGATCATTGGAAAGGGCGGATTTCTTGACTCCAGAATCCATCATGGCAGACCCGTTTCATTCAGGCATAGAGATCTGCTCTTTGGACCAGCCTGCTTGGACCATGTGGATCATCAATGGATCATATGGATCATCACTGGATCATCCATGATGTCATACCCATCTCACGGAGGGGGGCTCAGGAAGAATCTCCTGCCACGTGACTGGGGGAGTCTGGAGGCTGACGGGGGTCAGACAGAGCTGCTGTTTTGCTCTCCTTCCTATTTCAGCTCATGTTTTACTGGCAGAAGTTCTATTTCATCAAGAAATGGGTGGATTCATTGAGGAAACGGGGCTAAGCGAAAGCATCCGTTGTAGAGAGGCAAATGGGTCCTTTTACGGAAATGTGTCTGTGTAAATGCGCTTATCCCCGTGCATTTATAATGGCAAGACATTAAATCCCATGAGATCCACAAGCACCAAACCCATAAGCCCACCTAGGAGTCCAAAAGCACAGAACGAAGCAGCCCTATCAAAAGTTGGGTGTCTAACAACAACAACAACAACAAAATGTTTTTTGTACCCCACCCATCCAACTGGATTGCTCCAGCCTCTCTGGGCAGCTTACAAAAGGATAGAAGAAAACATAGCGCAACATAAAACATTAAAAGCTTCCCGATACGGAGCTGCTTTTAGGCGTCTATGGAGGTCGTATAATGGTTTATCTCATTGACATCTGGTGGGAGAGCGTTCCACAGGGCAGTCACGACAACTGAGAAGGCTCTCTGTAACCTCACTTCTCGCAATGAGGGAACTGCCAGAAGGCCCTCGGAGCTGGACCTTATGCTTTTCATATAATCAGTTAGCCATATATCCATAAAGGTAAAGGTAAAGGTACCCCTGCCCGAACGGGCCAGTCTTGACAGACTCTGGGGTTTGTGCGCCCATCTCACATCTATTGGCCGGGGGCCAGCGCTGTCCGCAGACACTTCCGGGTCACGTGGCCAGCGTGACAAGCTGCATCTGGCGAGCCAGCGCAGCACACGGAACGCCGTTTACCTTCCCGCTGGTAAGCGGTACCTATTTATCTACTTGCACCCGGGAGTGCTTTCGAACTGCTAGGTGGGCAGGCGCTGGGACCGAGCAGCGGGAGCGCACCCCGCCGCGGGGATTCGAACCGCCGACCTTTCGATCGGCAAGCCCTAGGCGCTGAGGCTTTAGCCCACAGCGCCACCCGCGTCCCTCATATATCCATATATAACCATATATCCTTATAATGATTTTTTTATAATCCATGTTTGAATCATGAAGGCTTCTGCAAAGCTTAGGGAAAAATGCTTAGATTTGAAATGCCAAGATTCAAAAAAAAGAAGAGGGCGATATTCTTCAGCGTCTGCAGAGAGGAGACATTTGAAATCGCCCGGGCTCTCCTTGCGCCTGAAGACGTCTCTACTGTTCCATACAAAACAATAATGGAACAGCTGAAGGGGCACTTTTCGCTGCAGCCCTCAGTGGTGGCTCGCCGAAATGCCTTCTACGCAAAGCGGCAAGCCCCTGAGGAAACCATAACTGGGTTTGAGACCTCTCTCTGCCAAGCCGCCCAGTTCTGCAACTTCTCAGAGCTGGAGAACATGCTTCATGACCGCCTCGTCGGTGGCCTGAAGGATGAGAAGCTGCAACGACACCTCTACGCTTCCGGCGGGAAGGTAATCGCTGTTTCCGTGCGCTGCTCTGGTTCGCCAGAAGCGGCTTAGTCATGCTGGCCACATGACCCGGAAGCTGCACGCCGGCTCCCTCGGCCAATAAAGTGAGATGAGCGCCGCAACCCCAGAGTCGCCAGCGACTGGACCTAATGGTCAGGGGTGCCTTTACCTTTAATAGGAGTTTTTATAGCCTTTGGAGGTACAGTGGTACCTCGGGTTAAGAACTTAATTCGTTCCGGAGGTCCGTTCTTAACCTGAAACTGTTCTTAACCTGAAGCACCACTTTAGCTAATGGGGCCTCCTGCTGCCGCCGCGCCTCCAGACCATGATTTCTGTTCTCATCCTGAAGCAAAGTTCTTAACCTGAGGTACTATTTCTGGGTTAGCGGAGTCTGTAACCTGAAGCGTCTGTAACCTGAAGCGTATGTAACCCGAGGTACCACTTTGTGTTTTGCTTGAAGGCTTTTGAAACGTGACAAAACACCCTGGATGTTTGGAGCAGTTTGCATAGGCAGACTCCTGGGTAGCGGTCCTGAGAGAGAACCCTACATAAGCTCAAAGGAAAGTATTGTACCTCGCTGAGGATCCAGTGGGCACTGAAGGAGGCAGAAGTAATCAAACCCCCCAAAAGAAAGAGCACTTTTCCAGAGGAGAGGTGAAAAAGAACTAACTGATCTGGCCCCCAAAGGCTCCCATATCAGCCTTTAATTGGCCAGACCTAGGAGTTTTGATAGCCTTAGGGGGCCTACAACACCCGGACTCTGAGCCTTCTTCCCTTGGGGGTTCCCCAGCTGGTGCCTCCCCCCCCTTTCACCCAACCAGCCCATGACAGCAACAGCAGCAACAACAGTAAAATCAGTACAATAATAATATGCACACTGGTCCTCTGGCAGGAAGAATAATAACTTCTGGGACTATGGGAAAGGACTATTTTCCCCAAACCCCAGAATAAGCAGGAGCTATGGGATTGCCCCATGGGGTTCGTGAGGGAAGATGGGGCCCCCAGGAGACTTCCCTGGTACCTGCAGCCCCTCCTTCCCCCTCTTGCAATAAGGCTTGGGGAAAATCTCCCATTAAATTACAGTATTTTAAGTTTTCTTCAGAACACGTAGGAGGCAGGGAGAAGTTCTAGTGAAGAAGCAGTGTTTGGAGATCATGTGGTGGTGGGGGGGAGAGAGTTTGGTGCAAAAACCAGTCACACACATATGCACCAGTCTTGCATGCTTGAGTACAGCAACTCCAGGGCATAAGCCAAGTATCGGCAGTGTAGGGGCCACGTGTAAAGCAATTCCCATGCTGAGGTCAAAAACACAGAGGCAGCAGGACTTCTTTAGTAATAGTTTACTGAGCTTTCAAAGCATGCAGTTCTCACTGGGTCCCCAGTGAGGCACAAAACTTAGCTCCTGAGAGCAAATCCAGTTTCAGCAGTAAAATCATACAGCACACAGGATATCTAGATCAGGTACACACACCGGCATAAGGGAGCAAGGGAGGAAAGAGGCTGGAAGGGCACAGGGCAAAGGATGTGTGTCTTTCGCTTCCTGTCGTCTGGGAGGGAAGTCAGGAACTCAGCATCTGCAGGGACTTCACGAAGCAAAGCTTTCTGCCACTCCTTGCAGGCACATCCCAGAAACACACACTGTGATCTGTGGTGTGTTGCCATATCAATTGTTTTTGAAAGGTTATCATGATGTGGTCAAGAAACCAGTAATGGACAATATATCGCCCAGCCCTCACTGACCACCAAGTAATCCAGATAAACCCTCTTCCCTTCTCTATCGAAAGGTATATCACATCTTAGATTATAATCACATTATTTGACATTGCCTTCAATATTTCATTACTATACAGTTTTACACATAAATACCAGAACTTCACATACACAACATGTTTTAAAGACCAATTTCCTGGTGAGTTCATTTCTGTGAAGAAAAGAGTGGACTCTGAGAGGAAGATGTCCCACACTCCATACATTTAAATGGGTTCTTACATGTGAGAGTCTCTGGATGTTCCTTAAAAACTCCATTGTAAATAAAGCACTTTTTGCAATCTTTTCATTTAAACTGCTTCTCCTCTTTGAGTTTGTTGATGGTTTGACGGGTTTCAAGTACTAAAGTTCTTCCTGTCCGTGAGTCTGTTGATTTAGAACTTCCACTAGGACTGAACCTCTATCTACTTTCCTGATATTTATAAGGTTTGGCTTTTGTTTGAGTTTGTTGACATAAATCCAAGGGTTCCACTCTGACTGGAGTTCCTTCCATAGTCCATACATTTAAACAGTTTCTCCACTGTGTGTCTGCTGATGTTTTCTAAGGTGTCCATTCTGGCTGAAGCTCTTTCCGCACTCCATGCATTTAAATGGTTTCTCTCCTGTGTGAGTCTGTTGATGTCTTCTAAGTTTTCCATTATCACTAAAGCTTTTTCCGCACTCCATACATGTAAATGGTTTCTCCCCTGTGTGAGTCTGCTGATGTATATTGAGGTGTCCACTCTGACTGAAGCTCTTTCCACACTCCATACATTTATATGGTTTCTCCCCTGTGTGAGTCCGTTGATGTTTTCTAAGTTTTCCATTATCATTAAAGCTCCTTCCACACTCTATACATTTATATGGTTTCTCCCCTGTGTGAGTCCGTTGATGTGTTCTAAGGCTTCCATTCTCAGTGAAGCACTTTCCACACTGCATACATTTAAATGGTCTCTCTCCTGTGTGTGTCTGTTTATGTATATTGAGGTGTTCACTCCGACTGAAACTCTTTCCACATTCCATACATTTATATGGTTTCTCCCCTGTGTGAGTCCGTTGATGTTTTCTAAGATTTCCATTATCACTAAAGCTCTTTCCACACTCCATACATTTAAATGGTTTCTCCCCTGTGTGAGTCCGTTGATGTGTTCTAAGGCTTCCATTCTCACTGAAGCACTTTCCACACTCCATACATTTAAATGGTTTCTCCCCTGTGTGAGTCCGTTGATGTGTTCTAAGGCTTCCATTCTCACTGAAGCACTTTCCACACTCCATACATTTAAATGGTTTCTCCCCTGTGTGAGTCCGTTGATGTGTTCTAAGGTATCCATTATCACTAAAGCTCTTTCCACACTGCATACATTTAAATGGTTTCTCTCCTGTGTGTGTCTGTTGATGTATATTGAGGTGTCCACTCTGACTGAAACTTTTTCCACATTCCATACATTTATATGGTTTCTCCCCTGTGTGAGTCCGTTGATGTTTTCTAAGTTTTCCATTATCACTAAAGCTTTTTCCACACTCCATACATTTATATGGTTTCTCCTCTGTGTGAGTCCGTTGATGTATATTACGGTGTCCACTCTGACTGAAGCTCTTTCCACACTCCATACATTTATATGGTTTCTCCCCTGTGTGAATCCGTTGATGTATATTGAGGTGTCCACTCTGACTGAAGCTCTTTCCACACTCCATACATTTATATGGTTTCTCCCCTGTGCTATTATGTTGATGTCTTCTAAGTTTTCCATTATTGCTAACACTCTTTCCGCACTCCATACCTTTAAATGGTATCTTCCCTGTTGGAGGTCGTTGATGTGAACTATGTGTGCTCATTCAATGAAGAATATTACACATTTTAATTTCTATTCCTAATGAAGCGAAAGGTGCACCATTCCCTGGAGTTTTAACTGTCTTCACCATCTCCTTCTTCAGAGTGGGAGGAAAGTAAATCCTGTTGGGTTTCAAGGAAGAGAATTAAGGGAAAGACAACACATCAACCTCCATTAGCACATTCTCCTATTTCAATGTCTCCTACACTCCCTCACCTCCTACCCATGTTCCCAATTTTTAGGAACTGAAGTTGCCATGTCAGATGATAGTAATTCAAGAGCACCTTTCCAAATCCTCAATCAATGTTCCATAAAGCAGCATGATTTCTTAAAGAATGATGTGCTGTCTGATATCGTGCCCATCTTCTGATGCAGGACTATCCTAAAATGACACTGAAAAGCAGGATATTCAAGGCAAATAGATAAACTGTAGTTAGTGGAATGTGTAGTACCTTGAAAATGTAGTATTGATTCACTAATGGCCTGAAGTTGTGTTATTTCTGGGGACATGAATTTATTCCTGTTCTGTCTTAAAGATCATAATCATACGATGTCATGGGGTGTTAGGGGAGCAGTAGTACCTTTGGTGGGGGAAATGTCATGTTTCACCTTTGGCTTCCGGAAGCTGTCAGCATGCAACAGGGGCCACAATCCCAGGAACGGCTTCAACCGGCCAGCTAAACCAAGTGAGGATAGCTGATGGGTCTCAAATTCTTGGTGGGTTGGGAAATTCTGCTGTGGGTGATGGCAGGCTCTGGTGGATGGAAAGGATGAGAACAACAGTGAATCCCACAGTCAAGAAGGCAGATTGTGCCCATTCTGCAGAGGAAAGTCAGGGCAGATGGGGCTCGTCAACCGGGGAAGGAAGCCCAACGGGAAGGAAATCTCTGGTCATAATACTTTGGTGCACTCTCTCACTTCCTCTTGAATTATCTTCAGGAGAAGAAAATGCTATGGAGGAAAACTTACAGAAATCCAGAGTGGACTCTCTAAGACGGTTGGATGGTGTCCTGGACACCTACTTCCAGCAACTCCGATGGCCCCTTGAAAGCTAATGAAAGTCTTGGGCCTGGAGCTTCTGAAGGGGTAGGACCAGGAAAGCTTCTGCCACCATTATCCCTCCAATTGCGATTCAGGCCTCATCATACGACAGAAACTTCCCTGGTTGCACTGCTTGATGATCTCCGATGGGCTAGAGACCAAGGGGAAAGCTCTTTCCTGGTTCTGCTGGTTCTCTCAGCAGCTTTGGAGACCTTTGACCATGGTATCCTTCTGGACCCTCTAGGGGAGCTGAGGGCACTGCTGTGCAGTGGTTCCCCTCCTTCCTCCTGGGCCATGTCCAGAAAGTGGTGTTGGGGGATGAGTGTTCAGACCCCTGGGCTCTCACTTGTGGGGTGCCTCAGGGCTCCGTCCTCTCCCCCATGCTTTTTAATATCTATACAAAGTCACTGGGAGAGATCATCAGCGGGTTTGGGCTGCGTGTTCCCCAGTATGTGGATGATACCCAGCTCTTCCACTCTTTTAAATTGGAACCAGTGAAGGTCCTGTGTGAGTTTCTGGAGGCACTTGGAGGATGGATGGCGGCTAACAGATTGAGGTTGAATCTTGATAAGAAAGAAATACTGTCCCAGGGGGACAGGGGGCAGGCAGGTGTGGGAGACTCCCTAGACCTGATGGGGGTAACTGTGCCCCAAAAGGACCAGGTGCACAACCTGGGGGTCATTTTGGACTCACAGCTGTCCATGGAGGCACAGGTTAATTTTGTGTCAAGGGCAGTTGTCTGCCAGCTCCATCTGGTACGCTGGCTGAGACCCTCCATGCCTGGAGACTGTCTCCCCAGAGTGGTGCATGCTCTGGTGATCTCCCGCTTGGACGACTGCCATGCGCTACATGGGGCCATCTTTGAAGGTGATTCGTAAACTGCAACTAATCCAGAATGTGGCAGCTAGACAACAGAATGGGAGCAGCCACTGAGACAACATAACACCAGTCTGAAAGGATCTTCATTGACTCCCAGTACATTTCTGAGCACAATTCACATTGTTGGTGCTGACCTTTAAATTGCTGTGGTTGCATTTTTCAGGCATAGATTCCTGTTATGCCTTCTGTCACAAATTTATTTGCTGAAGGAATTTTTTGTTGTCTCTGAAGTTCTTTTCCTACTCTGATAATTGTATGTGGAAATCATTATGGAGGAGCAAGATCATTGACCTAAAGCCCTAAACACCCTCACTCTCTGTAGACCTGAAGGAGCGTCTCCACCCCCATCGCTCAGTCTGTACACTGAGGTCCTCCTTCGAGGGTCTTCTGCTGGTTCACCCCCCCCACCCCATTGAGAAGCGAAGTTACAGGTAAGCAGGCATAGGGCAAGGAAATGGGCAACTATCTGACATTTAGAAGACAGCTGAAGGCAGCCCCGTATCAGGATGTTTTTAATGTCTGATGTTTTACTGTCTTTTATATGTACTGTAATTTGCCCAGAGTGGCTGGGGAAACCCAGCCAGTTAGGCAGGGGAGAAATACTACCATCATTCTTATTATATTGTGATTTTTTTGTAGATATTTTGGAATTCGTACTGCAATATCAGTTCATGAAATGTTATGGGTGGAGAAAATCACAGGGATGCCGTAAACGGTAATCCCACCCACAAACTCTCATTCACATACAGTCTGTAAATTTGGGGAGGTCACACACCTCACCGGTGCTAATACTGGCAGTCTTTGGCCTGTATAAGCACACCTTGTATGTAGAGCCTCCAGCCACAAGCACTGTCTACCATGAAAATGGGTCCTTTGGGAAGAATCTCAGCTTGTCAGTCACTTTGACACTGCCTACAAAGAATAATAGGAACAGAAAAGCTTTTGAGGTGCAACTTCTGTATCAATCCTGAGAGCCATTCCATGGACTCTGCACCCCTGTTTCTGATGACAGGTGTACATTATCCTCATCCTCAATGAAGCTGGCAGTGGAAAAGACATTAAAGATGGAAGCCTGAGAGAGAGGAAAAGGTTTCTGGCTGCTTCCAGGGTGGGATGGCAGAAACAAAGAGCCGCTTCTGAGAAGGCCTCTCCCCTCCCCTCTTCCTCTTGGCATTTCCTCTCCTCTCCAGGAGGACCCATTGATGGACTTGGCAGAATGGCTGTGTCTGGACAGGGCAGGGGCTTATGGGGTGGGAGGAGGATAGAGGTTGCAGGAAGGAAAGGGTGGGGGGACACGACCCCCCACTTTCCAGGGATCCCACTGGTAGCTTTGAAGGGGTGGCAGATTCTTGGGCAGGAGGAAGAAGCCAATGCGGCCCCTCCAGAGAATCCCGGCAGGCGACATGATGGAGACAAGCCCCATCATCTACCTAGCTCCCCCCCCCCATCATTGCTGCCCTTCCCTGCCCCAGGGATGCTCCCCCTCCGACTTCCTCGACCCCCTCCCTCTTTCCCTGAGTCTCCCCTGCACCCAGAGGCCGCCTTGGCGGGGCTCACCCTCACCCTTCACGCCCCACCTCTCCATCCAGAGGACAACCCCCACAGCACGAGCCACACGGGGGTCTCTATCCAGGCGTCCCTCGTGCCCATTAACCCTTTCATGGCCCGCCTTTCTCCGTGCAGATCCCACAGGGCCCCAGGGATGCCTGTGCTGGGGAAACGGGGCAAGGAGGCCTTCGTGGGGACCCCCTGGGTGGGGGTCCCATGTCCGCCGCTGCCAAGGCGCCTAAGGGGCCCACGAAAGATGCTTTTTGGGAGCTGGTGGGGGCCATGATGGAGACAAGCCCCAAAGACTGGACTACCTAGCTCCCCCCCCCCATTGCTGCCCTTCCCTGCCCCAGGGATGCTCCCCCCGACTTCCTCGACCCCTCCCTCTTTCCCTGAGTCTCCCCTGCACCCAGAGGCCGCCTTATCGGGGCTCACCCACCGCTCGCCCTGCACGCCCCACATCTCCATCAAGAGCACCCCCCCCCAACACGAGCCACACGGGGGTCTCTATCCAGGCGTCTCTCGCGCCCATTAACCCATTCATGACACGCCTTTCTCCATGCGGAGCCCACAGAGCCCCAGGGATGCCTGCCTGGGGAAAACGGGGCAAGGGGTCCCTCGTGGGGACCTCCTGAGTGGGGGCACCATGTCCGCCCCCGCCAGGGCGCCTTAGGGGCCAAGGAAAGCCCCCTCCGCAGCACTCGTGCAGGGATCCAGGCCCTGCCCGTGGGGCCCACGAAAGGCGCTTTGGGGAGCTGGCGGGAGTCTCTGGGTCCTTACCGCCCCTCCCCTCCCCCCGCAATCCCTTTACCTCTTTGTCCTTGCTCCCGATTCTCCTTTCCTTCCCTGCAACATCCACGGGGGTGGGGTGTCCTCCCCTGCCTCCTCCCTCCCCTTTCTGAAAGCGCGCGCCCCTAGAGCTACGGCGCAGAGAAGCAATCCAGCGCAGAAGCTCCACTTGCGGGAGAAGCAATCAGTTTGGGAGGGGAGGAGGAAGAGGAGGAGGAGGAGGAGGAGGAGGAGGAGGAGGAGGAGGAGGAGGAGGAGGAGGAGGAGGAATGGATGCAACGTATGGGGGCGGGATTTGGGGTTGTGTGGGAGGGGTGAGAGAACGATGTGCCGGGAGGGGAGGGGAGGAATTGCGGGGGGGAGGTTTCCCTCCTCCCCTCTTCCATCTGTGGATCACGAGAGCGGGGGGGGGGTGATCTGGCAATCCAGTGACAAAGTGGGGTTCCCCCCGCTATAATGTTTATATTGCAAAACCCTTCCCTCGCCCACCCCACGCCACGAGCCGTGCGCCCGTGTTTTAGGTATTGGTGCTCTTCAGACCAGGATGGGGGGACAGTTATACGACTCCCCCAAAACCCCAAGTCCCCACCACCTCCTCTGACTAAGGCCGGGACAATGACCGTGGACACAGGCACCTTCCATGCACAACAGCCAAGAGGCTCAGAAAAGCAGCCTAGCCCTATACAATTGTAGCCAGAAGCGGATACCATGAATCGGACTGTGTCCTCCGAGTATCCAATATAGAAAACTGTAGAAACGTCCGATAATCGCCAAAATTCAACGGTTTGACGGATGTCATTGGTTCCCACTGTTAACGGAAAAAATCTGAGGGCTCTCTTGGACAAAAAGTAAAGACACCAACCAGGATAACTTGGAGCAAAACAGCAGCCTGTAGGCTTGGCCTTTATTGATCTGTTGCAACAGGGTGTTTCTCTCACCAGCAAGAGAGAGGAAAAGACCCAGAACAATGGGCTGCAAGACCTTATAAAAACTTTTGAAATTCCCCTCCTCTAGCTCAAGCCCACCCCCAGAAACATCATGCATACATTACAGAAAGGAGGGGTTGACATCATGCATACATTACAGAAAGGAGGTGATGAGGGAGGAGTTGTGGTGGTAACCTGAGTGTCCAGTCACCTGGCTTTCCCCCTGCCCATGAGTCACTTCCAGGAGACAAAGGAGAGTTTGCAGTTTCCTGCCCCCAGAGGGAAGAACTGATCATTGTCCTTTGTTTCAGTCTGTTCTGAATCCACTACCATATGCAAGTTCTTTGTCAGTTTGATTGTCTTCTGTCTGGGATTATCAAGGCTGACATAGCAACTGGGCAGGGCTCCTGTGGATGTGCTGGTATGCTGAAGAGATTATGGCTGACCAGAAACCAAGCACCCCCCTTTGATATTAAAATAAAAATGGAACAGTGCAAATCCGATGTATGGTTGATTTTCTATGAATTCATAAGAGAAATGTGGCGTATGTAGTGTGTGAGTGTGAGTGTGTGTGAAGTTTGTACAAACAGAATGATTGGGGTGGGGGGGTTCCTGCTACAGTTCCCCCCTTCGGAGATAAGATTGCAAAGGTGGCTACTTTGCAATCCTTTTCTCCGCACAATTTAAGGTGGTAAATAATAACCTGGTATTCTCCGTCCCAGATGTGTGTGTCCATGTGAACCTGAAAGGGACTTGGATATCATGCTACTTTAAGGATATTTGCATAGAAATATAATGGTGTGACAGTGCACATAGTTAGACATAGGATATCGTGTAAATTAATATTTTGTTGCTCAGTTACTTGTGGTATTCTAGCACCTTGGAAGAAATATTTTCTCAATAGTGATCTATGCTTTACATTTAGGCAGGAAGGTCCACTAATGACTGAAAAGTGCAGTTTGCTTCCCCCCCGCCATTTGTGTGTTCTCAGGTGTCAAGGTAGCTCTTCTGTGGTCTCACATCGGCATGGTGTCGCAGTAGTGGCAATCCCTGGTGAATCCACTTAGGGCTTTCATATTTATCATGTAGCCTGGTACCCACCACAGCTGGCACAGGTTTCGGACACGTCCTGAGAGAAATGTCTTTGCCTTGGCCAAAATCCATGGGATTTCTGATTATTATTACAGGCTCTGGTCTTGCAGTCATGGGAGTTGCTCACTTGCACTTTAAGGATCAGAGAGCTAATTGCAGCCTGGATACACTTGCCCAATTCAAACTGAGTCCAATTTGAATTTATGTGCCCATGGTTCTCAACCTTTCAAACCAGTCTGTTAAAGGAAAACCGTTCTTAAAAGGGCACTTTGTCCAAATAAGACAATTTAACTCTATAAGGGATCATTCCTGCTAAACCAAAGCATATGCACCTTCATGTATCTTATCAGCTTCTCTTTGGTAAAGCGAGTTTTAGCACATTTTAAAATGGGTAGGGAAAGTCGGCAGAGTGCCAGGTGGGACAATGAAATGTGGTTATCTAAACATTGGACTACACAATAGTGTGAGCTATCAGAAAGTATAAAATGCATGAGAATTGGTGTGCAAGCAATAAGACATTAAACATAACAATTTCACACAAAAATACCCCCCCTTGTGGAAATAACACACTGTCAGACACATTTCAACATTCCTACATAATAACACTTAATACAAAACAAACTAATTAAATATCAGTTGCATATCTTGACACAATTGTGATCTTTTACGCATGTATCTTTTGAATCCTGGAGCACAGAGGCTTGAGGTTCAAGTGAAAAGATGTCCTTGCAAGTCAACTCCACCCCCCTTTGTCAGGCCCACTCCCCATCAGTCTATATCCTTTGAAAGAGATAGCTGTGGGCACTTTGAAAACTCTGGTGTCTTGTGATGACGGAAGAACTGAGTTGAGGCGTTGTTGCTGCTTTTCATCATTGCACATCTGTATAGGTGATATCCTGTAAGGGGCAGGGTTTTGGGGCTTAAAGACAGTTAGAAAAGGGAGGGGGCAAAAGGCAAAAAGGATGTCCTTCGGTTTCTGTTGGAAGCTGCAAATAATAAAAATCTTAGCGAATTAAGCGTTTCATTCATTCCAATATTATTATCACATTTTCCTATAACTACTGTTATTATCTGCCAAGTTCGTTTGCTTTCCTTCACTTTGGAGAGAAAGAGAACTGTAAAAAATACAAAGGTTAAAAAATACAAAAGAAAGCAAAAAATTAGATTACCAGTCAGATGAAAACAAACTTGACACAAAGACATCAGATTTAGAAAAGAATTATTATTAAATATATTATCAAAACCACGCAGATTACTACTAGACTGAAAAAAATGGGAAAACCATGGGGGAAAAAAACTTTAAATTCACCATGTGCTATTTGATAAAAGAACTTCATGAGACTGACTTTCAACATGTGATGAACATGTCTCCAAAGTAAAACACACACACACAAAATGACCTATGAGGAACCAAATAAATAAATGCTAAAACACACAATTAATAAGTAACCTGAAGTAATCTGTTTTGGCATTCTAACATCCCAAATGAAAATAAAATAGTGTTTCTTGATGTGACAACATCAACTGTAATGTTAATACTGGGAAATGAGTTAATACCAAGAAAAATGAATGGCAATTTAAAGTTGTGCAGGTACCTTGCACTAGCCAAAATGACAGAATTAATAAGAAATGCTCAGGCAAAAAGGTAAACAAATACCATTCCACAAACAATGTTTGGTTGTGCTTCGATTATAGCAGGGATTCAGACTTGTTTCACAGAACAGAAAGAAAGTTGCTGTGGGAGGAAAAGGGACAAACACTTTGTTATCGGGGTTCACATATCCTGTTAAAAGGGAAAATTATTTCATGTGAGAAGCCTGTCAGGAAATGCTGTTCCTAAAATTCCCATTGAGGGGGGGAATGCTCTGATATTTACCTGTGAAAAGAATTTGGCATGTTAAGATTTGGAACCTGGAAAGCCTTTTTTTTTAGCCTTTTGTCTTAAGTAGCCCCTGGAGGAAAGACAGATTAAGGGTGATTTCCCTCAATGGTTCCTCAGTGGTTCCAAGTTTTCTTTTACATTTGGAAGAAACCTCCTCTCCCCCCTTACAGTTCCCCCCTTCCTCTCTCTCTCTTCTTTAGCTGATCTAGCCTCTGTGCATGTGCAGAGTTCATGTCTCAGCAAACCTTTTATACTATTGAAAATGTTGCATCCTTTGGCTAAATTACCATTTGAATAAGGGAAGGAAGGGTAAGGAGTAGACTTTGAAAACAGGGTTTGATTTTAAACAAAAAAGAGAAACTCAGCAATTTAAGTATTCACCAAAGCTAGCAATTTCAGCCCAAGCAAAAGACTGCTTCCTTTATGTACAGGAAAGGGCTAATATCCTTCTGGCCATTCGCGGAACAATCAACCGCTCTCTTATTTATGAGTAAAAATGGCCAGTCAGAATTCATAGGATTTTTTTAACATTCTCAGTCATTTCAGCCTTACCATTTGCAGACAAATTATCCTGCCCTTTATTTACAGGATTGGTCAAGGCGCATTCCACTTGACTATATGAATTTTTATGTGCTTAAACTTTTAGTAGACTTTTAAGTTCTATTTTTTAAATAGACAAAATGATAAACACTGTAATCACTTAAATGCTTGATATTACCAGTTGGGCTTCACCTCTCACCTTTTAAAACTAAAGAGCAAAGCTAGGCTGAATTTCAACTCCATTACCACACCAGAATTTAAGAATTACCCTCCAATGCTTGCAGACACATGGTCTTCCACACAGCCACAAATTGGGAGAGTTGAAAGGGACCCTGGGGTCATCTAGTCCAACCCTCCAAAATATAGGGTTCACAGCAAGATTTCACAGCAAGATTTGTACTACCAAAGAGGCATACACATTTAAGTACAGATTTACAGCTGGGAAAGGAAACATCTATACTCCTGAGAGGATCTCTTATAAAGCACAATTAAAGCAGCCCTAGATTTGTTGTTGTTGTTGTTGTTTTTTTTTTTTTTTTGCCTCTGAGCACCATTAAGTTTACAGTTTCATGTTCTAGCTTTAGATTATAGTTTAACAACACAAATTTGATGTGTTCAGCTCTCCCTAAGAGTTCACACCCTGATTTTGTTGAAGGATCCCTGAGGTGGCCACTGTGCCCTGGGTTCTAGGTGGTGGGCCTAAGCCACCCACTAAAAGTTACAACGGTCTCATACTTTGTACTTGGAAAGACCATTTTGCCCCTTTATTTTATTTCTATTTTTTTTCTCATTGGAGATGACAAACTGGAGGGGCATATTAGAGTCCTCTCTGGGGCAAAAAGGCTTCATGGAAGCTTTGTTGCCAGGAGGAGTCCAGCTAGGGTGTTTGGTGAGCTCCCATTCTCTCTTATGTTATTATTGGGCTTTTTTTCGTTAACGAAGTACGCTAAAGACAGAAAGAGTGGAAACACACACACAAGGGAGGAAAGGCAATGGGAAAGAAAGGGGGGACAGATAGAAGATCCTTTCAGTACTCAAAGTACCATTGACTAACACAATTCCTACTTATCTTCAGGCTACAAACTCATTTCAATAAATCTTATACATGAACTTAAACTTCATCCACGGGACACCTGGCCCGAAAACTTCTACCTCGGGACACCTGGCCCGAAAACTTCTACCACGGGACACCTGGCCCGAAAACTTCTACCTCGGGACACCTGGCCCGAAAACTTCTACCTCGGGACACCTGGCCCGAAAACTTCTACCCCGGGACACCTGGCCCGAAAACTTCTACCTCCCCTTCTACCCTCCACAACAGCCTCCTGCCTAGCCTTTTGGACTAAGTTCGGGCTCCCTACTGGACGCCTGTGCAGTGCAGTGCCAGATCGGGGGTCGAGAAAACAAATTGTAGGGACGCCTCCGAGGGAAGACGTCAGAGAAACAGTAAAGGAGCCACGCTTTCCCGGACTCAATTCCAAGACGGAAAACGGGGGAGAAAAGAGATAGAGAGATTTAGATGTTCCTGGACGACCCCCGGGGGGAAACATCGGAAAACAGCAAAAGGTACCACAATTTCCCCGGCCAAGCACCGCGTAAGAATTTGTGGGGAGAGAAAGGGAAAGGTTTTGACGTTCCTAGACGACCCCGAGAGATAACGTCAGACAGAAAAGTTCCGCGATTTCCCTGGCCACCCTCCGAGGGGGAGAATCGGGGGAGAAAAGGAGAGAGAGAGAGCGTACCCGGCCGACTCCGAAGGGTAACGCCAGAAATGAAAGAAGGAAAGTCTGGCTGTCGTGGGGACGTTACTTTTCCACCCCCTCCCAATGTATTTACTTCAAACCATACTCACGTTCGAATATGTCCCCCCGCAGATCCCAGGATCCTTTTCTTTTTTTTTTTTTTTGGCCGGCTTGACCTCGCCTTTGCTCCCCTGGTTGAGCTTTTGGTGACGATTGATTACCGCCCGCAAAGAGGAGGCAGGGAGAGGAAGAAGGATCCCTGGGCTAAGGTTGCCCAGTGGCGCCCGATCCCTTCTATCTCCCCTCTCACCTTTACAGGAGAACCAAGTGTCCCTTCGTGGTCGCCAACTGTTAACGGAAAAAATCTGAGGGCTCTCTTGGACAAAAAGTAAAGACACCAACCAGGATAACTTGGAGCAAAACAGCAGCCTGTAGGCTTGGCCTTTATTGATCTGTTGCAACAGGGTGTTTCTCTCACCAGCAAGAGAGAGGAAAAGACCCAGAACAATGGGCTGCAAGACCTTATAAAAACTTTTGAAATTCCCCTCCTCTAGCTCAAGCCCACCCCCAGAAACATCATGCATACATTACAGAAAGGAGGGGTTGACATCATGCATACATTACAGAAAGGAGGTGATGAGGGAGGAGTTGTGGTGGTAACCTGAGTGTCCTGTCACCTGGCTGGTTCCTCCTTTCCCCCTCCCCATGAGTACTTTCCAGGTGACAATGGGGAGTTTGCAGTTTCCTGCCCCCAGAGGGAAAATCTGATCATTGTCCTTTGTTTCAGCCTGTGGTGAATCCACTGTTCTTTGTGATTTTTGATTGTCTTCTGTCTGGGATTATCAGGGTTGACATAGCAACTGGGCAGGGCTCCTGTGGATGTGCTGGTATGCTGAAGAGATTATGGCTGACCAGAAACCAAGCACCCCCCTTTGATATTAAAATAAAAATGGAACAGTGCAAATCCGATGTATGGTTGATTTTCTATGAATTCATAAGAGAAATGTGGCGTATGTAGTGTGTGAGTGTGAGTGTGTGTGAAGTTTGTACAAACAGAATGATTGGGGTGGGGGGGTTCCTGCTACACCACGACTAATGACTCCTCTGGAATTGGGGTCTCCAGGGCTCCCCCTGACTCCATAATCCTTTAGGAGGCAGGAGGCGATCAAGGACAGCACATGCCTCAGGCAGAAATCCATCGAGATGGTGGGTTGAATCCTTATGCATTCAGAGGAGAAGCGGAGGAAAGCCTTGCAGCTGGGGAGATTGTAAATACTATTATGGTTCTTTGGGGAAGAGGGTAGTTAAAAGGTATGGGAAATTGGGGTTCTTGACAGGGCAGGGTGACGGGCTCATGTTTCTAAATTCCAAACACTCCTACTTTGTGACACATTTGTGATGTATGGATGATACTGTGAAAAAATGTATTGTGGGAAATGGGGAGAGGTCTTAAAAGTTCATGCAACCATATGCAATTGTTGTAAGAATTTTAAGGTCTAATATATATAAAATAAATGTTCCAAGCAAGTGTTTTAAACAAAAAATCTGCCCTTTTCCCCTTATGGGGTATCCAAGAGCCTACATAGAGTCCTTACGTAGGTTCCCTATTGGTAGGAGAAAATAACAGAGGCCAAGCAGAGAATATTGAGAAGCAAAGGCTTTCTTTGGAGGGGGGCTGCAAGATGGCGACGGAGATAGCAGCATAGTCAGGTTCGCCTGCCTTCAATTAAGATTTTAAGTCGGTTTTTTAGCTTTCTTGGACTCTAATTTTATAGTTTTAATGATTTATTGGCTGCCTTAGCACCTCACCATTGCCCCTGTTTTTCCTAGTTAACGTTTTTATTGTTTTACTGGCTTGTTGCTGTGCTACTGACCAGGCTGGCCTCCCCCATCAACAAATGCCTAAAGGAGCGGCTCCTGTGATTGATTGCCTGCTTTGATTCCTGGCTAAAAACTTGGACTAAAATAGAACGAACTCGCGGTGGCGGTGGCGGTAATGTGTGCTTGAGCTGGTGACCTAGATGCTGGAGAAAAATCTTTAAGCTGCACGAAGAGAAACTCCCCTGTTCAAGGTGAGGCCTTTGGGAGTTTCCCTTTCATCTGAGACCGACCCGCGGTGGGCCCTGCGATAAGCTTTGAAGGGGAATCTTATATTAGTTTTAGTCCGGTGGGAGCAGGACTTCAAAGGAATGGTCTGTGCTGCTTACCGGTAGTCTCCTTGTAGACTGTTAAGGAAAAACCTGGGTGCGGGGTTACTCTGCCACCCAGCTCATCGGACTAAGTCCGTGGGTCCCTGCGGAAGAAAAATGAGCTCAGCCGGACGCAGGAGCAAACTGCAGAAGATCCAAGTTTATTGCGCAACAGGTTCAAGGCGAGATTGAACAGAGAGAAAGGGGTGACATGAACTTTTGAAATTTCCCTCCATATCCCAGAATACAGTGCAAAATACATCCCAGTTACATCATGAATACATTAAGAGGTTGGGTTACACAGATTAACATATGGAGGAGGGAGGGGTGAATATGCAGAGAGCTGGATGGAGGAGGGAGGGGGGAATATGCAGAGAGCTGGAGATATGCACAGATAAGCACATCCTGAGAAGACAATGGTCCATGTTTGCATAGTCTGTCACCTGGCATCGCCCGGAGGAAGGGCTTGGCAGATGGAAATAAATGGATATATTGTAGCGAAGAAGGAGGTGAAGACATGCCCCCCCCCCGTTCCGTATCAAGACCTAAATAGACCTAAATTGCCGGCCTGTGAGGGTGTAGGTGAAGACGCCGACGTTCATATGAACAGGTAGTGAAATATCCCCCCACTGCAAGTGCTGGTAGGCTAGAAGGAAATATTTATCACCTGGGTTGACGTTGAAATACTATCCCCCCTCTTCTCGATATCTAAAATATGGGATATGGGAAACGTCTTAGAGACTCCGAGGAGATAGTCCCCGTTCCCTTTCCGAGATCAAAGCAAACAAGGGTTGAACCATGTCACTTTAAAGAAGGGAGTAATCTACTGGATTGTTCCTACATGGTAGAAACGCAGAACCGTTTCAACCCACTGATTGATTGCGCGTCTGCACTTAAAGACGAAGAGTGAATAATTCCACAAACAACAAGCGATGTGGACAACAGTAAGAGTGTAGTCTCTCCTCAGAAGGAGGAACTGGTCCTTGGCAAGACCAATCATATGACATTTGAACAGTCCCATTTAATAATCAAAACCTTGCACTGTATATTCAAAAGACTAGATGATCTTTCGTCCCAGCTGCACAGCCTCCAACAAAAGCTAGTTACTACTTCCCCAGCGTCAGCCGGTGTTAAGTCCCTTGAAGAGAGGAAGGGGACGAGGAGTTTGTCCTTAAATAACAAATGTACCGACAAATTTAAATTCAGCCTTAACCTTCAATTAGGTCATCAATCCTTGATCTTAACACCAAGGAAAGTGAGCCTAACTATACAAAATGGGGACCCAAGATGGAGAACTCTGTGTGGTGCCAAGGATCTCCTAAAGGTGCTTTTAAATATGGAGGCAACACAAATTGAACTCTGTGCAGTCCTCCCCCTTGTCCATCATCATAAATCCCAGAGAGTCCTGCTTGCGTTCCAATCCACAAAAATTCCCACTATCATACTACGAAAGAAAGCATTTTTGTTTCGCTGTGGGATAGTACCAACAAGAGCCTTTATAGACCCTAAGCCTAAACCCCTACTGTTGGAGGCAACAACCAAAGAGGGCTCAAAATCTGCTAAACCCGATCCACCAATGGACACCGGAGTGGGTGGTCTACCCCAGGAGAAGAGCTATGTGGTCTCCACTCCCCTAGCAAAGAACAATGACCATCCGGAAAGTGGCCTGACACCACCAGAAGAGATCGAACTCATTGCCTCCTTCGCAGATTTACCAGTGGTGGAACAAAAAGAAATTATTAAAAGACTGGAATCGCTTAAAACCCAACTTATTAGGAAGCTCAGCACCAGAATACTCACGTACAGCGAATATGTCTCTCTAGAAGAACCAGATCATAGGGATCTCTCAATATCTAATGCTAAATGCATGTCGGCAATGGAGGATAAGATACAACCCCAAGAAGAAACAACCAGTCCTCCCCTCCAAGCAGAACAATCCTCTGTGCTCTTAATAGATTTGCATGACCGTCCATCGAAAAACATACCTGAAGAAAGCAGCACACAACAGGAAACATCCCCTTCTACACATTCATCGATGCCAGACCTGGAACCTTCTTATAGCACTGACCAATCAAGAGAAGAGGTGCCTTTGCCAACCTCCCCAAATAGTCCTACCGCCCAGCCTCATCCCTCCTTGCGGAGTATTATGGATTCAACAGCAAGATCAGTGACGGAACTGATTGAAGACCCAACAGGCCACATAAATCATGTAGCTCAAAAGACCAGTAGCAGGCTACAGAGAGACCAAACTTCTGACGAGATAGCTGGTCCACCCCGGGTGTCCCACCAAACTCTTTTGGAAAAGGGGTCCGCCCCTGTTCAAGGTCCTACTCCTAGTAGATCGAGTGGCCAAGCTCAACAGTCAGATGACCTTGTAAATCCTACTCAGCCTTTACGAGAGGTTTTTCATCAGAGGAAGATAATTGATTTCTTAATTGGCTCCCCTCTTCCCGTATTAAAGTTGAGCCAGTTTTCCGAATGACAGTCAATTGGAGGTACGGGGAAACCCCAGCCTTCAATATTAAGTTGGAACATTGCTGGATGGAAAAGTAAAAAATTAGATCCAGAATTCCAAAAAATATATTAATTCCTTTCTTATTATACTATTACAAGAAACTTGGGTGGAGGAGGAAATTGAGTTAAATGGCTTTGAGTTTATATGTCTGCCTGCTAGCCCGTCAACGAATGGTGGCCGCCCTAAAGGTGGCCTTACAATTGGTATCTCCCTTAAACTTCGGGCTAAACTTTCACTAGTGCACGCATTTCCGCCTTATGCTATTACCGGACTGATCTCTGGTGGAAACTTCTCTTTATTGGTTACAAATGTCTATTTCCCTCCGGGAGGGTTAGCAGCGGATCTTACTTCTAGATGGGAATCCCTAGAGGATTTTTTACTTTCTTGCTATCTTAAATATCCCAATGTCCCCTCCATTACTGGAGGCGATTTTAACGCTTGGATAGCCTCAAATTGGGAGGCTCTTAAAAAGTCTAAGTGGTGGATTGACCCTGGCGCTCAAACTTACGATCTAGCATACACCCCCACTAGAATATCAAAGGATGTAAAAGTCAACAAGGCGGGAGTGATGCTTTATCAGATGACTCTACGCCTTAATTTAATAATATTAAATGGCAGGTGTCCTCCAGACATACCAGGAGAGTTCACCCACCTGGGGTTAAAATCCAACAGTGTTCTCGACTATGTTTTGGTTTCCCGGGATCTATTTTTGAATGTCACCTCCTTTAAATTGATAATGCCCAATTTAGTGACCATCTTCCCCTGACAACCAAGTTATGTGTTGACTGGCAGTTGCTCGACCGCTTCCACCCAATCCCGGTGACTGTGGAGTCATCCTCTAAAGTAAAGGGGACTAGATGGTCCCCTGCCCTCGCTCATAGATATATGGATTTTATCAGAGAAAAGTTTTCTGGTGATCAGCCGGACGTAGGAATAGTCCCACGTGATCCTATTACCTGTTTGAACTTTTTTTCTTGCCTGATAGAAGTTTTAACTCGCTTTTTTACTTCTCCTACCTATGGAGTTAAAAAAGACTATTTTAAATTTGGCGCCCCTTGGTTCAACTCTGCTTGCAAACTAGCCAGACTCCATCTTCATACAATATACAATGATTATAAACTTTCCGGCGCTCCGGCTTTACCTCCATCTTATTCCCTGGCTAAAATAGCATACAAACAGGCCCAGAAATCGGCCAAATGGGAATGGCATTTAAATCGTTGGCAGACTATAATTTCTGCCTCAAAATCTCATAACTCCCGGAAATTTTGGTCCTTAATAAAGGGAAGAAACACAAAATATCCCTTAACGGTGATCCCAGCCCCTACATGGGAGCAGTTCCTGAGAAAATATTTCTCAGTGGCAGAAGCTCCGGCCACTCATTGGAGACCTTCTAATCCCCTTCCCGTCTGGCCCAATACCGACCCTGCTGAAATCCTAGAATTGATAGCTGAGCTGAAAGCTGGTAAGGCCCCTGGGCCAGATTTGGTCCCAGTTGAGGCCATAAAGCTTCATTCTGCATGGTGGGCAGGGATCTTAGCTAAAACGTTCGACGCAATAAATGCCACGGGCTTAATACCAGGAACGTGGAAGGAGGCCATTATAATTCCTATCTACAAAAAAGGCCCTCCCGGTGACCCAGGGAATTATCGGAATATCAGTCTGCTATCGTCCATTGGGAAAATATATGCCCGTTTTTTGCTGACAAGGTTGATGAAGTGGTCAGTTGAGGCTGACCTGATTGGACATGAGCAAGCTGGATTTAGATCAAACCGATCCACAACAGACCAGGCAATTATTCTTTATCACTTAGCCCGGAAATACTCGACACCTTGACGGGGCCAACTTTGCGCAGCTTTCATAGATTTGAAAGCTGCGTTTGATAGTATTCCGAGGAAATTGCTATGGGATAAACTTGCCTGTTGGGGAATAGATAGAAGGCTCCTGTGGCTTATTTCCCAACTTCATGCCGGGTCCGTGGCCAGGGTGAGATTATCCCCTGCTGGAGACCTGACTAACCCAGTGCCAGTAAATAAGGGTGTACGCCAGGGTTGTATTTTAGCGCCGCTTCTTTTTAACTTATTTATCAGTGATATGAGGAACCCATTAGCCGTTGCACAAAAATTTATCCACACCCCTCGCATAGCTGATTACCGTTGTCCTTTACTTCTCTACGCAGATGATGTGGTACTACTCTCTTACTCTAGAGTGGGTTTAAGGAGGGCATTAAAGATTTTTGCGACATATTGCCATTCTAATCATCTGTCTATCAACCACACCAAGTCTAAAGTACTGATATTTTCAAGGAGTCGAAAACTTTATTCATGGAAGCTGGAGGGCACGAAAATCGAACAAGTACATAAATTTAAATACTTAGGAATTTATTTTCAATATAATCTAGGGTGGAAAGCGCACGTTGAATATCTTCAAAACAAGACAAAAGCCCTATCACACTCCCTCCTCCGTTTTTTCTACTCTGAGGGGGCCTTATTCATCCCTGCGGCCTTGAAAGTGTATAGCATCAAAGTGATGGCCACAATGGCCTATGCTGCTCCTTTATGGGCTGCCTTTGCAAACCTCTCACCTTTAGAGACACTTCAAAGACAATTCTTACGCCGACTTTTAAAATTACCAACATGCGTAAGTAATGCGACCGTTCGCTTAGAAATGAAGATCCCCTCAGTGGAGTTAGTCATATGGAGGAGAGTTTTGATCTATTGGATATCCCTATGGCATAAACTCCCGAACCACTATCTAATTCAATGCATGTGGCGGGATGACTTCACAAATTTGTGGTCAGGAAAAAATCCATGCCAAATTGCTGTCCTATGAGATCTTGCCCACTGAATTGCTCAAACTGGATCTAAATATGGCAAAAAGGTGTATAAAACAAAGGCTGGATGATGCGGAGCTATACCAAAATTTCGTAGCTGGTGGTGGAGCCTGCTCGCCGTTAAATTTCGGCATAACCCCTATCTACCGCGCTCCGTCCTACTTAACATCGCTTATGGCCGCGTGTCAGGGCTGCCACCCAGTCCCAGCTCACATAGGACCAAGTCCGCCAGCGTTCAGTTTAAAAGAGTCTTTATTGGATTACAGGTTCCATCTCCAAACTGCAATGTGCAGCCCTACTTCTTCTAGGTCAGAACGACGAAGACCCGTCTGAGTCTCCGCCTCTAGCGCACCAGCTTAATACCCTAGCCTTGCTCCACCTCTTGCGCCTTTCCTTCCGTCTCTGGGTCCTTCTGCCCCCCGGGGTCTCTTCTTTCCTACTCTCTTCTGACGCGGACCCCCCTGTCCCTTCCGCCTCCTTGCGGCGGGCTTTGGGACCTGGCTCACTCTCTGGGCTGCTTACTGCGCCAGCTTCCGCTACATTTGAACTTGGCGCGCGTGCCCAACTCTCTACTTTCCTCTTGACCGTTTCCTCGCTCCCCGAGGTGGGCGTGACTACTCCTGACTCATGCCCTCCCTCCTTCTGAAAGTCTCCTGAGCCCGATATCTGGTCCCCTCTCTCCCCGCTACTCCCGGCTGGGCACGTGGGTCCCGATCTCCAACTGCTGCTCTCTGATCCCTCTCTGGACCCTTCTTCCTGGGGTGTCCCCCTGCTCTCCCCCCTTGCTCTGACTGCTGGCGCTCCCTTCTGGGAATCCTCGGACTCGCTAGACAGGCTCGGTGATCTCGGGTCGTCATCCCCACTCATCCTTCCTTCGTATTCCTCCCCCTCGCTCTCTGTCTCCTCCCTTCTCTGCGTCTCTGCTCCTGAACCCCTGACATCCATCCCCCCCTCGAAGCCCCCCCTTCCCCCCTCCCCGCTTTCAAGGGTGGTTGGTGGGTGCTCCGTCATCACGGGAGTGAATGTCGGATACAGTTCACTCCCCGTTGCTGGCCGCCAACTGAAGATCTCCGAGTCTTCCTCCCCGCGTTCGTCAACGGTGATTTGCTCCGCTTCCATTTCGGTGCCGCCGTGCTCGAAACCGAGATCCTCCCCGCACACGTCCATGTCAGTCTCTGCGTCTGTCGCTGGACCTGGCATCTCCTGCCACTTCCGGCGCCACTGCTCCTCTGGCCGATCGTCCCACCAATACGAGTTGTCGGACGCCGAACCCTCCGGTGACCCCTCTGGGGAACGTGTGCGCTGTGCGGGCTCCCCGTCTGAGTCGAAGCCATGGAACGTGCTGGAGGAAAGCGTGGGCGTGAACAACCAGTCGTCGAAGAAGCCCGCTGGCATAGGTCTGTGTGGGAAAAGGGCATGAAACTCGTCCTTGAGCAGGGGTTCCTCCAAGGCGTAGTCCGGCACCCAGCTATTCGTGCTGGCCCGGGTGCCCTCCCTTGCTAGGAGATATTCTACTCCGTCTTCCCCCCATCTGGAGTCCAAAATCTCCGTGACTTCGTTGATGGGGTCCTGCTGTGGCAATCTCCCCGCCTCCGTTCGCTCCGGAGACTGACTCGGTGCCGTTCCCGGTTCCTGGAACCTGTGAGGTGCCCTGTAGGGAGTGAGCACCGACCTGTGGAACACCGGATGCATTCTGGAACCCTCCGGTAGCACCAGCCTGAAAGCCACCGGGTTGATCTGCGCTTCGACTCGGTATGGACCGAGTTGCTTGTGTCCCAGCTTCCTCTTGGCTAACGATCTGGTCGGCACTGCGTGGGCTGCCAACCAGACCCAGTCTCCCACTCGGATCTCTTCGCCAACTCGCCTGTGCTTGTCAGCTTGCACTTTGTATGCGTGCTTCGCTAGCTCCAGCTGCCGTCTGAGTTGATCGTGGATCTCCTGCAACTCAGATGCGAAGGCGTCCGCCGTCTGCGGTTCCCCTTCCCCCACTCTGTCCAGTCCCGGGAAGGTTCTGGGATTCCTCCCATTGTTGGCGAAGAACGGCGTCACCCCTGTGGACACGTGTTTCGTGTTGTTGTAGGCGAACTCGGCGAGCGGCAGGTAATCCACCCACGTCGCAGGCTGTTGATTGGCATAGCATCTCAGGTACTGCTGCATGATGGCATTGACCCTCTCCGCTTGCCCATTGGTCTGCGGGTGTCTCGCTGATGTCAGGTTGATCTTGACGTTCAGGAAGCCCATCAGCTTCTGCCAGAAATTCGAGATGAACTGCCGCCCCCGGTCGGACAGTATAGACCGCGGCAGCCCGTGCACTTTGAACACGTGATCTATGAACAGTTTGGCTGTTTGTTCTGCCGTGGCCACCTTCGCACACGGTATGAAATGTGCCATCTTGGTGAACAAGTCCACCACCACTAGTACAGCTGTCTTGCCTCTCGAGCTGGGTAGATCCGTAACAAAGTCCAGGGCCACTCTCTCCCACGGTTCAAACGGCGTTTGCAGCGGTTCCAGCAGTCCCGCCGGTGGTTTGTGCACCGGTTTGGCCCTCTGGCAGGTGTCGCACCTCGCAACGTAGTCCGCGACTTCCCCTCTCAGTCTGGGCCACCAAAAGTCCCTTGCGACTAATTCCACCGTTTTTTCCGTGCCAAAGTGCCCGGCCGTGGGTGCGTCGTGCAGCTGCTGCAGTACCCTGGCGCGAAGTTCGTCTCCCGGCACGTAGATGGCCCCTTTACGTAAGAGCAAGCCGTCTCGTATCTGGAACTCGTCGCCCTTCGCCGTGCCCTTGTGCACCTCTGCCATCTTCGCCTGCGCGAATGAGTCGTCCTGCAACGCCCGCCGCACCGCATCCAGGTCTACTGTGGCTGAAGCGCACGCCCACGCTGTTGGCGCGAAGATGTGCATGGCTGCCGCTGGCGTCGCCTCTTCGAGGTATTGCGGTTTGCGGGACAGTGCATCCGCCATGATGTTGGTGTCGCCTGGGACGTACTCTATTCGGAAATTGAAGTCAGCAAAGAACTCCGCCCAACGTATCTGCCTCTGGTTCAGGAACTGAGCCGTGCGCCAGTGCTCCAGATTCTTGTGGTCCGTGCAGACCTGCACCGTGTGCTTGGCGCCGATCAGGAAGTGCCTCCACGCCTTGAAAGCTGCATGAATGGCCAGCAACTCCCTGTCCCAGATGGTGTAGTTCTGCTCCGACTTGCTGAGCTTTCTGGAGTAGAACGCTCCCGGCCTCCAGACCCCCTGTGGGTCCCTTTGCAGCAGGACAGCTCCCACTGCTCTATCGGACGCGTCTGTCTCTACCCGCATCGGTCTGCTGGGGTCGATATGCAGCAGTTGCTCTTCCGACGCGAAGAGACGCTTGAGTGCCTGAAAGGACTGCTCCGCCTGCTCCGTCCAGATGAATTTCTTTTTCTTGGAGCTTAGCGTGTCCGTAATGGCCGCCGTCTGCATCGCGAACCCCTTGATAAACTTGCGATAGAAGTTGGCGAAGCCGACAAACCGCTGGACCTCCTTCCGGTTGCGCGGGCTCTTCCAATCCAACACCGCGCGAACCTTGGCGCTGTCCATGGCTAGCCCCTTGTCCGACAACTTGTAACCCAAGAAATCCACCTCCGTCGTGTCGAACTGGCACTTCTCCAGTTTGGCGTACAGTCTATGCTGCTGCAGCCTCTTCAGCACCTCCCGAACATCTTGGTCATGGGCTTGCTGCGATTCGGAGAATATCAGGATGTCATCCAGAAAGCAGACGCACTTCTTGTAAAGGAGTCCCGCCAACACATGATGCATGAAAGCTTGAAAACAGTGAGAACCGTTTTGCAATCCAAACGGCATCACTCTGTATTCGTAGGTGCCCAGAGGCGTGAACATGGCTGTCTTCCACTCATCGCCCTCCCTCATGCGGATGAGATTGTACGCACCTCGCAGGTCCAACTTGGTGAACACGCGTCCCTTGCGCACCGTCGCCAGTAGGTCGTCAATCCTGGGCATGGGGAAATCAGAAGGCTTGGTCATCTTGTTTAAGAGGCGAAAATCCACCACCAGTCTTTTTTGGGGCGTGTCTTTCTTCTTCACGAAGAAAACAGGACTGCCCCCTACTGCCCTGGACTCCCGGATGAAACCGCGCTGCAAATTGTGATCTATGAACTGTTTGAGTTCCTGTAATTCGTCCTCAGACATGGAATACAGCTTCCCTTTCGGCAGCGTCGCCCCTGGTAGGAGGTCAATCTTGCAGTCATATTGCCTGTGCGGTGGTAGCTTGTCAGCCTCTTTCTCGCAGAAGACCTCCAGAAAGTCTGCGTATTTGTGGGGGACTGCCTGCAACGTTCCCAACTGCAGTTGTGATTCCTCCTCCTCTCCCTCCTGTCTGGGCAGGATGCAGTGTTCTGCGCAATAAGAGGAGCCGAAGATCAGCTGTCTCTGGTACCAAGCCAGTGTCGGACTGTGCCTGTCCAGCCAACTCATGCCCAACACAATGGGCGTGTCCGACAGTTGGGTGACATTAAAACTGATGACTTCCCTGTGGTTGCCAAGGCGCATCACCATCGGTGGCGTCTGCTTCACCACCTGCCCCCCTAGCAACTCTCTGCCATCCACTGTGACGACTTGCAGGGGCAGAGTGGCAGGCAGTAGCTGTATAGCGTGCTGCTCCACAAAATCCTGCGCTATAAAGTCTGCGTTGCTTCCAGAATCCACAGAAAGCGGCACTTCGATAGTGACGCCATCGGGTAGCTGGAGAGATGCTGTGAGCTGCACTACTGGTTTGGGTGGGAGGGGGTCCGTGGGTTGCAAGATCGCTGGGGACTGCTTCACTGATGCGTCTGGCTGGGCCCCAGTGCCTCTGTCTCCAGCCAGACATCGTCGTTTCCCTGCTGGGGTTCGCTGTATTGCTTGGCCTCTTTCACCGTTGTGGAGGCTGCAGTGTGCTTGGAGCTCCTCTGGGGACACTCTTTCGCCAAGTGTTGAGAGCTGTCGCATACGTAACACTTCCTGGTCCCTCTAGGAGGTTTAGTCTTGACTGCCGTCGGTGCAGAGGCTCTGGTAGCTGACTGAGCCCTGGCACCTCCCACCTCCATCGGTTCCCCTCCCCCTCCTGGCGGAGGTGTGGATTGCGCACGCGCTGCTTCTCTTGGAACGAAAGAGAAACTTCTCGCTGCTTCGCGCCCTCCACGTCCTTCATCTCTGCACCATGGACGTTCTTCGAGCCTCACCCCCACAGTCAGCGCCCTTTGGACCACCTCCTGCGTGCTTCGGGGCCTCTCCCCCCTTGCAATTTCATCCTTGACCGCAGAGCTTAGACCCTCCCAGAACAGGTCTCTGACAGGGGGCGAATCCCGGTCCCATTCTAAGGCACTGACCAGCGCAAAAAAGCGGGCGTGGTACTGCCGGACGCTTGCCCTCCCTTGTTTTAGTCCATGAATCTCCCGTCGGGCAAGATCCACATCAATAGTAGACAAAAAACACGCATCCATCGCTTTGATAAAGGCATCTGCATTCTGAAGCGCCGGATCTTTATCCCTCCACAAATTGCGTAGCCACGCTTTAGCATCCCCATGCAAATGGGATAGTATGAACCCCACTTTCTCTTCCTCATCTCTAAAGTCTTTTGCCAGCAGTTGCAGTGCGCACATTACGTCTGCTCGAAAATTGGGGTACTGTTGTAAATTCCCATCGAAGTGAGCCACAAGCCCTCCTGCTCTCTGTGCCAACCCAACCCCCTCCGGTCTGGGTCCTGGCTGCCCGTGTTTAACCCATGCTTCAAACCTGGCGTGGAGATCTCTGTAGGCGGCTGCCGCATCCTCCTCCCTCTTCTTGGATGCCAGTACCTCCGCGTTCAATTGGGTAACTGCCTGTTGCAGCGCTGCAACTTTCTCTGCTTCCGTCATCTCTGCTAACCGTCGTGAGCTTGCTCCCAAACACCGATCCCCTCCTCCAGCTGCCTCTCTCTCCGCTGCGAGGTATCAGGTGTCCGAAGCTTTTGAGAGACGGGTCTTACTGTCAGGGCTGCCACCCAGTCCCAGCTCACATAGGACCAAGTCCGCCAGCGTTCAGTTTAAAAGAGTCTTTATTGGATTACAGGTTCCATCTCCAAACTGCAATGTGCAGCCCTACTTCTTCTAGGTCAGAACGACGAAGACCCGTCTGAGTCTCCGCCTCTAGCGCACCAGCTTAATACCCTAGCCTTGCTCCACCTCTTGCGCCTTTCCTTCCGTCTCTGGGTCCTTCTGCCCCCCGGGGTCTCTTCTTTCCTACTCTCTTCTGACGCGGACCCCCCTGTCCCTTCCGCCTCCTTGCGGCGGGCTTTGGGACCTGGCTCACTCTCTGGGCTGCTTACTGCGCCAGCTTCCGCTACATTTGAACTTGGCGCGCGTGCCCAACTCTCTACTTTCCTCTTGACCGTTTCCTCGCTCCCCGAGGTGGGCGTGACTACTCCTGACTCATGCCCTCCCTCCTTCTGAAAGTCTCCTGAGCCCGATATCTGGTCCCCTCTCTCCCCGCTACTCCCGGCTGGGCACGTGGGTCCCGATCTCCAACTGCTGCTCTCTGATCCCTCTCTGGACCCTTCTTCCTGGGGTGTCCCCCTGCTCTCCCCCCTTGCTCTGACTGCTGGCGCTCCCTTCTGGGAATCCTCGGACTCGCTAGACAGGCTCGGTGATCTCGGGTCGTCATCCCCACTCATCCTTCCTTCGTATTCCTCCCCCTCGCTCTCTGTCTCCTCCCTTCTCTGCGTCTCTGCTCCTGAACCCCTGACACCGCGTCTCACTGATATGCCTTCATTAGAGCTAGGTTCAATGTTTTTCCAACAAACGTGCTGAGACATAGATTCACTAAGGGCCAAGTCCCTTCAATGTGTGCTTGTGAAATGAAAACATCTGAATCTCCACATCATGTTATGTTTATCTGCCCTTTGTACAGTTCAGCCCGTGCTAGTATACTAAACCCCATAATCCAGCCTATGGCTGACAAACCAGTAGACCTACAGCTTGCCTGGGTTCTTCAAGATGTGGATCCTTATATTACCCTACAGGTTGCTAAATTCCTAACAGCCGTCCTCTCGTACAAGAGACGGAACGGAATGTTAGCTGATTATTGATAGTCATAAGAATTTTCTATAATGACATCACATATTGTTTTTAGTGTAGTGCCAAATTTTTTTTAATCTTAATCTTAAACTTTTTTATGAATGGCTAATATCCATCCTTGTGAGTTGTGAACTGTGTTATACTACTTGTGGTTTGTATGATTTTTTATTTGATTTGTTTTGTTGTGTTGTGCTTCATGATGGGCGTAAAGCCGAATAAACATTTGTTGTTGTTGTGTTGAGAAGCAAAGCAGCTAGTAAGCCTGATCTTTATTGATCTGTTGCAACAGGGTCTTTACTCATCACACGCAGGAGGGAGGAGGAACCCAGAACAATGGCACACAAGGCCTTATATAGACATTTTAAATGCCCTGCCCTGGAGCTCAAGACCATCCCTCCATACATCATACATACACCACAGAAGAGGTGTAACCCAAGACCACCCCCCACCCCCGATACATCATACCTACATCACAGAAAGGGCGGTTTACAGCAGAAATCTGAGTGGTTTGTTTACCTCCTGTCTGCCAGGTTACCTGTTTAATGGTCACTTGATTGGATTGCCTGGGGAGCCTGGCCAGTCTTTTGTGATGATGAATATTTAGTTCCTGTGCCAGGTTCCTGTGCCTTACACCCTATTCATATCTTAAATGTATCCTTAAGACAGGATTTGTGAAGGAAAAGACAATGGGCAGGCTCTTCCTACCTCTTCCTCTCTTTTAAATTGGAACCAGTGAAGGCAGTGAGTTCCCTGTGTGCCTTTCTGGAGGTGGTTGGAGGATGGATGGCAGCTAAGGGATTGAGGTTGAATCCAGACAAGGGAGGCAGGTGGGGGGGAGGCAGGTGTGGGGGACTCCCGGTTCCTGATGGCGTAACAGTGCCCCTAAAGGACCAGGTCATCACCTCTGAGTATTGGGGTCAGTGTCCCTATTCCTCCAGCAGGAGCGATTGTGGGGCTTCCTCGCCCACTTCCATTCAGCTCCGCCATTCCCAAAGGGCAATTCTTCAGCCATTGTGGTAGCCAACGGGCTGGAAGCTGGAGCGGCTTCCCTGTGAATAGGCTTTGCTTCGCTTTCTGCTGACCTCAGTCTCTTGGATTGTGGCCAGCTTTCCTCTTCTATTTCCCTGAATGCTGAGCAGTGTTGGATGTGTGGAGAAGCGAAATTCACTCCATAAATCTTCCACAGGGTTTCCTCCACAGCACAGAAGGATGGGAGAAGGGAGGAACACGTAGTAATAAATGGAGACTCCTATGAATGGAGAGAAGCAGAAAGTGGAGTTCCCAATAGATCAGTATTGGGACCCGTGGCTTTTCAACTTGTTCATAAAGGATCTAGAGTTAGGAGTGAGCAGGGAGGGGGGGAAGTTTGCTGGTGGCAGTAAATTGTCCTGGGTTGTTCAAAGAAAGAGAGATTGCAAGGAGAGCTCTCCAAACGGGGTGATTGGGCTGAAAATACAGTTCATTGTCAACAAGATTAAAGTGATGCATGGTGGGGGGCAGGGAAACACCCTCTTAATATCATGTGCAGGATCATGGGGTCTGAACTGGGTTTCTCTGTGTGCTCTAGGAGACCAGGGGAGAGGGGAGGTGGTCGCAGCAGGAGGGGGAGTCTCCCTGGATGCTTCAGCAGCCGGCATCCTCTGGGTCTCCTGGCCCCCTCCTCTCCTCCCTCTGAGCCTGAACTGCTCTCTGCCCCAAACTCTTCCTGCTCACCAAACCCTGTTTCCTCCTCAGCTTGCAACACCTCCCCTCCCATTCTGCTCCCTTTTCTCCCTCTTTCTTCTCATTGCCATCCCACCACCAGCCCCAGGCTTTGTGCCTTCTTCCCTTGAGGGTTCCCCAGCTGGTGCCTCCCCCCCCAATCCAGCCAGTCCATGACAGCCAAAACAGCCATAGCAGTAAAATCAGTATGATAGTAATATACACTCTGGTCCTCTGGTAGGAAAACTCCCTTGCAGCAGGATTGAATAATAACTTCTGGGAATATGGAAAAGTACTACAACAACAACAACAGCAGCACCTTAGGGACCAACTAAGTTTGTTCTAGATATAAGCTTTCGTGTGCATGCACACGAAAGCTTATACCTAGAACAATCATAGTTGGTCTCTAAGGTGCTACTGGACTATTTTTAATTTTTTTTCCAACTGCGTCAGACCAATATGGTTACCTACCTGAATCTAGATGTCATGGGGTGTTGGGGAGCAGTAGTTCCTTTGGTGGGGGACATGTCCTGCACCTTCTGGGGTCATTTTTCCACCCTTGGTGCCCACCCTGCACTCAGCTCTCACCTGTGGCTTCCAGAAGCTGTCAGCATGCAACAGGGGTTCAAGAAACGGCTTCAACCAGCCGGCTAAACCAGGTGAGGAAAGCTGATGGGTCTCAAATCCTTGGGGGGCTGGGGAATTCTGCTGCACCTGAAGTCAAGCCCTGGTGGATGGCGAGGAGCAGAACAACCATGAATCCCACAGTCCAGAAGGCAGATTCTGCCCATGCGGAAGAGGAACGTGAAGGTCAGATGGGGCACGTCCACCTGGAGGCTTGTTATCTAGTCCCAGGGTTACTCTGACATTGAATTATATATGAATTGCAGTATTGAAATGTGCCTGCTCCCACTTCATATTCTGATATTACTCTACTCTGTTTGTCTGTTTCTTACTTGAGTGCTGTTTTGGTATGCTAAGTCAGGGTTTTACTGTAAATTAAGTTTTTGCTATTTTTGGGATCCTGTTATGCTTATCTGTCTTCAGTAGTAAATTTCTCAGCTGAATATTTTTGCTGCCTCTGTGTTTTCTCCTACTCTGCTATCTATACATCGATCATTATGGAGGAGCAAGATCTGCAACCTGAAGCCCTCAACAGCCTTGGCCCTGTGGACCTGACGGAGCATCTTTACCCCAGTCGTTCAGTCCGGACAGGGAGGTCCGCCTCTGAGGGTCTTCTGCTGGTTCCCTTGCTGTTAGAAGTGAAGTTCCAGGGAACCAGGCAGAGGGCTTCCTGCCCCATGGAATGCCCTCCCTTCAGAGGGCAAGGAAGGAGGCAACCCTCTGACATTTAGAAGACAGCTGTATCAGGAGGTTTTTAATGTTGGATGTTTTACTGTCTTGTATATGTACTGTAGGGACACTGGTGTCGTTGTGGGTTAAACCATAGAGCCCAGAACTTCCTGATCAGAAGGTTGGTGGTTCGAACCCCCACAATGGGGTGAGCTCCCGTTCCTCGGTCCCAGCTCCTGCCAACCTAGCAGCAGTTCAAAGGCACATCAAAGAGCAAGTAGATAAATAGGTACTGCTCTGGCGGGAAGGTAAACGGCGTTTCCGTGCACTGCTCTGGTTCGCCAGAAGCGGCTTAGTCCTCCTGGCCACATGACCCAGAAGCTGTACGCCGGCTCCCTCGGCCAATAAAGCGAGATGAGTGCTGCAACCCCAGAGTCGTCCGCGACTGGGTCCCTTTACCTATATGTACTGTAAGCTGCCCAGAGTGGCTGGGGGAAAAGACGAATACTATAACTTCTACAGTGGTACCTCAGGTTACAGGCGCTTCAGGTTACAGACTCTGCTAACCCAGAAATAGTACCTTTTGTTAAGAACTTTGCTTCAGGATGAGAACAGAAATCGCGCGGCGGCAGCTAGAGGCCCCATTAGCTAAAGTGGTGCTTCAGGTTGAGAACAGTTTCAGGTTAAGAATGGACCTCCAGAACGAATTCAGTTATTAACCTGAGGTACCACTGTACACTGTACTACAGGGACGCGGGTGGCGCTGTGGGCTAAAGCCTCAGCGCCTAGGGCTTGCCGATCGAAAGGTCGGCGGTTCGAATCCCCGCGGCGGGGTGCGCTCCCGCTGCTCGGTCCCAGCGCCTGCCAACCTAGCAGTTCGAAAGCACCCCCGGGGGCAAGTAGATAAATAGGTACCGCTTACCAGCGGGAAGGTAAACGGCGTTCCGTGTGCGGCTCTGGCTCGCCAGAGCAGCGTTGTCACGCTGGCCACGTGACCCGGAAGTGTCTTCGGACAGCGCTGGCCCCCGGCCAATAAATGTGAGATGGGCGCACAAACCCCAGAGTCTGGCAAGACTGGCCCGTTCGGGCAGGGGTACCTTTACCTTTACCTTTTACCACTGTACTATTATTATCATGTGATTTTTTGTAGTTATTTTGGAATTCGTACTGCAATATTAGCTTACGAAATGTTATGGGTGGAGAAAATCACAGGGTTGCCATAAACTATAATCCCACCCACAAACTCTCATTCACATACAGTCTATAAATTTGGGAATGACACACACCTCACCTGTGCTAATACTGGCAGTCTTTGGCCTGCACAGGCACACCCGGTGTGTAGAGCCTCCAGCCCCAGGCACTGTCTATCCTGAAAATGGGTCCTTTGACTGGGAAGATTCATGCAGTCACTGTCATCGGATGATGATGGGTTGTATCTCAGCTTGTCAGTCACTCTGACATTGCCTACAAAGAATGAGAGGAACAGAAATGCTTTTGAGGTGCAACTTCTGTATCAATCCTGAGAGCCATTCCACGGACTCTGCACCCGTTTCTGATGACAGGTGTACATTATCCTCACCCTCAGCAGAAAAGACAATAAAGATGGCAGCCTGAGAGAGAGGAAAAGGTTTCTGGCTGCTTCCTGGGTGGGATTGCGGAAACCAAGAGCTGCTTCTGAGAAGGCCTCCCCCCTCCTCTCTTCCTCTGGGGATTTCCTCTCCTCTCCAGGGGACCAATGGTTGGACTGGGCAGAAGCGCTGCGTCCGGACAGGGCAGGGGATTATGGGGTGGGAAGAGGATGGTGATTGCAGGACAGAAGGGGTGGGTGGACACGACCCCCCACTTTCCAGGGATCCCTCTCTGGTCACCTTGAAGGGGGCACTTCCTTGCCCCGGGGGTGCCCCCCTCCTACCTCCGCCCTTGGCACCCCCTGCACCCAGAGTGCCGGGATCCTGGCCCCACGGAAGGTGCCTGGGGGAGCTGGCGGGGGTCTCTGGGTCCTTACCCCCCTCTCTGCCCCCCGCTGCCCCTTTACCTCTTTGTCCTGTTACTGGAAAATCCGAGGGCTCCCTTGGACAAAATCAAGACACCAACCAGAGCAACTTTGAAGCAAATCAGCAGCCTGTAGGCTTGGTCTTTATTGAAGAAAGACTGTCGCGACAGGACTCCCACCGCCCACAAGGTGAAGCAAGATGGAAGCCCAGAAGAAAAGAAGACCCCAACTTTTATTAGCTCCTAATCCCCTAAGCTACACCCCTAAAAATACATCATTTTTACATCATGACTATATTAAAAATAGGAGGAGTCGAGGAGGGGTTGCACAGGTAATCTGAGTACCCTGACACCCAGCTGGAGCCCCTTCTCTTCCCCCACATGAGTCATTTTCAGGAAACAAAGGGAAAAGGCGCAGTTTCCTGCCCCCTGAGGGGAATCCGGTCACGGTCCTTTTGTCAGAGTCTGTGTGGAATACACTAATGTATGCAGTTTGTTGTGCCCTTGATAGTCTTTTGTCTGAGCCCATCAAGATGACTATCAAGGTTGTCATGCCAACTGGGAAGGGCTCGCAGAGTACGTGCCTGCTCGGTCAAGGGATTATGGCTGACTGGTATCAGGCCACCCCCCTTTGATAGTCCTTGTAATATGAAGCAAAATAAAAGTGGTCCGGTGAAAATCTGATATACGGCTGATTTATAATGAATTTATGAAGAATACTGTCCTTGAAGTTCAAAGCACTTTTGCCTTCCCGGAAGCGGTTTGCACACATTTTGATTAAATCAGTCACGGTCAGTTGGACTCGGAAACTTTGTATTTGAGAACTGTCAAAGATAGAGAAGCGGGCGCCTGCTGCCTGCAGTATCTGTGTGGCCGCCACAAGGGGCGCTGTTTGGTAATGCTGATTGGCTGAAATGGCAGCCGATTGACGCGGAGTTCAGACAGTTGGTCTACCCATAATAAGGATAGGGTGAGGTAGAGTGTTACGGTCCACTAAGGGAAAATATACGAAAATAAAAAGAGTTCCGTGCGGAGCTGTCAAACTAGCGCTTCCTTATTTACCGAAGGCTTTCTAGGGGATGCCCCTCTAGAAGGGGCATCTCTAGGCTCGGGGAGGTGGGAGGTGCGCGTGTGTGTGTGTGTGGTGCTTGTGCATTACATTGTAATGAAGGGCGGGGTCTCCTGCTACAACTGAGAACTCCCAGAAGTGCAAGCTGGATTTCGAAGGGGCAGAGGAACCAGAGACCAAATTGCAAACATGCGCTGGATTATGGAGAAAGCTAGAGAGTTCCAGAAAGACATCTACTTCTGCTTCATTGACTATGCAAAAGCCTTTGACTGTGTTGACCACAGCAAACTATATCAAGTTCTTAAAGAAATGGGAGTGCCTGATCACCTCATCTGTCTCCTGAGAAATCTCTATGTGGGACAAGAAGCTACAGTTAGAACTGGATATGGAACAACTGATTGGTTCAAAATTGGGAAAGGAGTTTGACAAGGCTGTATTTTGTCTCCCTGCTTATTTAACGTATATGCAGAATTCATCATGCGAAATGCTGGACTGGATGAATCCTGTAATAAAAAAATTAAGGTCTTATATATATAATAAATGTTCATAAATGTACCAACCAAGCACATACATAGATATGTCGACCACATGTCTGGAGCAGCACAGGAAGACCGTCCTGAAACCATTTTGACTCCCAAACTGACCAAATGTTTTCTCTGCAAGGAGGGAGGGGGTGAGGGAACCTTCCCATTGTCTCAGGAATTGGGAAATCACCATCTCAAAGGAATGACCAGACTACCAGGAAAGGGAATCAGATAAGCCATTATCAGATAACCTGGCAGACAGGAAAAATGACAACATTCAAATTTCTGTTGTAGACCACCTTTTCTGTGATGTATGTATGATGTATGGAGGGGTGGTCTTGAGCTCCAGGGCAGGGAATTTAAAATGTCTATATAAAGGCAGGCACACCTTTGTTCTGGGTCCTCCTCCTTTTCTGCGTGTGAGGGGAGCACCCTGTTGCAACAGATCAATAGAGATCAGGCTTACTAGCTACTTTGCTTCTCAATAGTCTCTGGTTGCCTCTGCTCTTTTCTCCTACCGATGGAGAACCCACAAGGGACTCTATAAAGGGCTCTTGTGTCCCCCATAAGGGAAGAAGGGCAGCTTTTGTTTACAACAGATGGCACCCCAGATGGGACCTTCGGTTGGCCGGATTCTGGGGGCAAGGAAGGACTGGTGATCCAGTGCACACCAGGCCATTTGCCAGGAGGAGCCACCAGTCCTCTAGTGACCCCAGGGTCTGGAAAGAACTGGAGTTCCAGCGGGGCTAACCAGAGGAAGCAACGCTTGATCAGGCCGGCCACAAATTGATTTATTTTTTAAAATAATCTTTATTGATTTAAATTACTCACATACATAAATAATTTGCAATCTCATACTGCAAAAAAGAAAATTAAAGAAAAAACAATTAAGAAAAAAGGAAAGAAGAAAATACAGAATAAGAAAGAAGAAAAAGCAGATTTATGTGCATGAAAAAAACTTAATCTTCCTAATTAAATAAAAAAGACTTCTGACAAAACGATTCTTCCAATCATTCTCATTGTACTGTTTATACTGCCATTGTGTTTCCAACACAGTTTTATATTCTTTAATATTGTTCCCGTCTACTCCACAAACAGTATTTGTTGTGTTTACAAGTATCACTCAAGTTCTGCTAATATGGTGTGGTTGGTGCAATATGATCTTATATAATCCTTAAATATTCTCCCTTCTCCAGTATTTTCTGGTTCAATACTCCTCTAACTCTTCCCGTCAGTTTTGCTAGTTGTAAATATTCTGACATGAGTATATGGCTTCTCTTGGTGATGTCCACAAGGGTATTTTTGGCTCAAGTATTCCTTTATATTTATTCCAGATTTTATTTTATGATTTTCTTATCACATGGCTCAAAAATCCCCTGTGGACCTTCACTTTTTCGTACATTAAAGAAGCGTGCCATCCAGACCGATTCTCGTGGCCTTCCCAGTCTAATAGGTCCTTATCTTTTAGTGTAATCCAGTCTTTTATCCAAACCAATCCTGCCGCCGCATGACAGAAATCTGGCAATGCAAAACCTCCTCTCTCCTTTTGATCTGTTAATAACTGATGTTTAATTCTTGGTTTCTTTCCACTCCATATAAATCTAGATATTTCCCTTTTCCACTCCTTAAAACAATTCATTTCTCCTAAGATGGGCCTTGTTTGGAATAAGAAAATCATTTTGGGGAGGATATTCATTTCCACAACCGAGACTCTTCCCCAGAGTGAGAGATGGAGTTTGGTCTAAGTTTCCATATTTTTTTTAAAAAATTTCTTTCCATACTTTACTAGAATTATCCTCATATACATTTAAACTTTTATTTGAAATCCAGATCCCTAGGTATTTAACCTTATTTTTAAATTTCCAGGCCCGTTTTTTTTTTTTTTTGAAGTTCTTGTTTTCCCTTCCATTGTGAGGTTTTTTGTCAGTAATTTAGTTTTTTTGGTAGTTTATTTTCAGCCCTAGGCCGGCCATAAATTAATCTAGCAAAAGACCTCGGGATGGCCAGGAGCAGCACATGCGGACGTGAGTCTAGGAATGGAGAAGATTGTGGGCGGGATTCTCTGAAACACCCAGCAACCCAGATTCTCATCCTTTGCTGTATCTTTTGCTTACGGTCTTCACTCCCAGCCTTTCTGGCAAGAGGTAGATAGGAGGGGGAGGGGAGAACGGGAGAATTGGGGTTCTGCAATTAGAGAGGCAATTAACTGCAAGAGGAGAACGCCAATCAAAGCTCTCATTCCCTGTTGGGGAACCTGAGATCTGAAACTTTACCTTTTTCCCAAGGAAGACGCCCCAAGGCTGGTCCAAGTGGCCAGTTTGGATAGCAAGGGACTTGGGCTCAGTTTCCAATTTCTCTTTTTCTCGTAAATGCAGCTGCACTGGCAGCACCAAGATCCGGAAGGAAGTGACTTGTGCGCGTCAGAGCGCAAGGGCGTTTACAGTTCCTTCCGTTCTCTCTGGAGCAGCCAGATTGGGCACTGGGCTGCCAGGCGTCCAATGGAAAGGGACTCTTTTCCATTGCGTGTAAAAGGCAGAAAAGGTTGCTGGGACCCCATGGGATAAAGAGGGAGAAGGACTTTGTAGAGTCCTTCGTAGAGAAGACGAACGACTGTCAGGTCAGAAAAGACCTGGAGAAAGGCTAGCGGGTTTTGGTTTTGGTTGAAAAATGGGATCCCCACATTCCAAGACTTCTAACCACCAGACGCAAAGGCATATGCTGGTCGCAGCAGGAGGGGGAGTCTCCCTGGATGCTTCAGCAGCAAGCCTCCTCTGGGTCTCCTGGCCCCCTCCTCTCCTCCCTCTGAGCCTGAACTGCTCTCTGCCCCACACTCTTCCTGCTCACCAAACCCTGTTTCCTCCCCTCCCACTCTGCTCCCTTTTTCCCCTTTTTCAGCTCATTGCCATCCCACCACCAGTCCCTGGGCTCTGAGCCTTCTTCCCTTGTGGGTCCCCCAGTTGGTGCCTCCCCCCCCCACCAACCAGTCCATGACAACAACAGCAGCCACAGCACTGTGGTCCTCTGGTAGGAAAAATCCACGGGTTAGGGGGCGCAAATTACTTGCCTTGCCCCGGGTGCTGACAACCCACACTACGCCACTGGCTTGAGAGCAGTACAGGTGAAAAGGATCTAGGAGTCTTGGTTGACCACAAACTTGACATGAGCCAACAGTGTGACGCGGCAGCTAAAAAAGCCAATGCAATTCTGGGCTGCATCAATTGGTTCAAAATTGGGAAAGGAGTACGACAAGGCTGTATATTGTCTTCCTGCTTATTTAACTTATATGCAGAATTCATCATGAGAAAGGCTGGACTGGATGAATCGTGTAATAAAAAAATTAAGGTCTTATATATATAATAAATGTTCATAAATGTACCAAGCAAGCACATACATAGATATGTAGACCCCATGTCTGGAGCAGCACAGGAAGACCGACCTGAAACCATTTAGACTCCCAAACTGACCAAACGTTTTCTCTGCAAGGAGGGAGGGGTGAGGGAACCTTCCCATTGTCTCAGGAATTGGGAAATCACCATCTCAAAGGTATGACCAGACTACCAGGAAAGGGAATCAGATAAGCCATTATCAGATAACCTGGCAGACAGGAAAAATGACAACATTCAAACCAGTCACACACAGATGCACCCATCTTGCATGCTTGAGTACAGCAACTCCAAGGCATGAGCTAAGTATCGGCAGGGTAGGGGCCACGTGTAGAGCAAGTCCCACACTGAGGTCAAAAACACACACAGAGGCAGTAGGACTTCTTCAGTAATAGTTTACCAATATGGAAAAATATATCGCCCGGCCCTAATCCTCACTGACCACCAGAAATACAGATAAACCCTCACACCTTCTCTATCAAAAGGTACTTTACATCTTAGATTATAATCACATTGTTTGACATTGCCTTCAATATTTCATTACTATACAGTTTTACACATAAATTCCAGAACTTCGCATACACAACATGTGTTAATGACTGATTTCCTGCTGAGTTCATTTCTGTGAAGAAAAGAGTGGACTCCGAGAGGAAGACGTCCCGCACTCCAGACATCAAAATGGGTTCTTCCATGTGAGAGTCCCTGGATTTTCCTTAAACACTCCATTGTAAAAAAGCACTTTTTGCAATCTTTTCATTTAAGCTGCTTCTCCTCTTTGAGTTTGTTGATGCTTTGTAGGGTTTCAACTCCTAAAGTTCTTCCTGTCCGTGACTCTGTTGATTTAGAACTTCCACTAGGACTGAACCTCTATCTACATTCCTGATATTTATAAGGTTTGTCTTTTGTATGAGTTTCTTGACATAAATCAAGGGTTCCACTCTGACTGCAGCTCCTACCACACGCCATACATGTAAACAGTTTCTCCGTCATGTGTCTGCCAATGTTTTCTAAGGTATCCACTCTGACTGAAGCTCTTTCCGCACTACAGGCATTTAAATGGTTTCTCTCCTGTGTGAGTCCGTTGATGTCTTCTAAGGTTTCCATTATCAGTAAAGCTCTTTCCGCACTCTATACATTTATATGGTTTCTGCCCTGTATGAGTCCGTTGATGTGTTCTAAGGTTTCCATTCTGACTGAAGCTCTTTCCGCACTCCAAGCATTTAAATGGTTTCTCCCCTGTGTGAGTCCGTTGATGTCTTCTAAGGTTTCCACTAATACTAAAACTCTTCTCACACTCCATACATTTAAATGGTTTCTCCCCTGTGTGAGTCCGTTGATGTGTTCTAAGGCTCACATTATCACTAAAGCTCTTTCTGCACTCTATACAATTATATGGTTTCTCCCCTGTATGAGTCCGTTGATGTGTTCTAAGGTGTTCATTTTCAGTGAAGCTCTTTCCGCACTCCAGGCATTTAAATGGTTTCTCTCCTGTGTGAGTCCGTTGATGTCTTCTAAGGTGTCCATTATCAGTAAAGCTTTTTCCGCACTCTATACATTTATATGGTTTCTCCCCTGTGTGAGTCCGTTGATGACTTCTAAGGTGTCCATTATCAGTAAAGCTCTTTCCGCACTCTATACATTTATATGGTTTCTCTCCTGTGTGAGTCCGTTGATGTCTTCTAAGGTGTTCATTATCAGAAAAGCTCTTTCCGCACTCTATACATTTATATGGTTTCTCCCCTGTGTGAGTCCGTTGATGTCTTCTAAGGCTTCCATTATCAGTAAAGCTCTTTCTGCACTCTATACATTTATATGGTTTCTCTCCTGTGTGAGTCCATTGATGTCTTCTAAGGCTTCCATTATCACTAAAGCTCTTTCCGCACTCTATACATTTATATGGTTTCTCCCCTGTGTGAATCTGCTGGTGTAATTTAAGGTCTCCATTCTGACTGAAGCTCTTTACGCACTCCAGGCATTTAAAGGGTTTCTCCCCTGTGTGAGTCCGTTGATGTGTTCTAAGTTTTCCAATATCAGTGAAACGTTTCCCACACTCCATACCATTAAATGGTTTCTCCCCTGTTGGAGGTCGTTGATGTGAACTATGTGTGCTCATTCAATGAAGCATAGTCCGCATTTCACACGTTTTAATTTCTATTCCTAATGGGGGGGAAAGGTACCCAATCCCCTGGAGTTTTGACTGTCTTCTCCATCTCCTTCTTCTGAGTGGAAAGAAAGGGAATCCTGTTTTGATTTCAAGGAAGAGAACAAAGGGAAAGAGAACACATCAAGCTCCATTAGCACCTTCTCCTATTTCAACGTCTCCTACATTCCCTCACCTCCTACCCATGTTCCCAACTTTCAGGAAATGAATATGCAATTATGTCAAATGATAGTAATGCATCAGCAACCTTTCCTAATCCTCAATCAATGTTCATGAAGCAGCTTGATTTTTTAAAGAATGATGTGCTGTCTGATCTCGTGCCTGTCTTTTGTCGCAGGACTATCCTAAAATGACACTGAAAAGCAGGATATTCAGGGCAAAATGATAAACTGTACTTAGTGGAATATGTAGTACCTTGGAAATGTAGTATTGATTCACTAATGGTCTGAAGTTGTGTTATTTCTGGGGACATGAATTTATTCCTGTTGTGTCTAAAAGATCATAATCATACGATGTCATGGGGTGTTAGGGGAGCGGTAGTACCATTGGTGGGGGAAATGTCATGCACCTTACGAGGCAATTTCTCCACCATTGGTCCCCACCCTGCACTCAGCTCTCACCTCTGGCTTCCAGAAGCTTTCAGGATGCAATACGGGCCACAATCCCAGGAACAGCTTCAACCGACTGGCTAAACCAGGTGAGGATATCTGATGGGTCTCAAATTCTTGGTGGGTTGGGGAATTCTGCTGCAGGTGAAGAAAGGCCCTGGTGGATGGAGAGGATGAGAACAACAGTGAATCCCACAGTCAAGAAGGCAGATTCTGCCCATTCTGCAGAGGAAAGTGAAGGGCAGATGGGGCTTGTCAACCGGGGAAGGGAGCTCCTTGAGAAGGAAAACTCTGGTCGTAATACTTTGGTGCACTCCTTCGCTTCCTCGTGAGTTATCTTCAGGAGAAGAAAAAGCTATGGAGGAAAACCTACACAAATCCAGAGTGGACTCTCTAAGATGGTTGGATGCTGCCCTGCACACCTCCTTCCAGCCACTCCTGCAGCCAAGCTGGTGCCTAACATACTGCTCTGCTTTCCTTGGGACCATATAAGCCAGGCTGAGAAGGGGGTCTTGTTGTCTAGGCAGCCCAGGACCCCTAAACACACTGTCCAGGCTGGCAGGACTGCTAACACAGCAGTTTCAGGGGGAGCGATGAACTCAGACCTGTGTATCAAAATCTCTCCAATGTGGAATATGTAAAACAGAAGTGCTGTTTATATCATACATCAATTAAAAATTATTCAGAATATTTGTCTTTTGAAGAAAAGATCACCAAGTATCCGATGGCCCCTTCAAAGCTAATGAAAGTCCTGTGCCTGGAGCTTTTGGGGGTGCAGGACCAGTTTTAATGGAGAAATCTGAGGGCTCCCTTGGACAAAAAACAAGGACAGCAGCCAGGAATACCAGAGCAAAACAGCAGCCAGTAGACTTGGTCTTTACTGAAAACTGTCACGACAGGACTCCCACCTGCCCCCAGGTGAAACAAGATGGAAGCCCCGTACAAAAGAAGACCCCAACTTTTATTAGTTACTAATTCCTCAAACTACACCCCTAAAACTACATCACTGATACATCACAAAAAGGAGGGGTTGAGGGAGGAGTTGTGGTGGTAACCTGAGTGTCCTGCCACCTGGCCAGTTCCCCCCTTTCCCCCTCCCCAGGAGTACTTTCCATGTGACAAAGGGGAGTTTGCAGTTTCCTGCCCCCAGAGGGAAGAGCTGATCATCGTCCTTTGCTCCAGTCCATGCTGAATCCACTTCTATATGCAAGTTCTTTGTTACCTTGATTGTCTTCTGTCTGGGACCATCAGGGTTGGCATAAAAACTGGGCAGGGCTCCTGTGGATGTGCTGGTATGCCCAAGGGATTATGGCCACCCTGTATTAAACCTATCCCCTTTGATAGTCCTTTCTTCATGGAGCAAAATAAAAGTGGACCGGTGTACCGTATTTTTCGCTCTATAACATGCACCTGACCATAACACGCACATAGTTTTTAGAGGAGGAAAACAAGAAAAAAAATATCTGAATGAAACAGTGGATGTATCATTTTTGTGCTTCATGCTGTGGCCACAGACATGTGATTTGACGGTGAGTTTGGGTTAGCCCAATGCAAAAATCCTGTTAATCCATGTGGATCTGTGCTTTGTAACCAAGTTTTTGCACCATTGCAGCCCCAAGCAACAGTGGGTGCGTGATTTTTTGGTTTCAGGCTGTAGCCATGGATATTCTATGTGATCTGATGGTGAATTTGGGGTGACCCAATGCAAAGATCCTGAGGATCCATGCTTTGTAACCACATTTTTGTACAATTGCAGCCCCAGGCAACAGTGGGTGCGTGATTTTTTTTGGTGCAGGCTGTAGCCATGGATATGCTATGTGATCTGATGGTGAATTTGGGGTGACCCAATGCAAAGATCCTGAGGATCCATGTGGATCCGTGCTTTGTAACCACTTTTTTGCACCATTGCAGCCCTGTTTTTGCATCAGTTCATTGCTATGTGATCTGATGGTGAATTTGGGGTGACCCAATGCAAAGATCCTGAGGATCCATGTGGATCCGTGCTTTGTAACTACGTTTTTGCACCATTGCAGCCCTGTTTTTGCATCAGATTATTGCTATGTGATCCGATGGTGAATTTGGGGTGACCCAATGCAAAGATCCTGAGGATCCGTGCTTTGTAACCATGTTTTAAGTGGGGAGGGAAGGAAAAACATAGAAGGGGCAAGGAGCACCGAGAGGGGTGTGCGGAGAAACAGCTGGCTAAGAATGCAGTAGAGGAGTTTTACTGGAGGGAGGAAAGGAAGGCAAAAGTTCCCCCACCCACCCACCCACCCACCCACCCAAGCCAGCCAGCTCTCTCTCGCTCTCTCTCTCTCTCCCCCTCCCCACCTGCATGTTGCCTGCGAGTCCCTAGACGCAGCAGCAGCACCAGAGCACAGCACGGAGAGGAATTAGAAGGAAGGACGCTCTGCTTTCCCCTCTGATTGCCTGGAGGGGAGGGGTTTTTACTGCCCCGCTGCTTCCAATTTTTTAAAAGGCAAATTGCAGGAGAAGATGCAGCACTCCGTCACTCTCTCACTCCCTCCAAGCACCCACGCTAGCGAACAAACACAGGCAACCACACACTCACAAAGCACACACACTAGCAAACACACAGTCGCGCTGCAGTGGCCAAACCTCCTAGCAAGCAGTTCCCTGGCTTCTGCTGACCGCAATGAAGACGACCCTCGAAGAAAATGTGTGATGCACTCGGGCCAGTTGGCTCCAGGGACCACACATTCGCTCAATAACACACATGGACATTTCCCCTTACTTTTTAGGAGAAAAAATCTGTGTGCTATAGAGGGGGAAATACGGTAAATCTGATGTACAGTTGATTTACTATAAATTTATAAGAAAAACGTCGTGTATGTTGTGTGTGTCGTGTAAGTACAAACTGAATGACTGGGGAGGGGGGTACCTGGAACAGCAGGAAAGCTTCTTCCACCATTATCCTTCCAATTGGGATTCAGGCCTCATCATGGGACTAAAACAGCACTTGTTGCACTGGATGATGATCTCCGATGTGCTAGAGTCCAAGGGGAAAACTGTTTCCTGGTTCTGCTGGATCTCTAAGCGGCTTTGGAGACCGTCGACCATGGTATCCTTCTGGACCCTCTAGGGGAGCTGGGGGCCCTGCTCTGCAGTGGTTCCCCTCCTTCCTCCTGGGCCTTGTTCAGAAAGTGGTCTTGGGAGAGGAGTGTTCTGACCCCTGGGTGCTCCCTTGTGGGAACAGCAGAGTTGCCGTAAACGATAATCCCACCCACAAACTCTCATTTACACATAGCCTGTCAATTGGGGGGGGGTCACACACCTCACCTGTGCTAATGCTGGCAGTCTTTGGCCTGTATAGGCACACCCTGGGTGTTGAGGCTCCAGCCACGGGGGCTGTCTATCATGAAAATGGGTCCTTTGACTGGGAAGATTCACGCAGCCGCTGTCATTGAATTTTGATGGATTGTATCTCAGCTTGTCTGTCAGTCTGACACTGCCTACAAAAAGTTAGAGGAACAAAAATGCCTTTGAGATGCAACTTCTATATCTATCCTCTGAGCCATTCCATGGACTCGGCACCCCTGTTCCTGACAACAGGTGTACATCTTCTGCATCAAAATAAAAAAATTCCTTCCAGTAGCACCTTAAAGACCAACTAAGTTAGTTCTTGGTATGAGCTTTCGTGTGCATGCACACTTCTTCAGATACACTGAAACAGAAGTTGCCAGATCCTTCTATATAGTGAGAAGGTGGGGAGGGGTGTTACTCAGAAGGGTGGTGGGAATGGGAGATAGGCAGATAGCTGAGAGAGCCTCTTGACGACTCTTAACGACTGTAATAGGTCTTACAGGAAAAGGCAAGGGGTGGGAAGGTGAGAAATGGTTTAGTTATGTATAGTGAGATAAGAATCCAATGTCTTTGTTCAGCCCAGGTCTTTTCATGGTTTTAAGTTTGGTAATGAGTTGCAATTCAGCAGCTTCTCTTTCCAGTCTATTTCTGAAATTCCTTTGTAGTAAAACAGCTACTTTGAGATCTTGTATAGAATGTCCTGGGAGATTGAAGTGTTCTCCTACTGGTTTCTCTGTTCTGTGATTCTTGATGTCAGATTTATGTCCGTTTATTCTTTGGCGTAAGGTTTGGCCTGTTTGTCCAATATAGAGAGCTGAAGGACACTGTTGGCATTTGATGGCATACACCCTGCCCCATGGTCCCCCTTGCCCTCCACCAGACATCTATCAGGTGAAAGAAAAGAGATATTTACATTTCCCTTCTAGGAGCAGAAGTGCGTCAGTAGCCAGAGTGGAACAAGGGGGGAGGAAGTGCAAACAAACATGACCGCCATGTGGCCTGACTTATTCCCCCCCCCAAGAAGGGAAATGGCCGGCATGCGGCCTACAGCTAGAGGGTGGTGGATGGCTATGCCCCCCCCCGCCACCGCAAAACAAAAAGGTTTCCCCCCCCCCGGTCTATCTGGGCACCCGCCCAGAAAGAAAAGCCTCAAAATTGCGGCCTAGCCTGGCGGAGGGGCCATGCCCCTCCCAATCAGGCCAGAACTTACCTTAATCCGGCCGCCAGGACGCGCTCCTGAGGATCCTGATTCTGGAAGGAAGAAAACCAAAAGGGGCTTGGACAAAGGGGTCGGCCTCTTTTCTTTGGCCTTTGCCCCACCCCCAGCCGGCCATCCATTGTCCTCCCTGACCTGTTTCCCAGCCAAGCTCATCACACCCTTTTGTCTTCATCTGGGTTGGTTCTTTCTGGAATGGCTACCTGTCTGGCACTCAGGTATCAGGATGCCAGGGATTATCCCTCAGGCAGAGGGGCTGCTGAGGAGCTGAGCTCACATGTCTATAGGAATTTCTGAAGTTTCCCCAGTGAGTCAGTACATAGAGACATTTATCAGTGAATTCTTACATTTCGTATTGTGCAGCAGAGGTCCTTTGAATAGATACGAAGAAACTGTGATGAAGTGTTTTGTGGGAAGAAATCACAAAAGTGATGGTGCTGATTTTGGTGGTGGGCTGCATGTGCATGATATCTGCTGGAGGGGCAACCACCCCCAACCTATACATAGATTCCTGCAACAGTCTGGACAGGGCAGGGGCTGATGGGGTGGGAAGATGATAGAGGTTGCAGGAAGGAAGGGGTGGGGGGGATGGGACCCCCACTTTCTAGAGATCCCTCTGGCTGCCTTGAAGGGGTGGCCGATTCCTGGGTGGGAGGGAGAAGCCAAGGCGGCCCCTCCAGAGAATCCCCGCGGGCCCCATCACGGAGACGTCTCCCCAAAGACTGGTCTACCTATCTCTCCCCCCGCCCATTGCTGCCCTTCCCTGCCCCAGGGATGCTCCCCCTCTCCACTTCATTGACTCCATCCATCTCTCGCAGAGTCTCCCCTGCACCCAGAGGCCCCCCTTGGCGCGGCTCACCCCTCGCCCTGCGCCCCCCCATCTCTCCATCCGGAGGACCCCACCCCCAAGACGAGCAGAGGAAGCACAGAGGGGTCTATCCAGGCGTCCCTCACACCCCTTAACCCTTTAATGCCCACCTCTCTCCACGTGGAACCCACAGAGTCCTGTAGCAAACTGCATTTTTCAGTTATTGGTGGACCTTCCTGCTAAATGAAAAGCATAGGCCACTATTGAGAAAATATTTCTTCCAAGGTGCTAGAATACCACAAGTAACTGAGCAACAAAATATTAATTTTACGTGATATCCTATGTCTATGTGCACTGTTACACTGTTATATTTCTATGCAAATATCCTTAAGAAGCATGACATCCAAGTCCCTTTCAGGTTCACATGGACACACGCATCTGGGACGGAGAATAGCAGGTTAATATTTACCACCTTAAATTGTGCGGAGAAAAGGATTGCAAAGTAGCCACCTTTGCAATCTTATTTCCGAACGGGGGAACTGTAGCAGGAGACCCCCCCCCCAATCATTCAGTTTGTACAAACTTCACACACACTCTCACTCATACACTACATACGCTGCGCTTCTGTTATAAATTCATAGAAAATCAACCATACATCGGATTTGCACTGTTCCACTTTTATTTTACTCCATGAAGGAAGGACTACAAAATGGGGAAGGTTTGATACAGGCCAGCCATAATCCCTTGAGCATCCCAGCACATCCACAGGAGCCCTGCCCAGTTGCTATGCCGACCCTGATGGTCCTATACAGAAGACTATCAAGATCACAAAGAACTTGCATATGGGAGTGGATTCAGCATGGACTGGAACAAAGGACAATGATCAGATCTTCCCTCTGGGGGCAGGAAACTGCAGACTCCCCTCTGTCACCTGGAAAGTAATCATGGGGAGGGGGAAAGGGGGAACCAGCCAGGTGACAGGACACTCAGGTTACCTGATCTACAGGGTGGCAATTTCAAAAGTTTTTATAAGGCCTTGCACACAATTTTTCAGAGTCCTTCCTCTCTCCTGCAAGTGAGGGGAGCACCCTGTTGCAACAGATCAATGAAGGCCAAGCCTACAGGCTGCTGTTTTGCTCCAAGTTATCCTGGTTGGTGTCTTTGTTTTTGTCCAAGGGAGCCCTCGGATTTTTCCGTTAACAGTCCCAGGGATGCCTGCGCGGGGAAATGGGGCGAGGGGGCTTCGTTGGGATCCCCTGGGTGGGCTTCCTAAGGGTCCAAGGAAAACCCCCTTCGCAGCATGCGTGCAGGGATCCAGATCCACAACAGGCGCTTTGGGGAGCTTGAGGGGGTCTCTGGATCCTTCTGTCACCTCCCCCTGAGACCCCTTTACCTCTTTGTCCTCGCTCGTGATTCTCCTTTCCTTTCCTGCAACATCAATGTTTTTTTGGGGGGGTCCCTTGCCGCCCCTCCTCCCCTTTCCGAGAGCATGCGCCCCTAGAGCTACGGCACAGAGCAGCAATCCGGCGCAGAAGCTCCACTTGTGGGATAAGCAGGCAGTTTGGGAAGGGGCTCTTCCCCCCTTCCCATTCCCGGAACAGATGTCGGATGGCGAGGAGGAGGAGGTGCAATGTATGGGGGCGGGGTGAGAGAAGGGTGTGCCGGGAGGGGAGGAATTGAGTGGGGGAAGGAGAGGAAGGTTTCCCCCCTCCCTTCTTCCTTCTGGGGATCAGGAGAGCGGGAGAGGGGCGGATCCCGGCAACCCACTTGCAAAGTGGGGTCTCCCACCCCAAAATGTTTACATTGCAAAATCCACCCCACGCCACGAGATTAGATCTGCCCGTGTTTTAGGTACTGGTGCACATTGAGCAGCGGCTTGGACTCTGTGACTCCTGTGTTAAGGGGGAAAATGGGGCTTTGGCTTTTGCACACATGCCCCCCCCCCGACACCCAGGTAAAATTCATGCAGGGAGTGAAGCAGCCCAGAACTAAAGTGCGTTGGAATTTGTACATCCTCAGATAGGTTTTTTCACCTCCTCCTTCCTTGCAGAGAAACATTTGGTCAGCTGGGGAGTCAAAAGGATTTCAGGACTGTCTTCCTGTGCTTCTTCGGACATGTGGTTTATATATTTATGTACGTGTTTGCTTGGTACATTTATGAACATTTATTATATATCTAAGACCTTAAAATTCTTGTAACAGAAACCACCCCCACCCCCACCCCCAGGCAACAATGGGCTCCCATCTCTGGGTATGTCTATGTATTTTATTGTCTCTATCTCTTTTTGTGTGCTTTGCATTGAGACTTGTGTTTCCAGCTCAGCCAAGGGAGCTGGGGCTGGAGGGCCATCTGTGTGTGTGAGTCTGTGTCTCTGTGTGTGAGAGAGTGAGTGTGGGGACCCCACCCCCATGCAACAACAGGCTCCCAGCTCTGTGTATGTCCTTGTATTTTATTGTCTCTATCTTGGCCAAGGGGGCTGAGGCTGTGAGGAAACAGGAGATTTCTCACTTTGTGTTTTCCTTGAAGGCTCCTGCAACATGTTGGAAGGGCAGGGAGTCCCCCTTGTGTAACAACTTAAGCACGAGCTCATAATGGGGGGGCGGGGTTCCCCACACTCACAGGAGGAATGGACTCCGTTACAAGGCATGGTGAACAATTTTGGCAAATTCGAATGCTAAATACGGTGGAGTGATGAACCCCAAACGACTGAGAATTCCCTGCGAACAGGGACCTGGACCTAACTGTTAGGGGAAACATCTAGGTGTGAGGCTGCTCAGTCCCCCAGCTGGTCGGGCAGAGCCCGCGGGTCCCTGCGGAATAAAGGAAGGAGTCCAGCCAACCGGAGCAAACAGCTATAGACCAAAGTTTATTGAGCAATAGGTTCAAAGAGCAAATTTGAACCCCGAGGATGGGGTGACAAAGACTTTTTAAACTTTCCCACCATATCCCAGAATACAGTTCATACAGCATCATTGCTACATCACTGACATGTCACAAAAGGGGAGGGGTTAACCTTGGCAAACATGTCCAGACAAGTCCTTGGTACAAGATTAGCATAAGCAGACATGGCAGGGCAAGACTCAGGTATAAGACTAGCATAGACAAATATGTCTAGGATATAGAGAGCCAGTGTGGTGTAGTGGTTAAGAGCGGTAGTCTCGTAATCTGGGGAACCGGGTTCGCTTCCCCACTCCTCCACATGCAGCTGTTGGGTGACCTTGGGCCAGTCACACTTCTCTGAAGTCTCTCAGCCCCACTCACCCCACAGAGTGTTTGTTGTGGGGGAGGAAGGGAAAGGAGAATGTTAGCCGCTTGGAGACTCCTGAAGGGAGTGAAAGGCGGGATATCAAGTCCAAACTCTTCTTCTTTTTCTTCTTCTTAAGTACCACCACCCAAAAGTACAATAGAAGTTCCTTTGCATGTCTGGAGCCTGAGGCGAGTCAGGTGATGAGATTTGGCTTCCTTTGGCTAACAATGAGCCCAGCAATTGTCACCTCTGGGAACGTCCTGGAGTCCTTTTGCAAGGGGAAAATAGCTTTGGAATGGAGGAAACTGGGAAAGGAGATGATTTGATATTATTTTTAAAGCTAGGTAACTTCCCTGAGCTGTCAAGTTGAAAGGATACATTCAGGCATAATATTTGTAATATTAAACTTTAAAGATATAACTGTTGGGATACTGCCAGGGAGAAAAAGCCCATCATGGCCCCCACGTCGCCTCCGGACGATCCATGGATCTCCCGTAGATACAGTATCAGCAATTAGCGACACGAGCTCCAGAAAATAGCTTGCCACATTCCAGAGCTGATGCACGCTCTATCAGCAGAAATCCGCACAGCGAAAGATGCACGCAGGAGAGCATTATTTAGAAGTTTATTCAGCGTTGGTCAGAACAAAGGAAAAAACATGACTGCCTGCTTGCGTGTTCAGGCATAGAGAGAGAACAGCTCTATCAAAACAGAAACATCCTGTGAACAGGAAATACGCAGACTCTGTGACTCACAAAGCCTGCTCCCTTTTAAGGTGGAACGGAAATATCCTAACATCCTCCCCCTTTCCGTGTAACCTTTAGTACCTGTGGTTCAACCCAATTGCAACCTCTGTACGTAAACCTTACGTTATTCTCTGTTAACAACCTTAGACAACAGATCAGCAGGAATTTCATTTCCTGCCATGTAGGACACCTATAGAATCATAAAATCATAGAATCATAGAGTTGGAGGAGACCACAAGGGCCATCGAGTCCAACCCCCTGCCAAGCAGGAAACACCATCAGAGCACTCCTGATATATGGTTGTCAAGCCTCTGCTTAAAGACCTCCAAAGAAGGAGACTCCACCACACTCCTTGGCAGCAAATTCCACTGTCAAACAGCTCTTACTGTCAGGAAGTTCTTCCTAATGTTTAGGTGGAATCTTCTTTCTTGTAGTTTGGATCCATTGCTCCATGTCCGCTTCTCTGGAGCAGCAGAAAACAACCTTTCTCCCTCCTCTATGTGACATCCTTTTATATATTTGAACATGGCTATCATATCACCCCTTAACCTCCTCTTCTCCAGGCTAAACATGCCCAGCTCCCTTAGCCGTTCCTCATAAGGCATCGTTTCCAGACCTTTGACCATTTTGGTTGCCCTCCTCTGGACACGTTCCAGTTTGTCCGTGTCCTTCTTGAACTGTGGTGCCCAGAACTGGACACAGTCCTCCAGGTGAGGTCTGACCAGAGCAGAATACAATGTCACTACGCGGAAAGAGGCCTACATCACACTTATACCGAAGACAGAGACGGAAAAGACTCAACTTAAAAACTACCGCCCTATTTCGTTATTAAATGTGGATTACAAAATTTTTGCTGACATTTTAGCAAAAAGGCTGAAAATAGTTTTGATGGAGGAGATTCACAGAGACCAAGCAGGCTTTCTCCCAAGAAGACATTTATCAGATAATGTAAGGAATATAGTTGATATTTTGGAAAAGCTGGAAGTGAACATAAACACTAAAGCAATTTTGATATTTGTGGATGCTGAGAAAGCCTTTGACAATATTTCTTGGAGTTTTATGATGAAGAATCTCCGGGGGATGGGGGTAGGCCAAGGGTTTGAAAACGGTATAGGTGCGATATACTCTGAACAAGAAGCAAAACTTATTGTAAATAATGTGGTTACGAAAGAATTTAAGATAGAAAAAGGGACACGTCAGGGATGCCCAATCTCTCCACTACTTTTTATATCAGTCCTGGAGGTTTTGCTGAACATGATTAGAAGGGACCAGTTGGTTAAAGGAGTGCAGGTCGGAGCCAAACAGTACAAACTGACAGCATTTGTAGATGATTTGGTACTTACTTTACAAGAGCCTGAATCTAGTACAAAAAGGGTTTTGGAACTAATTCAAGAGTTTGGTCAAGTAGCAGGATTTAAATTGAATAAGTCTAAAATGAAGGTATTGGAGAAAAATTTAACATCATTTGAAAAAGAAAGGTTTCAGAATGAGACAGGGTTAACTGTGGTTAAGAAAGTGAAATATTTGGGGATAAATATGACAGCAAAAATTTGAACTTATTTAAAGACAACTATGAGAAATCTTGGACAGAAGTGAAAAAAGATCTAGAAATTTGGTCAAATATGATGCTTTCCTTGTTGGGTCGAATTGCGGTTATAAAGATGAATGTATTGCCTAGAATGTTGTTTTTGTTTCAAACATTGCAAATATTGGACAAGATGGATTGTTTCAAGAAGTGGCAGAAAGATATTTCTAAATTTGTCTGGCAGGGCAAGAAGCCCAGAATAAAATTTAAGATATTAACTGATACAAAGGAAAGGGGCGGATTTGCCCTGCCAGACCTTAATCTTTACTATGAATCAGCAGCTTTCTGCTGGTTGAAAGACTGGCTACTTCTTGAGAACACTGACATTTTGGATTTAGAAGGTTTTAACAATATTTTTGGGTGGCATGCATATCTGTGGTACGACAAGGCCAAAGCTCATAAGGGTTTTAAAAACCATATTGTCAGGAAAGCACTATATAATGTCTGGATTAGATACAAAGACTTGTCGGAAAGTAAAACTCCAAGGTGGTTGTCACCAATGGAGGCAAAAGCTGTTAAAAAACTTAATATGGAGGCTAAATGGCCGAGATATTGGGAAATTTTGGAACAAGAAGGGGACAGATTGAAATTGCAAAGTTTTGAGAAATTAAAAGGAAAAGTGAGAGATTGGCTTCATTACTATCAAATAATGGAGGTTTTTAAGATGGACAGGAAAATTGGCTTCCAGGTGGAAAAATCAAAATTGGAGACTGAACTGTTAGAATCCAGTACTAAGAACCTGTCAAGAATGTATAACTTGCTGTTGAAATGGAATATACAAGATGAAATGGTTAAATCTGCAATGATTAAGTGGGCACAGGATATTGGTCATAACATTATGTTTGCTGACTGGGAAAAGTTGTGGACCACCGGGATGAAATTTACGGCATGTAATGCCTTAAGAGAAAATATTATGAAAATGATTTATAGGTGGTACATGACCCCAGTCAAGCTTGCAAAAATTTATCATTTGCCTGATAATAAATGTTGGAAATGTAAAGAAAATGAAGGCACATTCTTTCACCTTTGGTGGTCGTGCCCAAAGATTAAGGCGTTCTGGGAAATGATCTATAATAAATTGAAAAAAGTATTTAAATATACGTTCCTGAAGAAACCAGAGGCCTTTCTCTTGGGTATTGTCGGCCAAGAGGTGTTAAAGAAGGACAGAACATTTTTTATGTATGCTACAACAGCAGCAAGAATACTCATCGCAAAGTATTGGAAGACACAAGATCTACCCACCTTGGAAGAATGGCAGATGAAGGTGATAGACTATATGGGTCTGGCAGAGATGACGAGCAGAATCCGAAACCAGGGAAGAGAAACAGCGGAAGAAGATTGGGAAAAATTTAAGGACTATTTAAAGAAATATTGTAAAATTAAGGTAAAGGTAAAGGTACCCCTGCCCGTACGGGCCAGTCTTGCCAGACTCTAGGGTTGTGCGCTCATCTCACTCTATAGGCCGGGAGCCAGTGCTGTCCGCAGACACTTCCGGGTCACGTGGCCAGCGTGACATCGCTGCTCTGGCGAGCCAGCGCAGCACACGGAACACCGTTTACCTTCCCGCTAGTAAGCGGTCCCTATTTATCTACTTGCACCCGAAGGTGCTTTCGAACTGCTAGGTTAGCAGGCGCTGGGACTGAACGACAGGAGCGCACCCCGCCGCAGGGATTCGAACCGCCGTCCTTTCGATCGGCAAGTCCTAGGTGCTGAGGCTTTAACCCACAGCGCCACCTGCGTCCCTATTGTAAAATTAATGAATGTTAAAATGACGTTGGATTAGAAAATATGTGGTTATTAGCTGTAACGGTCAAGTTAAAGAAAATAAGTAACATTAAAATCAAGTTAAAAGTAAGGGAAGGATTTGCTGAAAAATTTAGTCAGAAATTGGGATACAGAAAGGGGAGGTATGAGGAAGTCGGGAAAGTAAGTTATAAGAAATTAAGGGTTGAAATTATATGGGTTTTTTCTTTTTATATTGTTTTTTTGTTTATGTTATTGTTTTTGTTTTGTCTTTGCTGTGATAAAAACTTTTGAAACGTTAATAAAAAATTTATTAAAAAAAACAGAATACAATGGCACTATTACTTCCCTTGATCTAGATGCTATACTCCTATTGATGCAGCCCAGAATTGCATTGGCTTTTTTAGCTGCCACGTCACACTGTTGGCTCAACCAACTGTTTGTGGTCAACCAAGACTCCTAGATCCTTTTCACATGTACTGCTCTCAAGCCAGGTGTCACCCATCTTGTATTTCTGCCTCTCATTTTTTTTGCCCAAGTGCAATACTTTACATTTCTCCCTGAATGAGTCCTTTCTGAATACACTCTCTTGCATGATGTAACTTAATCTGCAAGTACTTGGTTCTTTGCTTGCAACTCTCTGAGTTCAGCAAAGCCAAACAGGATCTATTGTCTTGATACACTTGTATAGGACATTTTACAGAAACTCTGATGTCCTTAAACAGTTGCATCAACCATTCACAATCCATGAGTGAAAATGGCAGAGCATTGAGTTCTGCTTCACAGGAACTTAGGCTTCCTGTCGTCTGCTTCTTGCACAGCCAGTCAAACAGACAGTGGTTATACTTGTAGCACACTCCAGAAGTGCTTGTACCATCCGTGGTGTCACTTCCAAGACTAGCATCTGCAAAGATTTCAAGACCTCCAGTCTTCTGACTGGTGAACCTCAGCCTGTAGTGCATAGTCCCTTTCAAATATGCGCTTCAGAGCTTTCCAATCCTGAACAGTAGGATTGTCTCCTAAGCAGGTTAGTGCTTACAGATATGTCAGGTCTTGAGCATCTAGCCATATAATTCAACTTGCCTAGAATGCATCTGTACAGCGTTGTGTCAGAAAACGCTTCAGCAGTACTATCTACCTGGTAACCTGTCACCATTGGTGTGTCTGCTGGGTTTGCATCAACCAAATTCAACCTGGTTAATACATCAGCAATTTTCTGTGTTTGCTGTACCAGAAAATTACCTGCTTGGTCCCTCTCCACCTGCAGAGAAAGATAGTTGGATACCTCACCAAGATCCTTCATGTCAAAGTGCTCTTTCAGCTGAGCTAGGGTGCTTTGGTACAAAGCCTGATTCTTCCAAAACATCAGAAGATCATCAACAAAACATAAACAATACTATCTTCCCCAAACCCCAGAATAAGCAGAAGCTCTGGGGTTGCCCCATGGGGTTCATGAGGGAAGATGGGCCCGTCAGGAGACTTCCGTGGTACCTGCAGCCCCTCCTTCCCCCTCTTGCAATAAGGCTTGGGGGAAATCTCCCATTAAATTACAGCATTTTAAGTTTTCTTCAGAACATGTAGGAGGCAGGTAGAAGTTCTAATGAAGAAGCAGTATTCAGAGATCATGTGGTGGTGGTGGTGAGAGAGTTTGGTGCAAAAGCAAGTCACACACAGATGCACCCATCTTGCATGCTTGAGTACAGCAACTGCAGGGCATGAGCCAAGTATTGGCAGGGTAGGGGCCATGTGTAGAGCAATTCCCACGCTGAGCTCAAAAACACACACAGAGGCAGTAGGAGTTTTTCAGTAATAGTTTACTGAGTTTTCAAAGCATACAGTTCTCCCTGGGCCCCCAGTGATACACAAAACTTTGCTTCTGAGAGCAAATCCAGTTTCAGCCATAAAGAAATACAGCACACAGGATATCTAAGTCAGGCACACAAACCGGCAGAAGAGAGCAAGGGAGGAAAGAGGCTGGAAGGACACAGGGCAATGGAGGTGTGTTTCCCTTCATGTGGTTTTGCAGGGAAGTCAGCAACTCGGCATCTGCTGGGGCTTCACGAAGCAAAGCTTTCTGCCGGCTGCTTCCAGGCAAATGAGCATCCCAGACACTGTGATCTGTGGGGTGTTGCCATATCAATTGTTTTTGAAAGGTTATCATGATGTGGTCTAGAAACCAATATGGAAAAATATATCGCCCGGCCCTAATCCTCACTGACCACCAGAAACCCAAATAAACCCTCACCCCTTCTCTATCAAAAGGTACTTTACATCTTAGATTATAATCACATTGTTTGACACTGCCTTCAATATTTCATTACTATACAGTTTTACACATAAATTCCAGAACTTTGCATACACAACATGTGTTAATGACTGATTTCCTGCTGAGTTCATTTCTGTGAAGAAAAGAGTGGACTCCGAGAGGAAGACGTCCCGCACTCCAGACATCAAAATGGGTTCTTCCATGTGAGAGTCCTTGGATGTTCCTTAAACACTCCATTGTAAATAAAGCACTTTTTGTACTCTTTTCATTTAAACTGCTTCTCCTCTTTGAGTTTGTTGATGGTTTGTAGAGTTTCAACTCCTAAAGTTCTTCCTGTCCATGAGTCTGTTGATTTAGAACTTCCACTAGGACTGAACCTCTATCTACTTTCCTGATATTTATAAGGTTTGTGTTTTGTGTGAGTTTCTTGACATAAATCAAGGGTTCCACTCTGACTGCAGCTCCTACCACACGCCACCTGCGTCCCTGTTCCTTAAATACTCCATTATAGATAAAGCATTTTTTGCAGTCTTTTCATTTAAACTGCTTATGCTCTCTGAGTTTGTTGATGGTCTGAAGGGTTTCAACTCCTAAACTTCTTCATGTTGATTTTGAACTTCCACTAAGAGTGAACCTCTATCTACTTTCCTGATATTTATATGGTTTGTCTTTTGTGTGAGTTTGTTGACATAAATCAAGGGTTCCACTCTGACTGAAGCTCCTTCCAGAGTCCATAAATTTACATGGTTTCTCCCCTGTGTGTCTGCTGATGTTTTCTAAGATTTCCATTCTGACTGAAGCTCTTTCCACACTCCATACATTTAAATGGTTTCTCCCCTGTGTGAGTCCATTGATGTGTTCTAAGTTTTCCATTCTGACTGAAGCTCTTTCCACACTCGATACATTTAAATGGTTTCTCCCCTGTGTGAGTCCGTTGATGGATTCTAAGGTCTCCACTCTGATTGAAGCTCTTTCCACACTCCATGCATTTATATGATTTCTCCCCTGTGTGAGTCCGTTGATGTGTTCTAAGATATCCTCTGTTACTAAAGCTCTTTCCACACTCAATACATTTATATGGTTTCTCCCCTGTGTGAGTCCGTTGATGTAGTCTAAGGCTTCCATTGTTACTAAAGCTCTTTCCACACTCAATACATTTATATGGTTTCTCCCCTGTGTGAGTCTGTTGATGTAGTCTAAGGCTTCCACTATGACTAAAGCTCTTTCCACACTCGATACATTGATATGGTTTCTCCCCTGTGTGAGTCCGTTGATGTGTTCTAAGATATCCTCTGTCCCTAAATCTCTTTCCACACACAATACACTTATATGGTTTCTCCCCTGTATGAGTCTGTTGATGACTTCTAAGGTTTCCATTATTACTAAAGCTCTTTCCGCACTCCATACATTTATATGGTTTCTCCCCTGTGTGAATCCGCTGGTGTAATTTAAGGATTCCATTCCGACTGAAGCTCTTTCCGCACTCTATACATTTATATGGTTTCTCCCCTGTGTGAGTCCGTTGATGACTTCTAAGGTCTCCATTCTGACTGAAGCTCTTTCCGCACTCCATACATTTATATGGTTTCTCCCCTGTGTGAGTCCGTTGATGACTTCTAAGGTTTCCATTATCACTAAAGCTCTTTCCGCACTCCATACATTTATATGGTTTCTCCCCTGTGTGAATCCGCTGGTGTAATTTAAGGATTCCATTCCGACTGAAGCTCTTTCCGCACTCTATACATTTATATGGTTTCTCCCCTGTGTGAGTCCGTTGATGACTTCTAAGGTGTCCATTATCACTAAAGCTCTTTCCGCACTCTATACATTTATATGGTTTCTCCCCTGTGTGAGTCCGTTGATGACTTCTAAGGCTTCCATTATCACTAAAGCCCTTTCCGCACTGTATACATTTAAATGGTTTCTCCCCTGTATGAGTCCGTTGATGTGTTCTAAGGTGTCCATTATGACTGTAGCTCTTTCCGCACTCTATACATTTATATGGTTTCTCCCCTGTGTGAGTCCGTTGATGACTTCTAAGGTTTCCATTATCACTAAAGCTCTTTCCGCACTCCATACATTTATATGGTTTCTCCCCTGTGTGAATCCGCTGGTGTAATTTAAGGATTCCATTCCGACTGAAGCTCTTTCCGCACTCTATACATTTATATGGTTTCTCCCCTGTATGAGTCCGTTGATGACTTCTAAGGCTTCCACTAATACTAAAACTCTTCTCACACTCCAGGCATTTAAATGGTTTCTCCCCTGTGTGAGTCTGTTGATGTGTTCTAAGTTTTCCAATATCAGTGAAACGTTTCCCACACTCCATACCATTAAATGTTTTCTCCCCTGTTGGAGGTCGTTGATGTGAACTATGTGTGCTCATTCAATGATGCATTGTCCGCATTTCACACATTTTAATTTCTATTCCTAATGGGTGGGACAGGTACCCAATCCTCTAGAGTTTTGACTGTCTTCTCCCTCTCCTTCTTCAGAGTGGGAAGAAAGGGAATCCTGTTTTGATTTCAAGGAAGTGAACAAAGGGAAAGAGAACACATCAAGCTCCATTAGCACCTTCTCCTATTTCAACGTCTCCTACATTCCCTCACCTCCTACCCATGTTCCCAACTTTCAGGAAATGAAATTGCCATGTCAAATGATAGTAATGCACCAGCAACCTTTCCTAATCCTCAACCAATGTTCATAAAGCAGCTTGATTTTTTTAAAGAACGATGTGCTGTCTGATCTCGTGCCCGTCTTTTGACACAGGACTATCCTAAAATGACACTGAAAAGCAGGATATTCTAGGGAAAATGATAAACTGTACTTAGTGGAATATGTAGTACCTTGGAAATATAGTATTGATTCACTAATGGCCTGAAGTTGTGTTATTTCTGGGGACATGAATTTATTCCTGTTCTGTCTTAAAGATCATAATCATACGATGTCATGGGGTGTTAGGGAAGCGGTAGTACCTTTGGCGGGGGAAATGTCATGCACCTTATGGGGTAATTTATCCACCATTGGTCCCCAGCTTGCACTCAGCTCTCACCTGTTTCTTCCAGAAGCTGTCAGGATGGAATAGGGGCCACAATCCCAGGAACGGCTTCAACTGGCTGGCTAAATCAGGTGAGGATAGCTGATGGGTCTCAAATCCTTGGTGTATTAGGGAATTCTGTTGAGGTGAAGGCAGCCCTGGTGGATGGAGAGGATGAGAACAACAGTGAATCCCACAGTCAAGAAGGCAGATTCTGCCCATTTTGCAGAGGAAAGTGAAGGCAGATGGGGCTCGTCAACCTGGGAAGGGAGCTCCTCAAGAAGGAAAACTCTAGTCGTAATACTTTGGTGCACTCCTTCACTTCCTCTTGAGTCATCTTCAGGAGAATAAAATGCTATAGAGGAAAATCTACAGAAATCCAGAGTGTAATTTCTATGGGCTAGAGTCTGAGGGGAATGCTCTTTCCTGGTTCTGCTGGATCTCTTAGCGGCTTTGGAGACCTTTGACCATTGTATCCTTCTTTACCCTCTAGAGGTGCTGGGGACCCTGCTATGCAGTGGTTCTCCTCCTTCCTCCTGGGCCATGTCCAGAAAGTGGTGTTGGGGGATGAGTGTTCAGACCCCTGGGCTCTCACTTGTGGGGTGCCTCAGGGCTCTGTCCTCTCCCCATGCTTTTTAATATCTATATGAAGCCACTGGGAGAGATCACCAGGGGTTTTTGGCTGGGTGTTCAGAGGCATGTGGGTGATACCCAGCTCTTCCTATATTTTAAATTGGAACCAGTGAAGATAGTGAATGGCCTGTGTTGGTGGCCTTGGTGGTTTGCGGATAAATGGCGGCTAACAGATTGAGGTTGAATCCTGACAAGACAGAAGCACTGTCCCTGGGGGACAGGGGGCAGGCAGACCCTACCAACCTGCAGACTGTCTCACTAGGGTGGCCAATGCTCTGGTTACCTCCTGCTTGGTCTACTGCAATGCGCTCTACATGGAGCTACCTATGAAGATGAAACAGTAACAGCAACTAATTCAGAATGTGACAGCTGGACCAGTAACTGGGAGCAGCCGCCTAGACTACATATCACTAGTCCTAAAGGATCTTCCTTTAGGAGAAAGCTAGAGAGTTCCAGAAAGACATCTACTTCTGCTTCATTGACTATGCAAAAGCCTTTGACTGTGTCGACCACAGCAAACTATGGCAAGTTCTTAAAGAAATGGGAGTGCCTGTTCACCTCATCTGTCTCCTGAGAAATCTCTATGTGGGACAAGAAGCTACAGTTAGAACTGGATATGGAACAACTTACTGGTTCAAAATTGGGAAAGGAGTACGACAAGGCTGTATTTTGTCTCCCTGCTTATTTAATTTATATGCAGAATACATCATGCGAAAGGCTGGGCTGGATGAATCCCAAGCTGAAATTAAGATTGCCGGAAGAAATATCAACAACCTCAGATATGCAGATGACACAACCTTGATGGCAGAAAGTGAGGAGGAATTAAAGAACCTTTTAATGAGGGTGAAAGAGGAGAGCGCAAAATATGGTCTGAAGCTCAACATCAAAAAAACGAAGATCATGGCCACTGGTCCCATCATCTCCTGGCAAATAGAAGGGGAAGAAATGGAGACAGTGAGAGATTTTACTTTCTTGGGCTCCATGATCACTGCAGAAGGTGACAGCAGCCACGAAATTAAAAGACGCCTGCTTCTTGGGAGAAGGGCAATGACAGGGCTTGACAGCATCTTGAGAAGTAGAGACATCACCTTGCCAACAAAGGTCCGTATAGTTAAAGCCATGGTTTTCCCAGTAGTGGTGTATGGAAGTGAGAGCTGGACCATCAAGAAGGCTGATCGCCGAAGAATTGATGCTTTTGAATTATGGTGCTGGAGGAGACTCTTGAGAGGAAAACAATGCCTGACCTGAAGAATTTGGAGCAAATGATTCAGCAAAGGAAACACAGCCCAGAATAACTAAGGAGATAGTACAAGAATACTTGGACAGTTTAGATGTATTCAAGTCTCCAGGGCCAGATGAACTGCATCCAAGAGTATTAAGAGAACTGGCAGATGTGATCTCAGAACCACTGGCAGTCATCTTTGAGAATTCCTGGAGAACAGGCGAAGTCCCGGCAGACTGGAGGAGGGCAAATGTTGTCCCTATTTTCAAAAAGGGGAAAAGAGAGGACCCAAATAATTACCGCCCAGTCAGTCTGACATCAATACCAGGGAATATTCTGGAGCAGATCATTAAGCAAACAGTCTGTGAGCACCTAGAAAAGAATGCTGTGATCACCAATAGTCAGCATGGATTTCTGAAAAATAAGTCATGTCAGACTAACCTGATCTCGTCTTTTGACAGAATTACAAGCCTGGTAGATGAAGGGAACGCAGTGGATGTAGCCTACCTTGATTTCAGCAAGGCATTTGACAAGGTGCCCCATGATATTCTTGTAAAGAAGCTGCTAAAATACGGTCTTGACTATGCTACCACTCAGTGGATTTGTAACTGGCTGACTGACCGAAACCAAAGAGTGCTCATCAATGGTTCCTCTTCATCCTGGAGAAGAGTGACTAGTGGGGTGCCACAGGGTTCTGTCTTGGGCCCGGTCTTATTCAACATCTTTATCAACGACTTGGATGATGGACTCAAGGGCATCCTGATCAAATTTGCAGATGACACCAAACTGGGAGGGGTGGCTAACACCCCAGAGGACAGGATCACACTTCAAAACGACCTTGACAGATTAGAGAACTGGGCCAAAACAAACAAGATGAATTTTAACAGGGAGAAATGTAAAGTATTGCACTTGGGCAAAAAAAATGAGAGGCACAAGTACAAGATGGGTGACACCTGGCTTGAGAGCAGTACATGTGAAAAGGATCTAGGAGTCTTGGTTGACCACAAACTTGACATGAGCCAACAGTGTGACGCGGCAGCTAAAAAAGCCAATGCAATTCTGGGCTGCATCAATAGGAGTATAGCATCTAGATCAAGGGAAGTAATAGTGCCACTGTCTTCTGCTCTGGTCAGATCTCACCTGGAGTACTGTGTTCAGTTCTGGGCACCACAGTTCAAGAAGGACACTGACAAACTGGAACGTGTCCAGAGGAGGGCAACCAAAATGGTCAAAGGCCTGGAAACGATGCCTTATGAGGAACGGCTAAGGGAGCTGGGCATGTTTAGCCTGGAGAAGAGGAGGTTAAGGGGTGATATGATAGCCATGTTCAAATATATAAAAGGATGTCACATAGAGGAGGGAGAAAGGTTGTTTTCTGCTGCTCCAGAGAAGCGGACACGGAGCAATGGATCCAAACTACAAGAAAGAAGATTCCACCTCAACATTAGGAAGAATTTCCTGACAGTAAGAGCTGTTCGACAATGGAATTTGCTGCCAAGGAGTGTGGTGGAGTCTCCTACTTTGGAGGTCTTTAAGCAGAGGCTTGACAACCATATGTCAGGAGTGCTCTGATGGTGTTTCCTGCTTGGCAGGGGGTTGGACTCGATGGCCCTGGTGGTCTCTTCCAACTCTATGATTCTATGAGAGTACCATGGACTGCAAGAAGATCAAACGCATCCATTCTTAAGGAAATCAGCCCTGAGTGCTCACTGGAAGGACAGGTGCTGAAACTGAGGCTCCAAGACTTTGGCCACCTCATGAGAAGAGAAGACTCCCTGGAGAAGACACTGATGCTGGGAAAGATGGAGGGCACAAGGAGAAGGGGGCGACAGAGGACGAGATGGTTGGATAGTGTTTTCGAGGTTACCAGCATGAGTTTGACCAAACTGCGGGAAGGACAGAGGTGCCTGGCGTGCTCTGGTCCATGGGGTCACGAAGAGTCAGACACGACTAAACAACTAAACAACAACAACAAAGGATCTTCCCTGGCTCCCAGTGCATTTCCAAGCGCAATTCAAACTGTTGGTGTTGACCTGAAAGTGTCATGGCTGCATTTTTCAGGAAAAGAAAATTGTTGATCTAATGTATAGAGATCATTCCTAGTCTATTAGTTCAAGAAGGTTCTGTTGGTTTTACTGTGTGTGAGTCAAAGCTGATGTTTTCTCTAGCTGGAATATTTTAGCTGATCAGGGAGTTTCCTTTCTGCTGAGAGCAGGTGGTGGAATAAGTTGTTATGAGGTTATGCTGAACCTTCTTGTCTTTGGGAACCAGAAGAAGCTGGCTTAAACTGGAGTGAGCCAAGCTAGTTATCCAGTCCCAAGGTTACTCTGACATTGAATTGTTTATAAATTACAGTATTGAAAGGCGCCTGGTCCCACTTCCTATTCTGCTATTCTCTACTCTGCTTGTGTCTTTCTTACTTGAGTGCTGTTTCACTATGCTATGTTGGGGTTTTACTGTAAATTCAGTTTTTGGATTCTTATGCTTCTTTGCCTTCAGTACTAAATTTATCTGCTGAATGGATTTTTTGCTGCCTCTGAGTGTTTTTTTCTACTCTGCTAACTATATGTCAGTCTTGGAGATCATTATGGAGGAGCAACATCTGCAACCTAAAGCCCTCAACCGCCTTGGCCCTGTAGACCTGAAGGAGCGTCTCCACCCCCATCCTTCACTCTGAACACTGAGGCCCTCCTCTGAGGTCCTCCTGCTGGTCCCCTCTCTGTGATAAGTGAGGGTACAGGGAAGCAGGCAGAAGGCCTTCTTGGTGGTGGCACCCACCCTGTGGAACACCGTCCCTTCAGAGGTCAAGGAAATGAACAACTATCTGACATTTAGAAGACAGCAGAAGGTAGACCTGTATGGGGAGGTTTTTAATGTTTTTAATGATGTTTTACTGTCTTTTATGTGTACAGTGGTACCTCAGATTACATACACTTCAGGTTACAGACTTCGCTAAACCAGAAAATGGTTAAGAACAGTTTCAGGTTAAGTACGGACCTCCAGAACAAATTAAGTACATAATCTGAGGTACCACTGTACTGGAAGCTGCCCAGAGTGGCTGGGGAAACCAAACCAGATGGACAGGATGTAAATACTACAATCATTCTTATTACATTGTGATTTTTTGTAGTTATTTTGGAATTTGTACTGCAATATCAGTTCATGAAATGTTATGGGTGGAGAAAATCACAGGGTTGCCGTAAACGATAATCCCACCCACAAACTCTCATTCACATACAGTCCGTAAATCTGGGAAGGTCACACACCTCACCTGTGCTAATACTGGCAGTCTTTGGCCTGCACAGGCACACCCTGTGTGTAGAGCCTCCAGCCACAGGCACTGTCTATCATGAAAATGGCTCCTTTGACTGGGAAGATTCATGCAGTCACTGTCATCGGATGATGAAGGATTGTATCTCAGCTTGTCAGTCACTCTGACATTGCCTAGAAAGAATGAGAGGAACAGAAATGCTTTTGAGGTGCAACTTCTGTATCAATCCTGAGAGCCATTCCATGGACTCTGCACCCCTGTTTCTGATGACAGGTGTACATTATCCTCATCCTCAGTGGAAAAGAGACTTAAAGATGGAAGCCTGAGAGAGAGGAAAAGGTTTCTGGCTGCTTCCTGGGTGGGATTGCGGAAACCAAGATCCGCTTCTGAGAAGGCCTCTCCCCTCCCCTCTTCCTCTGGGGATTTCCTCTCCTCTCCAGGGGACCAGTGGTTTGACTGGGCAGAATGGCTGTGTCTGGACAGGGCAGGGGATTATGGGGTGGAAGGAGGATGGAGATTGCAGGAAGGAAGGAGTGGGGGAACTGGAACCCCCCCCCCCCACTATCCAGGGACCCGTCTCTGGTCGCCTTGAAGGGGTGGCCGATTCCTGGGCGGGAGGGAAAAGCCAAGGCAGCCCCTCGATGGAGACGTCTCCCCAAAGACTGGTCTTCCTATCTCCCCACCCACCCCGCCAAAGCTGCGCTTCCTTCCCCAGGGATGCTCCCCTCCCTCCTCCCCCTCCCTTGGCCCCCTCCCTCTCTCCAGGAGTCTCCCCTGCACCCAGAGCCCCCTTAGCGCGGCTCACCCCTCGCCATACGCGACCCATCTCTCCCTCCGGAGGGGTCCCCAAGATGAGATGGAGAGGGACAGGGGGGGTCTCTGTCCAGGCGTCTCCCGCACCCATTAACCCTTTCCTGGCCCGCTTCTCCGCGCCCCAGGGATGCCTGCGAGGGGGAAACGGGGCCGGGGAGTCCTCGTGGGACCCCGTGGGTGGGCGCCCCACGTCCTCCCCTGCCAAGGAAAGCCCCCTTCGCTGCAGGCGTGCAGGGATCCAGGCCCCAAGGAAGGCGCTTGGGGTCTCTGGGTCCTTTTCTCCCCCTCCCTCCGACCCCTTTACCTCTTTGTGCTCGCTCCCGATCCTCCTTTCCTTTCCTGCAACATCCACGTGGGTAGGGATGCCGCCCCTCCTCCCCTTTGAGAACGCGCGCGCCCCTGGAGCTATGGGGCAGAGCAGCAATCCGGAGTGGAAGCTCCACTTCCGGGAGAAGCAGGCAGTTAGGGAGGGGGCTCACACCCCCCAGTCCTGGAACAGAAGAGCCGGATTGGAGGAGGAGCAATATATTGGGGGAGGGATTTGGGATGGTGGGGGCGGGGTGAGAGGAGGAGGATGTGCCGGGAGGGGAGGGGAGGTATAGAGGAGGGGGGAGGAGAAAGTTTCCCCCCTCTCCTCTTCCTTTAGTGGATCGGAGAGCGGGGGAGGGGCTGATCCCGGGGATCCAGCTGCCAAGTGGGTCCCGTCCCTCCTACAAGGTTTGCATTGCAACATCCTCCCCGCCCCCACCCCACGAGCTTAGATCCCTCCGTCTTTTAGGTCTTGGTGCTGTTCAAACCAGGAATGGAGGGGGGCAGCTAAAAGACTCCCCCCAAATCCCAGCTCCCCACCCCAGCCTCTGACTCAGGCCAGGACAAGGACCGTGGACACAGGCCCCGTCCCTGCACAACAGCCAAGAGGCTCAGAAAAGCAGCCGATACAACTGGAGCCAGAAGCGGATTCCATGTGTCAAGGGAGAAATCTGCGGACGTTGCGGACGTGTTTGTTTGTTTTTTTTAATAAATTTTTATTGGTTTTCCAAACACAAAATAAACACAAACAATACACAATACACAAACATACAAACATATAAACATGTATAATTTCATAACCTTTTTTTCATACACCTTACTTCCCGGACTTCCCCATGCCTCCCCTTTTCTGCATCCTTATTTTACATTTCTTCAGCAACTCCTCCAATTAACTAATTATTCAATTCATTTTCTTTTAAGTTCTTCTCTAACTTATTAATTACAGCTGCAATTCTCTATTTCCCAATTCCTTGACATTTTAACACTCCTCAATTTTACAACAATTTTTAAGATATATTTTAAATTTCTTCCAGTCTTCTTCCACTGTCTCTTTCCCCTGGTCACGGATTCTGCCAGTCATCTCCGCCAGTTCCATATAGTCAATCACCTTCGTCTGCGTTGCGGACATGTTTGTACGCTTGGGGGAGTATGGCTGCCTTGTGTCAAGTCTCCCCCCTTTGATAGTCCTTCCCTCGTGGTGTAAAATAAAAGTGGAACGGTGCAGATCCGATGTATGGCTGATTTTCTATGAATTTATAACAGAAGTATTGCGTATGTCTCGTGTGTGTGTGTGTGTGTGTGTGTGTGTACAAATTGAATGATTGGGGGGTGGTGGTTCCTGCCACACATGAATCCCAATCCCAAAGAAGGGCAGTGCCAAAGAATGCTCCAACTACTGCACAATTGCGCTCATTTCACATGCTAGCAAGGTTATGCTTAACATGCTACAAGGCAGGCTTAAGCAGTATGTGGACCGAGAACTCCCAGAAGTGCAAGCTGGATTTAGAAGAGGCAGAGGAACCAGAGACCAAATTGCAAACATGCCCTGGATTATGGAGAAAGCTAGAGAGTTCCAGAAAGACATCTACTTCTGCTTCATTGACTATGCAAAAGCCTTTGACTGTGTCGACCACAGCAAACTATGGCAAGTTCTTAAAGAAATGGGAGTGCCTGATCACCTCATCTGTCTCCTGAGAAATCTCTATGTGGGACAAGAATCTACAGTTAGAACTGGATATGGAACAACTGATTGGTTCAAAATTGGGAAAGGAGTACAGCAAGGCTGTATTTTGTCTCCCTGCTTATTTAACTTATATGCAGAATACATCATGCGAAAGGCTGGACTGGATGAATCGTGTAATAAAAAAATTAAGGTCTTATATATATAATAAATGTTCATAAATGTACCAAGCAAGCACATTCATAGATATGTGGACCACATGTCTGGAGCAGCACAGGAAGACCGTCCTGAAACCATTTGGACTCCCAAACTGACCAAACGTTTTCTCTGCAAGGAGGGAGGGGTTGAGGGAACCTTCCCATTGTCTCAGGAATTGGGAAATCTCAAAGGAATGATCAGACTACCAGGAAAGGGAATCAGATAAGCCATTATCAGAGAACCTGGCAGACAGGAAAAACAACAACATTCACATTTCTGTTGCAGACCGCCTTTTCTGTGATGTAGGTATGATGTTTGTGGGGGGGTGGTCTTGGGTTATGCCCCTGCTGTGATGTATGGAGGGGTGGTCTGGAGCTCCAGGGCAGGGAATTTAAAATGTCTATATAAGGGCTGGCACGCCTTGGTTGGGGGTCCTCCTCCTTTTCTGCGTGTGAGGGGAGCACACCAGAGAATACTGAGAAGCAATACTCTTGTGTCCCCCATAAGGGAAGAAGGGCAGCTTTTCTTTACAACAGATGGCACCCCAGATGGGACCTTCAGTTGCCCAGATTCAAGGGGGGGCCAAAGAAGGACCAGTGATCCAGCGCGCACCAGGCCATTTGCCAGGAGGAGCCACCATCCTCTAATGACCTCAGGGTCTGGAAAGAACTGGAGTTCCAGCGGGGCTAACCAGAGGAAGCAACGCTTGATCAGGCCAGCCACAAATTGATTTATTTTTTAAAATAATCTTTTCAAGATCTGTCCTTCCAGTGAGGAGCCAGGGCTAATTTCCTTAAGAACGACTTGGATGATGCACTCAAGGGCATCCTGATCAAATTTGCAGATGACACTAAACTGGGAGGGGTGGCTAACACCCCAGAGGACAGGATCACACTTCAAAACGACCTTGACAGATTAGAGAACTGGGCCAAAACAAACAACATGAATTTTAACAGGGAGAAATGTAAAGTATTGCACTTGGGCAAAAAAAATGAGAGGCACAAATACAAGATGGGTGACACCTGGCTTGAGACAGTGGCGTAGCGTGGGGGGTGCAGGGGGGGCCGGCCGCACCGGGCGCAACATCTGGGGTTAGGGCAAATCCACAGGTTAGAGGGTGCAAATCCACGGGTTAGGGGGCGCAAATTACTTGCCTTGCCCCGGGTGCTGACAACCCACGCTACGCCACTGACTTGAGAGCAGTACATGTGAAAAGGATCTAGGAGTCTTGGTTGACCACAAACTTGACATGAGCCAACAGTGTGACGCGGCAGCTAAAAAAGCCAATGCAATTCTGGGCTGCATCAACAGGAGTATAGCATCTAGATCAAGGGAAGTAATAGTGCCACTGTATTCTGCTCTGGTCAGACCACACCTGGAGTACTGTGTCCAGTTCTGGGCACCACAGTTCAAGAAGGACACGGACAAACTGGAACGTTTCCAGAGGAGGGCAACCAAAATGGTCAAAGGCCTGGAAACGATGCCTTATGAGGAACGGCTAAGGGAGCTGGGCATGTTTAGCCTGGAGAAGAGGAGGTGAAGGCAGGGGCGCCGACTTATAAAAAATATTGGGGGGGCCCATACCGGGGTCCTGCCGCTGGTTCGCTCGGGTAGCCGGGAGAACGCAGTTCGAGGTGGCGGTGTTGGGGAGAGACCCTCGCTCAGGGCGCCACTAGACTTGGCAGCCGGCGGCCTATCTGGGGGGTTTTGGAGCGTATTTCGGCGGAGCGATTGGGGAGGAGGGGGCTTGTTGCCGGATTCTTCAGCTGAGCCGGAGATCCGCTGCTGGGGGTCCCTGGGCCGAGTTGTGAGCACGGCCTGCTGAAGGGAGATCCAGCCGATTGTGCGACAGGGACGGCCGGGGCTCTCCGGCTAGGGTGCGCGGCTGGCTGGCTGGCTGGCTGGCGAGGGAGCAGGCGGGGAGGAGGCGGGGGTCCTCACTCTCTTAGGAAACGCACCCGTGCGCCCGATTGCCACGAAGTCCGAAGGGTGCGTGTGTGGAATTAAAAAGCAAAAACGAGATACGGGCAGGGCAGGCAAAGAGTTTTCTGCAAGAGGATGGAGGGCAGGTTGAAGAGAAAATCACTCAGGATGAGACAGTCAAATCAGCCATAATAAAATGGGCTCAGGATATTGGGTATAACATCATGTTTGAGGACTGGGAAAGGTTAAGGACCACCGGAATGAAATTCACGGCATGTAATGCCTTGAAGGAAAATATTATGAAAATGATTTATAGGTGGTACATGACCCCAGTCAAGCTTGCAAAAATATATCACCTGTCTGATAATAAATGTTGGAAATGTAAGGAGGCTGAAGGGACATTCTTTCACCTCTGGTGGACTTGTCCAAAAGTGAAGGCCTTCTGGGAAATGATCTATAATGAGTTAAAAAAGGTATTTAAGTATACCTTTCCCAAGAAACCAGAGGCCTTCCTCTTGGGCATTGTTGGCCAGAAAGTGTTAAAGAAGGATAGAACTTTCTTTATGTATGCAACTACAGCAGCAAGAATACTTATCGCAAAATATTGGAAGACACAAGATTTGCCCACACTGGAAGAGTGGCAGACGCAATTGATGGACTACATGGAACTGGCTGAAATGACTGGCAGAATCCGAGATTTGGGAGAAGAAACAACGGAAGAGGACTGGAAAAAATTTAAGGACTATTTACAAAAACAATATAAGTTGTATGAATGTTAAAAATTTACACGATTCGGAAACTATAGCTTCAGCAATTAGATTTGGGAAACAGGAAATTATATTTTAAGTAAGAAAAGGTCAAAATCTAAGGTAATACTATGTTTAATTTAAGATATAAGTAACTGATGAAAAGTACGTTAAATTTAGAGGTATAGTATTTGAAAAGTACAAAATAAGGTACGAAACAAGGTAATAATTTGCTGATATCTTTATTATAAAGAATGCAGGGTAAGGGAGATGCGAGGAAGTCCAGTTAGTTATATAAAAAATGTGTTGAATGGTTGGTTTTCTTTTCTTCTTTTTCTTTTTTTCTTTTTCTTGTTCTTTTACTTTTTTCTTCAGTGTATGTTTCTAACTTTGTATTTGAAAACTTAATAAAATATTTATAAAAAAAGAAGAAGAGAAAATCCTTTCGCTTTTCTGGGGCGCAGGGAAGTCTCAGAGCCGGAGGTTGGGGAAGGGACCCCCTTTGCTCTGCCCTCTTCTCCCGTCTTAGATTCGCATGGGGGTCCCCGCCCGAGCTTGCCTGCCCACCGGGCCACACAAGGGCCGCGCTCTACGCGGCACACTTTGCTAGCCGCGCAGCTGTCCTCCGCGGCTGTGGAGCGGCCCTGCGCCGGTGCCCAGCTCCTCTGGGCGCCCGCTGCGCTGCCAATGACAAGCGGGCAACGTCGCGGGCGGGGAAGGCGTCGCTTTCTTTCCCGATCCTTCATCCTCCCAGTCTTCCAGCCCTTTTTTGGGTTGGAAGCTCGTCTCGTTCGCCCTTCTCCTTTCTTCACCCTGCGCGCAATTTTCCTCCCTCGTCTCCCTCCCCATTTCTCCTTCCTTCCTTCCTTCCTTCCTGACTGACGGGCTTGGGCTCGGGCTCGGGCTCCGGGTCGGGCTCGGGCTCGGGCAGCCACAGCGTCGGCGGTGTTGGCGATCGGCGGCGCGGGGGGATGGCCCTCCCGGGGGAGCCGGCGCTGCTCAATGGGGTTGCCAAGGAGACAGGCCGGCCGCCCCCCTCCCCCGGCCCGGCGCCCCCCGCCGCACCGGTGCCCGTTATTGAGCTGGTGCGCGCCGGGCGCCCTATAAAAGCTGCGGACGCGCCCACCGCCGCCCGAGATTATTGGGGGGGCTGAGCCCCCCCAAACGAATTTTTGAGGGGGCTCGGGCCCCCTCAGGCCCCATGGAGTCGGAGCCTATGGGTGAAGGGGTGATATGATAGCCATGTTCAAATATATAAAAGGATGTTACATGGAGGAGGGAGAAAGGTTGTTTTCTGCTGCTCCAGAGAAGCGGACACGGAGCAATGGATCCAAACTACAAGAAAGAAGATTCCACCTAAACATTAGGAAGAACTTCCTGACAGTAAGAGCTGTTTGACAGTGGAATTTGCTACCAAGGAGTGTGGTGGAGTCTCCTTCTTTGGAGGTCTTTAAGCAGAGGCTTGACAACCATATGTCAGGAGTGCTCTGATGGTGTTTCCTGCTTGGCAGGGGGTTGGACTCGATGGCCCTTGTGGTCTCTTCCAACTCTATGATTCTATGATTCTATGACTTCTCTGAAGGAGGAGGAGTTGTGGTGGTAACCTGAGGGTCTTGTCACCTGTCCGGTTCCTTCTTTCCCCTCCCCACGATTACATTCCTGAGGACAAAGGGGAGTTCACTGTTTCCTGCCCCCAGAGGGAAGGGCTGGTCACTGCCCTGTGTTTCAGTCCCTACTGAATCCACTTCCATATGCAGGTCCTTTGTGAGTGGAATCATCTTCTGTCCAGGACCATCAAGGTTGGCATGCCAACTGGGTAGGGCTCGCCAACTGGGTGGATATGTTGGCTGCCTTGTGTCAAGTCTACCCCCCCCCTTTGATAGTCCTTCACTCATGGTGTAAAATAAAAGTTGAACGGTGCAGATCCGATGTACGGCTGATTTTCTATGAATTTATAACAAGTGTCATGTATGTCCTGTGTGAGTGTGTGTGTGTGTTGTTTGTACAAACTGAATGATTGGGCGGGGGGTTCCCTGCAACACATGAATACCAATCCCAAAGAAGGGCAGTGCCAAAGAATGCTCCAACTGCTGCACAATTGCGCTCATTTCACACGATAGTAAGGTTATGCTTAAAATGCTACAAGGCAGGCTTAAGCAGTGTTACGGTAAAATCTGGGTGCGAGGCTGCTCTGCCACTCAGCTCATCGGACTAAGTCCGTGGGTCCCTGCGGAGGAAAATGAGCTCAGCCGGAGACAGGAGCCAACGGCAGGAGATCCAAGTTTATTGCACAACAGGTTCAAGGCAAGATTGAACAGCGAGAAAGGGGTGACATGAACTTTTGAAACTTCCCTCCATGTCCCAGAATACAGTGCGAAATACATCATGAATATATTAAAGAGAGGTTGGGTTACATGGATTACATCATGAATACATTAAAGAGAGGTTGGGTTACACAGGATTAACATATGGAGGAGGGAAGGGGGAATATGCAGAGCTGGAGATATTCGCAGTGATGAGAAAACAATGGTCCATGTATGCATGGTCTGCCACCTGGCATTGCCCGGAGGAAAGGCTTGGCAGAGCGATTTGACCTGAGTACGTGACACCTCGCTTGAGGGATCATGGAGGCCGGGGAGGTGTTATGGAGTCCTGAAGAGACTGAATCGATCGGCACCAAGAGCAAAGAAATCGGAGTTGTGGTTGATTTTATACGATTTTCTAAAGATTTTAGCCGTTTTTAGTCCATGATTGAAATTGGAAACAAAATAGATACATTGTAGCAAGAGTTGACACTTTTATGAGTTCACAAGTTTTGGTTCCATTGTTCTCCCAGCGGTGAGCCATCAGCAGCTTGTCAAGAGGTTAAATGAGGCGTGCAGGAGCTCGCTGAGCTAGCTCTGCAAGGCGAATGCATGGTTCTGATTGGGTAGAACCCCATTGAAAGAATGGGGATACAGCTTCGTACGGTCAACTCACAGTAAAGATAGAGCGGGGAAAGGCATAAGGATTTGGGCTTATTTCGCCCGTAATAGGAAAGGGAAAAGGCACTTTATTTATGGGGCTTGGGGTAGAGTGTGGTGCTTGTGTAATGGTGTGGGGGCTGAGGGGTCCACGTGGGGCTGGGTGCCCTCGAGGTCATCGCCTCAGACCCTCTGGTGACTGGTGGAAGGGTAGGAGGAAGACATGCCCCCCCTACCGTATCAGTAGTATGTGGACCGAGAACTCCCAGAAGTGCAAGCTGGATTTCGAAGGGACGGAGGAAGCAGAGACCAAATTGCAAACATGCGCTGGATTATGTAGAAAGCCAGAGAGTTCCAGAAAGACATCTACTTCTGCTTCATTGACTATGCCAAAGCCTTTGACTGTGTCGACCACAGCAAACTATGGCAAGTTCTTAAAGAAATGGGAGTGCCTGATCACCTCATCTGTCTCCTGAGAAATCTCTATGTGGGACAAGAAGCTACAGTTAGAACTGGATATGGAACAACTGACTGGTTCAAAATTGGGAAAGGAGTACGACAAGGCTGTATTTTGTCTCCCTGCTTATTTAACTTATCTGCAGAATACATCATGCGAAAGGCTGGACTGGATGAATCCTGTAATAAAAAAATTGAGGTCTTATATATATAATAAATGTTCATAAATGTACCAATCAAGCACATACATAGGTATGTAGACCACATGTCTGGAGTAGCACAGGAAGACCGACCTGAAATCATTTTGATTCCCAAACTGACCAAATGTTTTCTCTGCAAGGAGGGAGCGGGTGAGGGAACCTTCCCATTGTCTCAGGAATTGGGAAATCACCATCTCAAAGGAATGGCCAGACTACCAGGAAAGGGAATCAGATATGGCAATATCAGATAACCTGGCAGACAGGAAAAACAACAACATTCAAATTTCTGTGGTGACCACCTTTTCTGTGATTTAGGTATGGTGTTTGTGGGGGGTGGTCTTGGGTTACACCCCTTCTGTGATGTATGTGTGATGTATGGAGGGGTGGTCTGGAGCTCCAGGGCAGGGCATTCAAAATGTCTATATAAGGGCTGGCACGCCTTGGTTTGGGGTTCTCCTCAGGGGAGCACCCTGTTGCAGCAGATCAATGAAGATCAGGCTTACTAGCTGCTTTGCTTCTCAATAATCTCTGGTTGCCTCTGTTATTTCCTCCAAACGATGGAGAACCTACAAGGGACTCCATAAAGGGCTCTTGTGTCCCCCATAAGGGAAGAAGGGAAGCTTTTGTTTACAACAGATGGCACCCCAGATGGGACCTTCGGTTGCCCGATTCAGGGGGCAAGGAAGGACTGGTGATCCAGCGCGCACCAGGCCATTTACCAGGAGGAGCCACCAGTCCTCTAGTGACCCCAGGGTCTGGAAAGAAGTGGAGTCCCAGTGGGGCTAACCGGAGGAAGTAACGCTTGATCAGGCCAGCCTCAAATTGATTTATTTTTTAAAATAATCTTTATTGATTTAAATTACAAACATATATAAAGAATTTGCAATCTCATACTGCAAAAAAGAAAAATAAAGAAAAAACAATTAAGAAAAAAGGAAAGAAGAAAATACAGAAAAAGAAAGAAGCAGATTTATGTGCATTAAAAAACTTAATCTTCCTAATTAAATAAAAAAGACTTCTGACAAAACGAGTCTTCCAATCATTCTCATGGTACTGTTTATACTGTCGTTGTTTTTTTTTTTGCACAGTTATATATTCTTTAATATTGTTCCCGTCTACTCCACAAACAATATTTGTTGTGTTTACAAGTATCACTCAAGTTCTGCTAATATGGTGTGGTTGGTACAGTATGATCTTATATAATCCTTAAATATCCTCCATTCTCCAAATATTTTCTGGTTCAATTCTCCTCTAACTCTTCCCGTAGGTTTTGCTAGTTGTAACTATTCTAACATGAGTATATGGCTTCTCTTGGTGATGTCCACAAGGGTATTTCTATTTATTCCAGATTTTATATCACGATTTTCTTATCACATGGCTCAAAAATCCCCTGTGGACCTTCACTTTTTCGTATATTAAAGAAGACTGCCATCCAGACCGATTCTCGTGGCCTTCCAAGTCTAAGAGGTCCATATCTTTTAGTGTAATCCAGTCTTTTATTTTTTTTAAAAAAAGATATTTATTAAAGTTTTAAACAATAAAACACACATCACAATCAGAAAAAAGAAAAACATTATCCCAATCGAATACAGACGGAAAAATACAGCAAACAACGAAAAAAGTAAAAGAAAAAAAGACATAGAAAGACATAAAAATCCAATTTCTAACAAATTATTTTCATAACCCTTTTTCCAGACTCCCTCACATCTCCCTTTTCTGTGTTCCCTTTTACAGGATTGTATTCAGCAGTACCATGCCCTCTTTCAAATCTTATTCTATATTGTACATTTCAACTATTATGTCTCCGATTTTCCCCTTTATTTCCATTTGTTTAAGTTTAACATAATATTGTTCTAACTTCTTTCACCCTTATTCTTATAAAGCATTTTTTACATAATTATGTAAATTATGTAGTGTAATCCAGTCTTTTATCCAAACCAATCCTGCCGCCGCATGGTAGAATTCCAAATCTGGCAATGCAAAACCTCCTCTCTCCTTTTGATCTGTTAATAACTGGTGTTTAATTCTCGGTTTCTTTCCACTCCATATAAATCTAGACATTTCCCTTTTCCACTCCTTAAAACAATTCATTTCTCCTAAAATGGGCCTTGTTTGGAATAAGAACATCATTTTGGGAAGGATATTCATTTTCACAACCGAGACTCTTCCCCAGAGTGAGAGATGGAGTTTGGTCCAGGTTTCCATATTTTTTTAATTTATTTCCATACTTTACTAGAATTATCCTCATATACATTTAAACTTTTATTTGAAATCCAGATCCCTAGGTATTTAACCTTATTTTTAATTTCCAGGCGTATTTTTTCTTGAAGTTCTCCCCCCCCCCCGTTCCATTGTGAGGCTTTTTGTCAGTAATTTAGTTTTTAGGTGGTTTATTTTCAGCCCCAGGCCGGCCATGAATTAATCTAGCAAAAGACCCCGGGGTGGCCAGGAGCAGCGCATGCGGACGTGAGTCTAGGAATGGAGAAGATTGTGGGCGGGATTCTCTGAAACACCCACAACCCAGATTCTCATCCTTGGCTGTCTCTTTTGCTGACGGTCTTCACTCCCAGCCTTCCTGGAAAGAGGTAGCGTGGAGGGGGAGGGGAGAAGGGGAGAATTGGGGTTCTGCAATTAGAGAGGCAATGAACTGCAAGGGGAGAACGCCAATCAAAGCTCTCATTCCCTGTCGGGGAACCTGAGATCTGAAACTTTCCCTTTTTCCCAAGGAAGACGCCCCAAGGCTGGTCCAAGTGGCCAGTTTGGATAGCAAGGGACTTGGGCTCGGTTTCCAATTTCTCTTTTTCTCGTAAATGCAGCTGCACCGGCAGCACCAAGATCCGGAAGGAAGTGACTGGTGCGCGTCAGAGCGCAAGGGCGTTTCCAGTTCCTTTCCGTTCTCTCTGGAGCAGCCGGATTTGGCACTGGGCTGCCAGGCGTCCAATGGAAAGGGACTCTTTTTCCTAGCGTGTAAGAGGCAGAAAAGGTTGCTGGGACCCCATGGGAAAAAGAGGGAGAAGGGCTTTGTAGAGTCCTTCATAGAGGAGACGAATGACTGTCAGGTCAGGAAAGACCTGGGAAAAGGCTAGCGGGTTTTTGGTTTGGTTTTGGCTTTGGTTGAAAAATGGGATCCCCACATTCTAAGAGTTCTAACTGCCAGACTCAAAGGCATGTGCTGGTCGCAGCAGGAGGGGGGGGGTCTCCCTAGATGCTTCAGCAGCCGGCCTCCTCTGGGTCTCCTGGCCCCCTCCTCTCCTCCCTCTGAGCCTGAACTGCTCTCTGCCCCAGACTCTTCCGGCCCACCAAACCCTGTTTCCTCCTCAGCTTCCAACACCTCCCCTTCCATTCTGCTCCCTTTTCTCCTTCTTTCTGCTCTTCGCCATCCCACCACCAGGAAGGCAGCCCTCCTTCTGAAACACCAAGAGAGTAAACAGACAGTTCTCTGAATGGAGAGGAGCAGAAGCGGAGTCCCCTCAAGATCAGTATTGGGACCTGTGGCTTTTCAACTTGTTCATAAATGATCTAGACTTAGGAGGGAGCAGGGAGGGGGCAAGGTTTGCTGATGGCAGCAAATTTTCCAGGGTTGTTCAAACAGAGAGAGATTGCAAGGAGCTCCAAAAGGACTTCTTCAAAGGGAGTGAATGAACAGATACAGCTGATTGTCAATGAGATTAAAGTGGTGCATGTTGGGACAAAAAAAAAAAACACCTCTTAATATCATGTACAGGCTCATGGGGTCTGAACTGGATTTCCCTGTGTGCTCTAGGAGACCAGGGGAGAGGGGAGCTGGTCACAGCAGGAGGGGGAGTCTCCCTGGATGCTATCTTCCCCAAACTCCAGAAAAAGCAGGAGCTCTGGGGTTGCCCCATGGGGTTCAAGAGTGAAGATGCCCCCACCAGGAGATTTCCCTGGAGATTTCTTCATGACCCGCAGGAGGCAGCGATGAAGTTCTGGTGAAGAAGCAGTGCTTGGAGATCATGCGGTGGGAGAATGACAGAGTTTGGAGCAAAAACCAAAGGTACTTTCATCTAAAGTTATACTCACCATTGTGAGATGCTGCCTTCATTATTTCATTATTATACTGTTTTACATATAAACACCAGAACTTCACATATACCTCTTGTTTTTAGGAATGATTTCCTGCTGAGTTCATTGCTCAGAGTGGACTCTGAGAGGAAGACGTCCCACACTCCATACATCCATGTGAGAGTTCCTAGATGTTCCTTAAATAAAGGTAAAGGTAAAGGGACCCCTGACCATTAGGTCCAGTCTTGACCGACTCTGGGGTTGCGGTGCTCATCTCGCTTTATTGGCCGAGGGAGCTGGCGTACAGCTTCCGGGTCATGTGGCTAGCATGACTAAGCCACTTCTGGTGAACCAGAGCAGCGCACAGAAACGCCGTTTACCTTCCCACCAGAGCAGTACCTATTTATCTATTTGCACTTCACATGCTTTTGAACTGCTATGTAGGCAGGAGCTGGGACTGAGCAATGGGACCTCACCCTGTCGCGGGGATTCGAACTGCCGACCTTCTGATCGGCAAGTCTGGGGCTCTGTGGTTTAACCCACAGTGCCACCCGCGTCCCTGTTCCTTAAATACTCCATTATAAATAAAGCACTTTTTGCAGTCTTTTCATTTAAACTGCTTCTCCACTCTGAGTTTGTTGATGGCCTGAAGGGTTTCAACTCTTAAACTTCTTCATGTCCATGAGTCTGTTGATTTTGAACTTCCACTAAGAGTGAACCTCTATCTACTTTCCTGATATTTATATGGTTTGTCTTTTGTGTGAGTTTGTTGACATAAATCAAGGGTTCCACTCTGACTGAAGCTCCTTCCAGAGTCCATGCATTTACATGGTTTCTCCCCTGTGTGTCTGCTGATGTTTTCTAAGATTTCCACTCTGACTGAAGCTCTTTCCACACTCGATACATTTAAATGGTTTCTCCCCTGTGTGAGTCCGTTGATGGTTTCTAAGGTCTCCACTCTGATTGAAGCTCTTTCCACACTCCATGCATTTAAATGGTTTCTCCCCTGTGTGAGTCCGTTGATGTCGTCTAAGGCTTCCACTATCACTAAAGCTCTTTCCACACTCAATACATTTATATGGTTTCTCCCCTGTGTGAGTCCGTTGATGTAGTCTAAGGCTTCCATTCTTACTAAAGCTCTTTCCACACTCAATACATTTAAATGGTTTCTCCCCAGTGTGAGTCCGTTGATGGTTCCTAAGGCTTCCACTATCACTAAAGCTCTTTCCACACTTGATACATTTATATGGTTTCTCCCCTGTGTGAGTCCGATGATGTGTTCTAAGATATCCTCTGTTCCTAAAGCTCTTTCCACACTCAATACATTTATATGGTTTCTCCCCTGTGTGAGTCCGTTGATGTAGTCTAAGGCTTCCATTTTCACTAAAGGTCTTTCCACACTCGATACATTTATATGGTTTCTCCCCTGTGTGAGTCCGTTGATGGTTCCTAAGGCTTCCATTCTGACTGAAGTCCTTTCCACACTCCATGCATTTAAATGGTCTCTCCCCTGTGTGAGTCCGTTGATGTTTTCTAAGGCTTCCATGATCACTAAAGCTCTTTCCACATTCGATGCATTTAAATGGTTTCTCCCCTGTGTGAGTCCGTTGATGGTTCCTAAGGCTTCTATTTTCCCTAAAGCTCTTTCCACACTCGATACATTTAAATGGTTTCTCCCCGGTGTGAGTCCCTTCATGTGTTCTAAGATTTCCATTAGTACGAAAACTCTTTCCACACTCGATACATTTAAATGGTTTCTCCCCGGTGTGAGTCCGTTCATGTGTTCTAAGGTTTCCATTATCCCTAAAGCTCTTTCCACACTCTATACATTTAAAAGATTTCACCCCTGTGTGAGTCTGTTGATGTCTTCTTAGGTTTCCACTATCATGAAAACTTTTTATACACTCCAGGCATTCATATGGTTTCTCCCCTGTGTGAGTCCGTTTGTGCAATTTAAGGTTTCCACTCTGACTGAAGTTCTTCCCACACTCCCTGCACTTAAAACGTTTTCTCTCTGTGTGAGTCCGCAGGTGTGTTCTAAGTTTTGCATTGAAAGAGAAGCTCTTTCCGCACTCCATACCTTTAAATGGGTTATTTCCTTTTTGTGTTCGTTGATGTGAACTATGTGTGCTCGTTCAGTGAAGCATATTCCACATTTCACACATTTTAATGGCTATTCCTAATGAAACGAAAGGTGCCCTGTCCCCTGCAATTCTGTCTTCTCCACCACCTTTTTCAGAGTGGGCAGAAAGGAAATCCTGTTTGGGTTTTAGGAAAGAGAACACAGAAAAAAAGGACACATCAACCGCCATTAGCACCTTCTCTTATTTCAACATCTCCTACATTCTCCCATGTCCTCCCCATGTTCCCAATTTTTAGGAAATGAAAATGGTATGATGTCAAATGGTCGTAATGCATCAGCAACCTTTCATAATCCTCAATCATCTTTAATAACACAGAATGATCTTAGAATACCGTTGTCCTCTGAGACTGCCTTTCTTTTCTTTTTTCTTCTTCTCTTTTTTTAAAAACTTTTATTTTGCTTTAAACAGGTACATGTAAACAGGTACTTAGAAATATAGACAACCAAAATTACAAAGGAAAATTCGTTAATAGTAATGAAAAAAATGAAAAAAGTCTACAAAAAATATTGAGGTACATGACACAGAACATAAGCAACTATGGGAAAGATAAAAGAAAAAAGAAAAAAGAAAGAAAGAAAAAGAGAAAAACAAAAACAAAAATGAGCCAAAGCAGGAAAGCTCATCTATTGTACACTTCCGTCAAGCTCACAACAGATCATTATTCTTATCAATTCTCTCTATCTGCATTCCAAAGGAATCCCTCATCTTGGTATCAGGGAGCATTTCTCTATGCGGTATCATTCTAAACATAGCCAGGTCTTTCTGGTTGAGCCCTTGTCCCCTACATCAGTGTTTCCCAACCTTTTTTGGGCAAAGGCACACTTGTTTCATGAAAAAAATCTCGAGGCACACCACCATTACAGCCCCGTGACGTCAGCGCGCAGCGTCACGCCGGGAGGGACGCACGAAAGTGTAAGTTTCAATTTTTCCCCCTCCCCCTTGCCTTCCTTCTGTGCCAACCGCCAAAAAGCCAAGAAAAAAGCCAAGACTTTAGGGCAGCAGGTCGACACGGAAGAAGCTCCTACCTAAGGACAGGTGCGACGGCCGTGTCCTCTTCTGCCACACTTGGCAGCCCTGCCTCACGGTCGTGACTCCCACCCTGATTTCTCCCCGCAGGTCGAGCGGCACAGGCAGCCCAATGTGTCCAGCCCAGACACAAGCCCCGCTTCCCCACTCTAGATCTTGAATGCGACCAAGTGCTCTGGACTCCCGAGCAGGGTGGGAAAGAGGACTCGCATCTGGTAGCCTCTGGGCTCCTCGCCTGCTCGAGGGATGGCATTGCAGGCAAGCTGCCGGCCGTCGCCATCGCCGCCCCCTCATGCGAGTGGACCTGCCCAGAGTGGTGGGCCGGGGGAGGCTCGCTCTCTGTGGGGATGTGGCCCGCACGCGCGGCCCCGCTTCCTCCTGCCCAGGGCTGAGCTCCTTACCCGCGATCTCGGTCTCGCGCACACGGATCCCACTTATTCTGAAGCTCGCACCACTAGCCGGGGCTCTCACACCGTGCCAGGGCGAGGCGGCGCGGCCCACTGACGTCATCGCGGCTCGCCGCCGCCCTCGACTTCCCTGTTCCCTCCCCTCCCTCGGGTCGCCGTGGTTACCGAGGACTGCAAGCTGCTCGGGCGAGCGTGGGGCATTAAGTGGGAGAAGGAAAATTAAAATTAAAACTCGCCTGAAGGCCGCCTCTCCGGATACAGTGGTGCCTCGCAAGACGAAATTAATTCGTTCCGCAAGTCTCTTCGTCTTGCGAGTTTTTTGTCTTGCGATGCACGGTTTCCCATAGGAATGCATTGAAAATCAATTAATGCGTTCCTAGGGAAACCGCCTTCAGACCAGGTCCGGGGACAGTCTGTCCCCCGACCTCTTCTGAAGGCTGGGGGGGGGACAAGGGCTTTTCTTCCCACCCCCAGCATTTTAAAAAACCCCAGGACAGCGGAGGACTTCTCCGCTGTACGGGGCAATCTTAAAATGCTGGCGGGCGGCATTTTAAAATCGCCCGGGACAGCGGAGGACTTCTCCGCTGTCCGGGGCGATTTAAAAGCCCCTGGGAAGGCAGGCAGGGGGGACAAAGATTTTCGCCCCCCGCCCGCCTTCAGAAGAGGTCCTGGACCTCTTCTGAAGGTGGGCGGGGGCGAAAGTCTTTGCTCCCCCCTGCCTGCCTTCCCGGGAGAGCGGAGAAAGGCAGCGCGTTTCTCCGCTGTCCCGGATGGCTTTTGAAGGTCCCTGACCTCTTCTGAAGGCGGGCGGGGGCGAAAGCCTTTGCTCCCCCCTGCCTGCCTTCCCGGGAGAGCGGAGAAAGGCAGCGCGTTTCTCCGCTGTCCCGGACGGCTTTTGAAGGCAGGCTTTTGAAAGCCGTCCGGGACAGCGGAGAAACGCAGCGTGCCCTTGCCGCTGCCCCCCGACTTGGCTGGAAGGCTGGCGGGGGGAGAAGCCTGCTCCTCCCCATCGCCAGCCCCGCAAACTCGGGGGACAGCGGGAGAGGCGCAGCTCACCCTTCCCGCTGCCCCCCGACTTGGCTGGAAGGCTGGCGGGGGGAGAAGCCTGCTCCTCCCCATCGCCAGCCCCGCAAACTCAGGGGACAGCGGGAGAGGCGCAGCGCGCCCTTGCCGCTGCCCCCTGACTTGGCTGGAAGGCTGGCGGGGGGAGAAGCCTGCTCCTCCCCATCGCCAGCCCTGCAAACTCGGGGGACAGCGGGAGAGGCGCAGCGCGCCCTTGCCGCTGCCCCCCGACTTGGCTGGAAGGCTGGTGGGGGGAGAAGCCTGCTCCTCCCCGTCGCCAGCCCCGCAAACTCGGGAGACAGCGGGAGAGGTGCAGCGCGCCATTCCCGTTGTCCCCCGACTTGGCGGGGGGGGACTTCCGGGTTGGCGCCATCGCCGAATGGCGGACTCCCTCCGAGCTCCGGAGGGAGCCTGCTCGGCAGGGGCTGGGTCCTACCGCGCCGGCGACGCGGGGACCCTTAAAAACCACGGCCATGGAGGCCGTGGACATGGAGACTCGGCTCGCACCGTTAGCGCCCTCCCGACTCATGAAGGAGCCTTTTTAAAGGCTATGGATCGGGTGCCGGGGAGAAGCGTGGTGCTTTGAGTCCTCTGCTATCCCTGCCGAGCGAAGCCGCATGCCATCCGGCGGAGAGCGCTGACTTCTTCCATTGAGAATTCGGACTTTTAACAACAACCCGTGAGTGATTTGGAAACCGGGTTCAAAAGGAGGGAAAAAAAGGAATTTTTTTCGGATTTGACACGAGCGGGAGGGGGGATCCAAAAAGGAAGTCAGTCCCCCTCCCTACTGTAAACATTCTAAAACAAGGACTGGGAAACCAAGGTCCAAAAAGAGCTGTATTTTTGATAAGAGCTAAGAATTTCACGATGGGAAATTACAAGAACTGTGCTGGAGGAAGAATCGAGGGAGAAGGAGAACGTAACCCCCCCCCCGGGAACCGGGGTGATTGAGGAGAGAGCCTGGCGAAAAGAGACGGAGATTTTGACAGCTGTCAAAGTAGCTGTCAAAGTCGGAAATTCAAGGAGGATTTTATTACGAGGACTTTGCTGGTTAAATTTGCTACAAATTGCTACAATTTGCTAAGATTTGGATACAAAATGGCGAAAACATGGATAACAATCGGACTTTTGGACTAGAGAAAACAAAGTTACAACAATCCCCCTAGAGGAGTCTCGGGACATTACAAAGATGGTTGTAAGTGGAAAAACACCTTCGGAATTTTACAGGACTGGTTATCTTCTGGGAAAGCTGCAAAACTGAAACAGTATTTTGTCTACAGGGTGTTCAGACTAAAGGAGACAATAGAATTTTCTATTGAAGAAAGGAAGGGACTGAACGCAAGTTTTTGTTCCTGAATAACAATGACTGCTGCAGAGCTACTAAATTTTTGAATTAGAACGTTTTAGCAGCGGAACAAGACGAAACTGGACTACAACATGGAAAGAACAATGGGGGGAACTTCACAGTTTTAAAGATTAAAAATAACTTTAAAAATAATTCTAAAAAGAAAAAACCTGCAAGGAACTGGGGCAAAAATGTGATTTATGGATTTAAGAACTCCAGGCAGACAATATAGATTGGTGGACAGGGGGAAATTAAACCGGGGAAGGGGGGGGGAGAATTAGAATCCAAAGGCTTGTCAACTATTTTTTGAATTGGTTTTCTTTCTTCTACTATACTTTCTATTTTCTATATTTCTATTTTGTGGGGTGTTTTTACTATTTAAAAAAAAGGGAAATTGTGGAATGAAAATGGGGTGGGCCCTGGGGAGAGAACTTTTGTTTTTTTTTTTCTATTAAGGGTATTGATGAGGATTGTATAAATTTAAATTTGAATAATGGGTTAAACAAATTAAGTTTTAAATTTGAAGTGAGAGCTTGTGGAGCCAACAATATGAAAGGGGAATATGGTAGGGGTGGGGGAGGGGGGGAGTCCCAGAAAGTGGATGTCTGAAAATAAGGTTTTAAATGTACTTTTATCTTTACTTTACTTTCTGTATTTTGAAAATTGTAATAAATATTATTTTTTTTTTAAAAAAAAGAAGGCTGGCGGGGGGGAGAAGCCTGCTCCTCCCCGTCACCAGCCCCGCAAACTCGGGAGACAGCGGGAGAGGCGCAGCGCGCCCTTCCCGCTGTCCCCCGACTTGGCTAGAAGGCTGTGGGGGGGAGAAGCCTGCTCCTCCCCGTCGCCAGCCCCGCAAACTCGGGGGACAACGGGAGAGGCGCAGCGCGCCATCCCGCTGTCTCCCGACTTGGCTAGAAGGCTGGCGGGGGGGGGGAGAAGCCTGCTCCTCCCCGTCGCCAGCCCCGCAAACTCGGGAGACAGCGGGAGAGGTGCAGCGCGCCCTTCCCGCTGTCCCCCGACTTGGCTAGAAGGCTGTGGGGGGGAGAAGCCTGCTCCTCCCCGTCGCCAGCTCCGCAAACTCGGGGGACAACGGGAGAGGCGCAGCGCGCCATCCCGCTGTCTCCTGACATGGTTTGGAGGCTGGCGGAGGGCTTCCTCCTCCCCCAGCCCCACAAGCTCCCAGAGCGATGCCAAAGCTGCACGCAGCTTCGGCATGGCTCTGGGTCCCGTTCTGGGGGAGGGGGAAGCCGGGCTTCCCCCGCCCCAGCCCCACGCCTGGCGGTGGGGGAATAATTTTTCCCCCTTTATTCCCCCCCCGCCAATTTTTCCCGCGGCACACCAGGCAACGTCTCGCGGCACACTAGTGTGCCACGGAACACCGGTTGGGAAACACTGCCCTACATAATTATTTAAATATTCCCATTCTTCTTTCACCATTTTTAAAGGTTTATCTCTTACTGCATCTGTCAGCTTTACCAGCTCCAAGTAGTCGCACAATTTGACAACCTATTCCTCTTTAGTGGGTATATTTTTATCTTTCCAGTGTTTTGCCACTACAACCCTTGCTGCTGACGTTGCATACATAAATAGCCTAGTTTTGTTTTTGGGAATATTATCTGAAACCATTCCTACTAAAAATTATATGGAGAGACGACCAATGAGTGACGCAAGCAAAAATCAAGTTAGCGGAATTTTTCGAGATAAATGGGAAACAAAATGCAGACATAAATGTAGTTTAGTAAAGCGTACATGAGAGGTCTTGGAATACAACAAATGGCTAGGCTGAAGAAGATAAAAGACAATAATATCCAAGAGCTAACTAACCAGATAAGAATTAATGAAAAGGAGTTGATCAAAAATCCAAAAAGTCATGAAATATTACAAAAAATAAAGATATTGCAATCCCATATCTCTAGTATATTAAATAAGGAAGTAGAAAATAAAATTAAATGGGGAAAACAAAGGTATTTTGAGTCTGCCAATAAGCCCGGTAAGTTGTTAGCATGGATGAGAAGGAAAAGCAAACAAAAAAAGTTATAAATAAAATTTTGGACCAAGGAGAGGAAATAACAGACCCAGTAAAAATAAAAATAAAATTCTTAAACTTTTATAAAGATTTGTATAAACAAGAACATTTAGAGGTTAATAAATTACCAAGAATTGAAAAAGAAGAAGTTGAGGCCCTAAACTCCAATATAGAAATAGATGAAATGGCACAAGTAATAAAAAAAAATGAAGAGTGGCAAATTGCCAGGTCTTGACGAATCACATTACTGTACTATAAGAACCTGGAAGAAGTAATCCTCCCTATATTACAAAGAATAATGAATAATATACTGGGAGGGAAAGATATACCACAATCATGGAAAGAAGCACTGATCACTCTAATCCCAAAACAGGGAGTGGAGTTGACAGACATGAAAAATTATAGACCAATCTCCCTGTTGAATACAAACTATAAAATCTATGCTGGGATGATGGCTAATAGATTAAAAAAGACTCTAAACAAAATAATCAGCAGAGACCAGGCGGGCTTCTTACCGGATAGACATATAAAAGACAATACAAGAATAATAATTGACCTGTTGGAATATGTGGAAATGAAACCAAGTAAAAAGAGGCCATGTTATTGGTTGATGCAGAAAAAGCTTTTGATAGAGTATCATGGAATTTCCTATTGGAAACTTTCCAAGGTCTGGAGAAAATAATTAATGGAATTAGGGCAATATATGATAACCAAAAAGCAAAATTGCTAATAAATAACGAGATCACCGAAGAGTTCAGCATCGAAAGGGGGACAAGACAGCCCTCTCTCCCTACTTCTTTTTATTGCCACCTTGGAACCACTTTTAATAGCAATAAGAAAGGATAAAAACATAAGAGGAATTAACCTAGGAACTCGATACTACAAAATTAAAGCCTTTGCCGATGATGTAATCGTAACCACTGAAAATTCAGTGGAAAGTATCCAAAAAACGCTTGCACAACTGGAAGAATTTGGGAAAGTCTCTGGGTTCAAACTGAGTAAAGGAAAATCCAAATTATTAACGAAAAATTTACGTAAATTGGAACAAGAGGAACTGGAAAATACAACAGGTTTAAAGGTAGCCAATAAGGTAAATTATTTGGGGGTTTGGATCACAAATAAGAATATAAACTTATATAAGGACAATTATATTGGGCATTGAATTACAAGAGGATCTGTCCTGGAGTGTCAACACAAGGGGGCTTGTGAAGAAGGTGCAGCAGAGACTGTACTTTTTGAGAATACTAAGGAAAAACCATCTTCCGCAGAAACTGCTGCTTGCCTTCTATCACTGTGCCATTGAGAGCATGCTCACTTATGGCTTATGTGTATGGTACGGAAGCTGTACTACCCAGGACAGGATGGGGTTGTGCAGGGTTGTTAAGGCAGCAGAGAGCATTGTTGGCTGCCCACTCTCCACCTTAGAGCAGATTTATGCCACAAGGTGCCATAGGAAGGCACTGGACATAGTAAAAGATCCATCGCATCCTAGTCACTGTCTCTTCGAGCTCCTGCCGTCGGGACGGAGATACAGGACGATGAAGACAAGAACGAGCCGTCTTAAGAACAACTTCTTCTCCAGAGCGATCTCGGCCCTGAATGGGAAGCCTGGACTTTGAAAGTCATCTAATCTTCCTTGCTGTACTATACTGTATTGTTTAATTAGTGTTTTTATGGAGCAGTCAAATAATTTCGTTGTCCCCGAAGGGGGCAATGACAATAAAGATACTATTATTATTATTATTATTATTATTATTATGAGAAGAAGTGGAAGGAAATAAAAAAAGAATTAGAGACTTGGGGAAAATTGAATTTATCCCTGTGGGGGAGAATATCCACAGTTAAAATGATGGTATTGCCAAAGATGATTTTTATGTTCCAAACAATACCTATAATTAGAGGCATAAAGTGTTTTAAGGATTGGCAGAAAGACCTTGCCAAGTTTATTTGGCAAGGGGAAAAACCACGCATAAAATTTAAGCTACTAACAGAGTTGAAGGAAAAAGGAGGCTTTGCGGTCCCTGACCTTAAACTGTACTTTGAGGCAGTGTGTTGGACATGGATTAAGGACTGGATATTAATTAAAAACACGGAAGTCCTAGATCTGGAGGGATGGGATATTGTGTACGGGTGGCATGGCTACATAGGCTATGACAAAGTTAAATCCCGCAAAGGATTTTTAAATCACATTGTGAGAAGGGCATTATATGAAGTATGGGAGAGGAGTAAAAAATCAGTAGTTACCAAAACACCATGGTGGCTGACACCAATGGAATCTATGTCAGTTCACAACATGAATATGAACAGCGATTGGCTAACATATAAGGATTTAGTAGAGGAAACAAGTAGTGATCCGAAAATAAAGGGCCTAAGCGAATTGAAACAGAAGGGAATAACCTGGCTGGAGTATTATCAATTTAAAGCCGCCCTTGAAAAGGATAAAAGAACCAAAAGATTTGACAAAAAAATATCCTATCTGGAGAAGGATATTTTATATAATAATCAAAAGACACTTTCTAAAATGTACAAACTACTTTTGAATTGGCAAAGAAAGGAGGAAGATATCAAAGAAATTACAGTAAAATGGGAGAGGGACCTGGGACATACGATCAAACCCAATATTTGGAACGAATTATGGACTAAAAATATAAAATTCACGGCTTGTTTCCTTATAAGGGAAAATCTGGCTTGTTTCCTTATAAGGGAAAATCTCATGAAAATGTACTATAGGTGGTACCTGACCCCTGTAAAACGTGCAAAAATAAATAAATCAAATAATAACAAGTGCTGGCGGTGTAAGGAACAGATAGGAACATACTACCATATGTGGTGGTCCTGTCTAGAAATACAAAGATTTTTGAACATGATTTAAGAAGAGATAAAGAGATTGATAAAAACTACATTTAGCAAGAATTTTTACTCTAAGACTGCCTTTCAAATCAAGTGGTTGCCCCCGTTTCCACCTCTAGATCTTCATGAATCACCTGCACAGTCCCACTGACCTCAGGAGGTCCATGTGGACCATTATGTGAGAGCCAGGTCTACATCCTTTCCAGGGACTGTGGTCTGGGTCAGTCAGAGAACTAGTGACAAGGCTTGGTGCTTGGGGTCAGCTGAATGGGTGCTCAGGGAAGCTCCTGTTCTTGGAGATGGACCTCTGTCTACATGCCTTGCATTGCATGGAGAGAGCAGGAGAAGCAGAAGGAAAGCAGCTGGCACATGGGAATCCCAGGCGGAAACACTCACCCCAATGGTTCTTTATAATGATGATGTGCTGCCTGATCCTGTGCTTGTCTTCTGACAGAGGACTATCCTAATCTGGCACTGAAAAGCAGGATATTCAAGGCAAGGAGATAACTGTACTTAATAGTAGGTAGCCATATTGGTCTGACACAGTTGAAGTAAAAAAGTAACAAAAAGTAGTCCAGTAGCACCTTAGGATCTTGGGAGAAAAGCAATGACAAACCTAGACAGCATCTTAAAATGCAGAGACATTTTAAGGTCTCTGCCAACAAAGGTCTGTATAGTTAAAGCTATGGTTTTCCCAGTCGTGATATATGGAAGTGAGAGCTGGACCATAAAGAAGGCTGAAAGCCGAAGAATTGATGCTTTTGAATTCTGGTGCTGGAGGAGACTCTTGAAAGTCCCATGGACTGCAAGAACATCAAACCTATCCATTCTGAAGGAAATCAGCCCTAAGTGCTCACTGGAAGGACAGATCCTGAAGCTGAGGCTCCAAGACTTTGGCCACCTCATGAGAAGAGAAGATTCGCTGGAAAAGACCCTGATGCTGGGAAAGATGGAGGGCACAAGGAAAAGGGGACGACAGAGGACGAGATTGTGGGACAGTGTTCTCGAAGCTACCCGCATGAGGGAGGTAGTGGAAGACAGGAGTGCCTGGCGTGCTCTGGTCCATGGGGTCACGAGGAGTTGGTCACGATTAAATGACTAAACAACAACAGCAGCAGCAGCACCTTAGGGACCAACTAAATTTGTTCTAGGTATAAGCTTCCGTGTGCATTCACACTTCTTCATATAGTGATGGGTAGTAGGAGATGGAAGTAGGAGTACCTTTCTGAGAAAAACCCCACCCCACCCTCCCACAATATACAAGGGTCTGGTGACATCTGTCTCAGTATATCTGAAGAAGTGTGCATGCACACGAAAGCTTAAATCTAGAACCATCATAGGTGCTATTGGACTATTTTTTATTTCAACTGCGTCAAACCAACACGGCTACCTACCTGAATCAAGATGTCATGGGGTGTTGGGGAGCAGTAGTTCCTTTGGTGGGGGGCATGTCCTGCACCTTCTGGGGTCATTTTTCCACCCTTGGTCCCCACCCTGCACTCAGCTCTCACCTGTGGCTTCCAGAAGCTGTCAGCATGCAACAGGGGTTCAAGCAACGGCTTCAACCGGCCAGCTAAACCAGGTGAGGAAAGCTGATGGGTCTCAAATCCTTGGGGGGCTGGGGGATTCTGCTGCACCTGAAGTCAAGCCCTGGTGGATGGAGAGGAGGAGAACAACCATGAATCCCACAGTCCAGGAGGCAGATTCTGCCCGTGCGGAAGAGGAAAGAGAAGGGCAGGTGGGGCACGTCGACCTGGAGGCTTGTTATCTAGTCCCAGGGTTACTCTGACATTGAATTATAGATAAATTACAGTATTGAAATGCACCTGCTCCCACTTCCTATTCTGATATTACTCTACTCTGCTTGTCTGTTTCTTACTTGAGTGCTGTTTTGGTTTGCTAAGTCAGGGTTTTACTGTGACTAACATTTTTGCTATTTTTTGGGTCCTGTCATGCTTATCTGTCTTCAGTAATAAATTTCTCAGCTGATTTTTTCCCCCTGCCTCTGAGTGTTTTCTCCTACTCTGCTATCTATACATCGATCATTATGGAGGAGCAAGATCTGCAGCCTAAAGCCCTCATCAGCCTCGGCCCTGTGGACCTGAAGGAGCATCTTCACCCCCATCCCTCAGTCCGGACAGAGAGGTCCGCCTCCGAGGGTCTTCTGCTGGTTCCCTTGCTGTTAGAAGTGAAGTTCCAGGGAACCAGGCAGAGGGCTTCCTGCCCCATGGAATGCCCTCCCTTCAGAGGGCATGGAAACAGGCAACCATCTGACATTTAGAAGACAGCTGTATCAGGAGGTTTTTAATGTTGGATGTTTTACTGTCTTGTATATGTACTGTAGGGACGCGGGTGGCGTTGTGGGTTAAACCCCAGAGCTTAGGACTTGCCGATCAGAAGGTCGGCGGTTCGAATCCCTGCGACAGGGTGAGCTCCCGTTACTCAGTCCCTGTTCCTGCCAACCTAGCAGTTCGAAAGCACATCAAAGAGCAAGTAGATAAATAGGTACGGCTCCGGCAGGAAGGTAAACGGCGTTTCCGTGCACTGCTCTGGTTTGCCAGAAGCGGCTTAGTCATGCTGGCTACATGAACCGGAAGCTGTACGACGGCTCCCTTGGCCAGTAAAGCGAGATGAGCGCCGCAACCCCAGAGTTGGCCGCAACTGGACTTTCCGGTCAGGGGTCCCTTTATCTTTACCTATATGTACTGTAAGCTGCCCAGAGTGACTGGGGGGAAATTCTAATACTATAACGTCTAGAGTGGTACCTCGGGTTACAGGCGCTTCAGGTTACAGACTCTGCTAACCCAGAAATAGTACCTTTTGTTAAGAACTTTGCTTCAGGATGAGAACAGAAATCGCACGGCGGCAGCAGGAGGCCCCATTAGCTAAAGTGGTATCACAGGTTAAGAACAGTTTCAGGTTAAGAACGGACCTCCAGAATGAATTCAGTTCTTAACCCGAGGTACCACTGTACTATTATTATTATCATGTGATTTTTTGTAATAAATTTGGAATTTGTACTTCAATATCAGCTCATAAAATGTTATGGGTGGAGAAAATCACAGGGTTGCCATAAACTATAATCCCACCCACAAACTCTCATTCACACACAGTCTGTAAATTTGGGAATGACACACACCTCACCTGTACTAATACTGGCAGTCTTTGGCCTGCACAGGCACACCCGGTGTGTAGAGCCTCCAGCCACAGGCATATTCTATCATGAAAATGGGTCCTTTGACTGGGAAGATTCATGCAGTCACTGTCATCGGATGCTGAAGGATTGTATCTCAGCTTGTCAGTCACTCTGACATTGCCTACAAAGAATAAGAGGAACAGAAATGCTTTGGAGGTGCAACTTCTGGATCAATCCTGAGAGCCATTCCATGGACTCTGCACCCCTGTTTCTGATGACAGGTGTACATTATCCTCATTCTCAGCAGAAAAGACAATAAAGATGGAAGCCTGGGAGAGAGGAAAAGGTTTCTGGCTGCTTCCTGGGTGGGATTGCGGAAACAAAGAGCCGCTTCTGAGAAGGCCTCCCCCCTCCCCTCTTCCTCTGGGGATTTCCTCTCCTCTTCAGGGGACCAATGGTTGGACTGGGCAGAAGCGCTGTGTCTGGACAGGGCAGGGGCTTATGGGGTGGGAAGAGGATGGAGATTGCAGGAAAATAGGGGTGGGGGGACAGAACCCCCACTTTCCAGGGAACCCTCTCTGGTCGCTTTGAAGGGAGAGAGAAGCCAAGGCGGCCCCTCCGGAGATTCATCGTGGGCGTCAGGATGGAGATGTCTCCCCAAAGACTGGTCTTCCTATCTCCCTCCCCCCCCCCGCTAATGCTGCGCTTCCCTGACTCGAGGATGCCCCTCCCTTCTCTCCCTACTTCCCCGACCCCCGCCCTTTCTCCCGGAGTCTCCCCTGCACCCAAAGGCCCCCTTGGCTCACCCCTCGCCAGGCGCGACCCATCTCTCCGCCCCTATTGCCCCCCAAAACTAGCAAGGGGGACGGGGGGTCTCTATCCTGGCTTCTCTCCGCGCCCTAGGGATGCCTGCGCGGGGGAAAGGGGGCCAGGGAGTCCTCGTGGGTGGGCGCCCCATCTCCGCCCCTTCGCAGCACGCGTGCCGGGATCCAGGCCCCACGGAAGGCGCTTGGGGGAGCTGGCCGGGTCTCTGGGTCCTATTCTCCCCCTCCTACCCCCGCGACCCCTTTACCTCTTTGTCCTCGCTCCCGATTCTCATTTCTTTCCTGCAACATCCACGTGGGGCGGGGATCCTCCTCTTCCCATCCTCCTCCCCTTTCCGAAAGCGCCCCCCCCCCCCGAGCTAAGGGGCAGAGCAGCAATCCGGAGTGGAAGCTCCACTTCCGGGAGAAGCAGGCAGGTTGGGAGGGGGGCTGCCCGCCCCACATTCCCGGAGCAGAAACCGGATTGGAGGAGGAGGAGGAAGGGGTGGGATGTTTGGGGGCAGGGTCTGAGGTTGTGGGGGCGGGGTGAGAGGAGGAGGGGAGGGAAAGAATTGAGGGGGGGGGAGAAGATCTGCCAAGTGGGTCCCGTCCCTCCTAAAAGGTTTGCATTGCAACATCCTCCCCTCCCCCACCCCGCGAGCTTAGATCCCTCCGTGTTTTAGGTCTTGGTGCTGTTCAAACCAGGAATGGAGGGGGGCAGCTAAACGACCCCCCCCCCAAATCCCAGCCTCTGACTCAGGCCAGGACAAGGACCGTGGACAGAGGCCCCGTCCAGGCACAACAGCCAAGAGGCTCAGAAAAGCAGCCTATAGAATTGGAGCCAGAAGCGGATTCCATGAATCGGACTGTGTCCTCGACTATCCAATATAGAGAGCTGAAGAAACGTCAAATAATCGCCAAAATTCTACGGTTTGACCGGTTTCCTTGCTTCCAAAGTCTAATGACTCCTCTCCAATTAGGGGATCCAGGGCTCCCCCTGACTCCAGAATCCCTTAGCAGGCCGGAGGCGATCAAGGGCAGCACATGCCCCAGGCAGAAATCCATCGGGATGGCGGGTTGAATCCTGATACTTTGAAGGGAGAAGGGCAGGAAAGCCTTTCAGCTGGGGGATGGGCAAATACTATTACGTTCTTTGGGGAAGAGGTTTGGGAAATTGGGGTTATTGACGGGGTGGGTGAAGGGCTCATGTTTCTAAATGCCAAAGACTCCTACTTTGTGACATATTTGTGATGCATCTATGATGCTGTTGAAAAATGTATTGTGGGAAATGGGCAGAAAAAATTGTGGGGGAAAACCCCATGTCATGTATCGATGAAGTTGTTGGAAAATTTATTATGGGGAAGGGGGTATGATATGGAGAGGGGGCATGTCTTCTTCACCTTCTTCTTCGCTACAATATATCCATTTATTTCCGAGTCCAATTGTCAATGTCAAAAGGAAATAAAATCTATGAAATTCATAGAAAATCAACTGTAACACCGATTTTCTTGCTTTCGGTGCCAATTTGCTCAATTTCTCTAGGACTCCATGACACCTCCCCTGTCCTCCATAATCCCTCAAGCAAGGTGTCAAGGCCCTAATCCTGTCAAATCACTCTGCCAAGCCTTTCCTCCAGGCAATGCCAGATGGCAGACTACGCGTACATGGACCATTGTCTTCTCAGGATGTGCTTATCTGCGCATATCTCCAGCTCTGCATATTCCCCCCCTCCCTCCTCCATATATTAATCCGGTGTAACCCAACCTCTTCTTAAAGTATTCATGATGTAACTGGGATGTATTTTGCACTGTATTCTGGGACATGGAGGGAAGTTTTAAAAGTTCATGTCACCCCTTCCTCGCTGTTCAATCTCGCCTTGAACCTGTTGCGCAATAAACTTGGATCTTCTGCATCTTGCTCCTGTCTCCGGCTGAGCTCATTTTCCTCCGCAGGGACCCGCGGACTTAGTCCGACGAGCTGGGTGGCAGAGCAGCCTCGCACCCAGATTTTACGGTAACAGGGTAAAAGTCTTAAAAGTTGATGCAACCATATTCTCGGTGTTCCTACTTTTTGTGTGTTTGAACTGATACGGAAACGAGGGGGGTGCCTCCTTTCTCCCCTCCTTTTGGAACGTCCGAGGCAATGACCTCGAAGGTGCCCACTGTACCCTCACCCTCAGCCCCCTCACCGTTGCATAAGCACCACACTTTCCTCAGTCCCCAATGAAACGCTCCTTTCCCTTCCCTTCCACGAGCAAAATAAGCTCTAATATATCTCCATATCTCTCTGCTATGCCTATTCGTGCTCCATACTTATAACGAGTAGACCGTGTGTTGCTGTATCCCCGCTTATTCCTATGGCCGCGCTTTAGCCAATCAGGACAATGCATTCCCTTTGCAGGACTAGCTCAGCTAGCTCTTGCACGCCTCATTTAACCCCCTGACAAGCTGATGACGGCCCCCCACGGCGAGAACAATGGATCCGAAACCAGCGACCTCGTAAAACTGTCAAAATCTAGCTACAATGTATCCATTCTTGCTACAATGTATCTATTGATACACATTTGACCGGCAAAGGGCTGAAACCTTCGAAAATTAATATAAAATCAACCGTAACTCCAATTTCCCTCATCTTGGCATCGTTCGACTCAGCTCTTCCCGGACTCCATGATACTAACCCCGACTCCATAATCCCCGAAACGGCAGGTCACGTACGCAGGAAGACCCTAATCCTGTCAGATCGTTCTGCCAGGCCTATCCTCCGGGCAATGCCAAGTGACAGACGATGCATATCTGGAGCATTGTTCTATCATCACCGGTACTCAAGAGTGTTTATCTTTTGCATATCTCTTACTCTGCATATTCCCCCCTCCCTTCCCTGAAATGCTAATCTGTGTAAACCCACCCTCTTGTAACATATTCATGATGTAATCTGTGAAACTCAACCTTCCCATAATGTATTCATGACGTTTTCTTGCACTGTATTCTGGGACTTGGAGGGAACTTTTAAAAGTCTATGTCGCCCCATTCTCGGGGTTCAATCTCGTTTTGAACCTGTTGCGCAATAAACTCGGATCTTCGTAGTTTGCTCCTGCGTCCGGCTGAGTTCCTTTCTTCTCCGCAAGGACCCGCGGACTCTGTCTGACGAGCTGGGTGGCAGAGCAACCACGCACCCAGAATTTTTCCGTCTCAGAACCTTGTTGCAACGAATAAAGATCAGGTCAACTGACAGCTGTTTTGCTCCTTTAACTTGGCTGGAGACTCCTTCTTTTGCTGACCGGAGGGATCCGCGGGGAGTGGCACCCTGACCAGCTGGGCAGCAGAGTAAATCCGCACCCCGGGATATTTTCCTTCTCAACTTTTTCCCACCTGAGCCTCACCGCCTGACACAATCCCAACACAAAACAATGTGACAGGATTGTGACTCCTGCCCTCAGGAAGCAAAATAGCTCCGCCTCCCCCCCACCGGAGCAAAGCAACCCCGGGGTGCTAAGGCCCCAATCCTTGAAATGAAAAGAGGGGCTCAGGAAACCTCCAGGGAGCAGGCGGGGAGGGGGCTGCCCAGGCTCCAGAAGCTCCTTCTCGCTGGTTCCTCCCCATCGCCCTCCTGCTGCCTGCCTCCCCTCCGCTCCTAGGGCTGCTTCGCAAGTGCGGGGAAGCTGCAGCCCCTCCGCCCCCCTCAAAGTTCATTTAAGAGCCCCACGTTGCAGGGGGCAGGCTCACCTACAGCGAAACAAAACGCAGCTGCCCCGGCAGAGTGGAGCCAGATTGGGGCGCACCGTGGGGACCCCAGAAATAAGTCCCTAGAAGAAATGCCCCTCCCCCCTTCTCTGGGGCTCAAGTGCTGCCGGTGGGCTTCCCAGAAGAGGCCCCTGCTTGGCCCCTGGGAGGACAGGGGCCCCGTGGGCCTGATCCTGCAGGGCTCACCTGATGCTCTGGTGCAAGTGAGCCCCCCTTTGTCCTTCAGGGAGAACAGGGTTTCCCAAACTTGGGTCTCCAGCTGCTTTTGGACTACGGCTCCCATCACCCCTAGCTGGAAGACCAGTGGTCAGGGATGATGGGAATTGTAGTCATGCCCTCCGGGTGGCTTTGGCAAGTGAGCCCAGCTGCGTGTGACCAGGGTGGGGGAATTCCGTCCTGGTGACATGGAAAATACAAGGGTGTGTGTCTTTACCATCTGACATTATCCCCTGGGTCCAAAACCCCTCTCCCCTCAGTCGCACAAGAACAACACACACATCGTATAAATACAGGAAAATACGGTCTCTGCATTTTATGAATGGGATTTACGGACTTTGGGTTTTATGAATGGGATTTATGAATAACTGAAGCTCACCAATCAAGAGTGCTATGCTTTGACAGCTAGGCAATGGGGGAATCCGTAGACGGCTGGAACTCTCTGCAAACCAGCCATTCAGCTCAGCCTTTGCACGGTTGTCTCAGCGCCCTCCTGCTGCTCAGACTATGGGCAACGTATATTAAATGTATCCATTTTGGTTTCGATTGCCTAAAGTTGCTACACTGTTACAAAGATTGTGTCTGAATGTATCCTTTCAGCTTGACAGCTCAGGGAAAGATACCTAACTTTGCAAATTCATATAATATCCATTCTTTAACCAATTCTTCCCATTCCAATGCCATTTTAAGGTGAATTTAGGCTTCACCCTCCTCCATGACCCTCGAAGCGGATAGTCACGCAGGCCGTAAGAACAGGGCCTCCTGCCATAATCCCCTGAGCGCATAAAGCCCTGAGGGCAAGGATGTATGTCGATAGTTTTATTGTTCTCTGGGTGGTGGGTACTTGAGAGGTGTCCGGAGATGTATCTGATAGAAGGACGAACTGCTGAACTTGTGTAACCCTTTGATACCCCTCCCCACTTGTGACATACTAGTGAGGATGCTGCTCAAAATGTATTCTGGGTGAGGGGGGGGGGAGTTAAAAAGGTTGATGTCATCCCAGGCTCGGGGTTCTTGCTCTGTGTGGAAATCTCTTGCACAACAATAAAGATCATGGTCTACTGATCGCTGGTTTGCTCCAGATTACAGTGGTACCTCTAGTTACGAACTTAATTCGTTCCAGAGGTGGGTAACTCTTCAAGGTTAGCGGAGTTTAACTTCCTTCTTTCACTGACCTCACAGACTCATGGGGGACGAGATGGGCCCTCTCAACCCGGGATTTTCCTTATCACTGGCCATCACCCTCTGCAGGGAGGTGGGACCGATTCGGATGGTCCGCCCCCACCACTTAATGGATCCAATTGGCTTCCAGAGAGCGGTAGGGGATGCTTTATCCCATGTTGATGGCCTTTCAGCTGATTCCCTGGTGGCCCGCTGGAATGCAGAGTTAACCAGGGCTATTGACTGTCTGGCTCCGAAGCGCCCTCTCCGATTGCATGGAGCCCAGACAGCCCCGTGGTTTTCCACAGATCTGAGGGCAATGAAACAATCGTTGAGACGGCTAGAGCGCCGGTGGCAGAAAACTCATTCTGAATCAGACCGGACACGGGTTAGAGCTCAACGTCGAGCCTACCAAGTGGCAATGGTGACGGCGAAGAGGGCCTTCTTCGCCGCCTCCACTGCATCTGCAGAAAACAGCAGCAGGAGACTTTTTCAGGTGGTTCACAATCTATCAGAACCACCTGTACCACTGGGGCCTGGTAGGGACCCCAAGATCTCCTGCAATGCTTTTGCAAAGTTTTTTGCTTTTGCAAAGTTTTTTGATCAATTCCAATCTGTTACCTGCGAGGATGTGGACAGGCTGCTTGGGCGCGTGAAACCAACCACCTGTCTCCTTGATCCTTGCCCATCCTGGCTAATAAAAGCAAGCCGGGAAGGGCTGGACGATGGGCTCTGCGGGGTGGTGAATGCTTCCCTCTGTGAGGGAGCCTTCCCAGACCCGCTGAAAGAGGCGGTCATTAAACCGCTTCTTAAAAAAACATCTTTAGACCCGGCCAATTTGGCCAACTATCGCCCAGTCTCAAATCTGCCATTCTTGGGCAAGGTGATTGAGCGGGTGGTTGCTGAACAACTCCAAGCATGCCTGGAGGAAACGGACCATTTGGATCCCTTCCAATCGGGATTCAGGCCTCACCATGGGACTGAAACTGCCTTGGTCGCGCTGGCTGATGATCTCCGGTGGGCTAGGGACAAAGGTGAGAGCTGTTTCCTAGTTCTGCTGGATCTCTCAGCGGCCTTTGACACCATCGACCATAACATCCTTCTGGACCGTCTTGAGGGGCTGGGAGCTGGGGGCACTGTTATACAGTGGTTCCGCTCCTTCCTCCTGGGCCGTGTTCAGAAAGTGGTGGTGGGGGAATGAGTGTTCAGACCCCTGGGCTCTCACTTGTGGGGTGCCTCAGGGTTCTGTCCTCTCCCCCATGCTTTTCAACATCTACATGCGGCCGCTGGGAGAGATCATCAGGGGGTTTGGACTGGGTGTTCATCAGTATGCAGATGACACCCAGCTCTACCTCTCCTTTAAATCAGAACCAGTGAAGGCGGTGAAGGTCCTGTGTGAGTGCCTGGAGGCGGTTGGAGGATGGATGGCGGCTAACAGATTGAGGTTGAATCCCGACAAGACAGAAGTACTGTTTTTGGGGGACAGGGAGCGGGTTGGTGTGGGGGATTACCTGGTCTTGAATGGGGTAACTGTGCCCCTGAAGGACCAGGTGCGCAGCCTGGGAGTCATTTTGGACTCACAGCTGTCCATGGAGGCACAGGTTAACTCTGTCCAGGGCAGCTGTCTACCAGCTCCACCTGGTACGCAGGCTAAGACCCTACCTGCCCGCGAACTGTCTCGCCAGAGTGGTGCATGCTCTAGTTATCTCACGCTTGGACTACTGCAACGCGCTCTACATGGGGCTACCTTTGAAGGTGACCCGGAAACTGCAATTAATCCAGAATGCGGCAGCTAGACTGGTGACTGGGAGTGGCCACTGGGACCACATAACACCGGTTCTTAGAGATCTGCATTGGCTCCCAGTACGTTTCTGAGCACGATTCAAAGTGTTGGTGCTGACCTTTAAAGCCCTAAACGGCCTTGGTCCTGTATACCTGAAGGAGCGTCTCCACCCCCATCGTTCAGCCTGGACACTGAGATCCAGCGCCGAGGGCCTTCTGGCAGTTCCCTCATTGCGAGAAGTGAGGCTACAGGGAACCAGAGGGCCTTCTCGGTAGTGGTGCCCGCCCTATGGAATGCCCTCACATCAGATGTCGAAGAGATAAATAATTACCTGACATTCAGAAAACATCTTAAGGCAGCCCTGTTCAGGGAAGTTTTTAATATGTAACGCTGTATTGTTTTTAACACTGATTGGGAGCCGCCCAGAGTGGCTGGGGAAACTCAGCCAGATGGGCGGGGTATAAATAATAAATTATTATTATTATTATATAGTATAGGGCTAAGTGCCCCTATTCCTCCAGCAGGAGCGATTGTGGGGATTCCATTCAGCTGTGCCGTTCCCAAATGGCAATTCTTCTCCAGCCATTGTGGGAGCAGACGGGCTGGAAGCTGAAGAGGTTTCCCTTGGAGTAGGCTTTGCTTCGCTTTCTGCTGACCTCAGTCTCTTGGATTGTGGCCAGCTTTCCTCTTCCATTTCCCTGAATGCTGACCAGTGTTGGATGTGTGGGGAAGCAAAATTCACCCCAGAACTTTTCTGCAGGGTTCCCTCTGCAGCGCAGAAGGAAGGAGGGAGGGAGGAACACGTACTAAGAAAGGGACGGTACTCTGAATGGAGAGGAGCAGAAGCGGAGTCCCCTCAAGATCAGTATTGGGACCTGTGGCTTTTCAACTTGTTCATAAATGATCTAGACTTAGGAGGGGGCAGGGAGGGGACAAAGTTTGCTGATGGCAGTAAATTGTCCAGGGTTGTTCAAACAAAGAGAGATTGCAAGGAGCTCCAAAAGGACCTCTCCAAACGGGGTGAATGGGCAGAAAATACAGTTCATTGTCAATGAGATTAAAGTGATGCATGTTGGGACAAAAAACCAAACAACTGTTAATATAATGTACAGGCTCATGGGGTCTGAACAGGGTTTCTCTGTGTGCTCTAGGAGACCAGGGGAGATGGGAGCTGGTTGCAGCAGGAGGGGGAGTCTCCCTGGATGCTTCAGCAGCCGGCCTCCTCTGGGTCTCCTGGCCCCCTCCTCTCCTCCCTCTAAGCCCGAACTGCTCTCTGCCCCAGCCTCTTCCTCCTCACCAAACCCTGTTTCCTCCTCAGCTTCCAACGCCTCCCCTCCCGTTCTGCTCCCTTTCCTCCCTCTTTCTGCTCACTGCCATCCCACCACAAGTCCCCAGGATCTAAGCCTTCTTCCCTTGTAGGTCCCCCAACTTTCCCCCCCGCCTGGCACCCAGCTGTCCCATGACAGCAAAAGCAGAAACAACAGTAAAATCAGTATGATAGCAATATGATCTGTGGGCCTCTGGTAGGAAAACTCCCTAGCAGCATGACTGAATAAAAACTTCTGGGACTATGGAAAAATACTACCTTCCCCAAACCCCAGAAAAAGCTGGAGCTCTGGGGTTGCCCCATGGGGTTCAAGAGTGAAGATGGGCCCATCAGGAGACTTCCATGGTCCCTGCAGTTCTTCCGTTCCCCTCTTGCAATTAGGCTTGGGGGGAAATCACCCATTAACTTACAGTATTATCAGTTTTCTTCAGAATGCTTAGGAGGCAGGGATGAAGTTTGGGTGAAGAATCAGTGCTTGGAGATGATGCGGTGGGGGGGGATGACAGAGTTTGGTGCAAAAACCGTCTTGCATGCTTGAGTAGAGCAACTCCAGGGCATGAGCCAAGTAGCAGCAGGGTAGGGGCCACGTGCAGAGCAAGTCCCACACTGAGGTCAGAAACACACACAGAGGCAGCAGGACTTCTTCAGTAATAGTTTACTGAGCTTTCAAAGCATACAGTTCTCACTGGATCCCCAGTGAGGCACAAAACTTGGCTCTTGAGAGCAAATCCAGTTTCAGCAGTAAAAAAATACACCACACAAGATATCTAAGTCAGGCACACAAACCGGCAGAAGGGAGCAAGGGAGGAAAGAGGCTGGAAGGAAACAGGGCAATGGAGGTGTTTCTTTCGCTTCCTGTCATCTGGGAGGGAAGTCAGGAACTCGGCATCTGCAGGGGCTTCATGAAGAAAAGCTTTCTGCCAGCTGCTTCCAGGCAAATGAGCATCCCAAAAACACAAACTGTGATCTGTGGGGTGTTGCCATATCAATTGTTTTTGAAAAGTTATCACAATGTGGTCTAGAAACCGGTATAGGATGAGATTAATAGATCGCCCAGCCCTAATCCTCACTCACCACCAGAAATCCAGATTCACCAACTCCCCCTCCCTATCCCCCTCCCTATCAAAAGGTACCTTACATCTAAAATTATACTCACTAGTCAAAATAATGCTGGTGTTCTTGAAGCTACCAGCATGAGTTTGATCAAACTGCGGGAGGCAGTGGAGGACAGAAGTGCCTGGCGTGCTCTGGTCCATGGGGTCACGAAGAGTCGGACACGACTAAACGACTAAACAACAACAGTCAAAATAAAAAAAAATCCTTCCTGTGTATCTGAAGAAGTGTGCATGCACACGAAAGCTTATACCAAGAACTAACTTAGTTGGTCTTTTAGGTGCTACAGGAAGGAATTTTTTTATTTTGACTATGGCAGACCAACACGGCTACCTATCTGTAACTATACTCACTAGTGTGAGACATTACCCTCATTATTTCATTACTATACAATTTTACATATAAACACCAGAACCTCAAATACATGACATGCTTTTAAGATGGATTTCCTGCTGAGTTGAGTTCATTGCTGTGAAGAAAAGAGTGGACTCTGAAAGGAACACGTTCCTCACTCCATACATCTCAATGGGTTCTCCCCTCTGAGTCCTTAGATGTTCCTTAAACACTTCATTATACCTAAAGCACTTTCTGCAATCTTTCCCTTTAAACAGCTTCTCCTCTTTGAGGGTTGATGGGTTTGTAGGGTGTCAACTGTTAAAGTTCTTCCTGTCCATGAGTCTGTAGATGTAGGAGTTCCACTAGGACTGAACCTCTGTCTACTTGACATTTATATGGTTTCTCTCATGTGGGAATTTGTTGATGCAAATCAAGGGTTCCACTTGGACTGAAGCTCCTTCCAAACTCCATACATTTAAATGGTTTCTCCCCTGTGTGAGTCAGATGATGTCTTCTAACGCTTGCATTGAAACTGAAGCTCTTTGTATTGATGGAAGAGATTCATAAAGACCAAGCGGGCTTTCTCCCGGGAAGACACTTGTCTGATAATTTGAGGAACATAATTGATATTTTGGAAAAACTAGAAGTGAATATAAACACTAAAGCAGTTCTGATATTTGTGGATGCGGAGAAAGCTTTTGACAATATCTCTTGAAGTTTCATGAAGAAGAACCTACAGGGGATGGGGGTAGGCCAAGGTTTTGAAAATGGTATAGGTGCAATATACTCTGAACAAAAGGCTAAATTAATTATAAATAATGTGGTGATGGAAGAATTTAAGATAGAAAAAGGGGTGCCCTATCTCCCCACTGCTTTTCATATCGGTCCTGGAGGTTCTGCTGAATATGATTAGAAGGGACCGGTTGGTTAAAGGTATACAGGTCGGAGCCAAACAGTACAAACTGAGAGCATTTGCAGATGACTCAGTATTGACGTTACAGGAGCCAGAATCTAGTACTAAAAGGGTTTTAGAATTAATTCAAGAATTTGGTCAAGTGGCAGGATTTAAACTGAACAAGCTAAAAACTAAGGTTTTAGAGAAAAATTTAACACCGATTGAAAGAGAGAGGTTTCAGAATGAGACAGGCCTGACTGTGATTAAGAAAGTGAAATACTTGGGGATTAATATGACAGCCAAAAATGGGAACTTATTTAAAGATAATTATGAAACATGTTGGACAGAAGCTTTCACTGTTGCGTCGTATTGCTGTGATAAAAATGAATGTATTGCCTAGAATGTTGTTTTTGTTTCAGACATAGCAAACTGTGGACAAGATGGACTGTTTTAAGAAGTGGCAGAGAGATATCTCTAGATTTGTCTGGCAGGGCAAGAAGCCCAGAATAAAATTTAAGACATTAACTGATGCAAAGGAAAGGGGTGGATTTGCCCTGCCAGACTTTAAACTTTACTATGAATCAGCAGCTTCTTGCTGGTTGAAAGAATGGCTACTTCTTGAAAATACAGATATTTTGGATCCAGAAGGATTTAACAACGTATTTGGATGGCATGCATATTTATGGTATGATAAGGTCAAAGCACATAAAGCATTCAAAAATCATACTGTCAGGAGAGCATTGTTTAATGTTTGGATAAGATACAAGGATTTATTGGAAAATAAAACCCCAAGGTGGTTGTCACCGATGGAAGCGAAAGCTCTGAAAAGGCTCAATATGGAGGCCAAATGGCCGAAATATTGGGAAATTTTGGAACAAGGAGATAGACTGAAACTGCAGAGTTTTGAGAAATTAAAAAACAAAGTGCGAGACTGGCTTCATTATTATCAGATAATGGAGGCATATAATTTGGATAAGAAAATTGGCTTCCAGGTGGAAAAATCAAAATTAGAAACAGAACTGTTAGAACCCAAAACTAAGATTTTGTCAAAGATGTATAACTTGCTGTTGAAATGGAATACTCAGGATGAAACGATGAAATCTGCTATGATTAAATGGGCACAAGATGTTGGACATAATATTATGTTTGCTGACTGGGAACAGTTATGGACCACAGGTATGAAGTTTACGGCATGCAATGCCTTAAGAGAGAATATTATGAAAATGATATACAGGTGGTACATGACCCCAGTCAAGCTTGCAAAAAATTATCATTTGCCCAATAATAAATGCTGGAAATGTAAAGAAACTGAAGGTATATTCTTTCACCTTTGGTGGACGTGCCCAAGGATTAAGGCCTTCTGGGAAATGATATATAATGAACTGAAAAAGGTATTTAAATATACCTTCTTGAAGAAACCAGAGGCCTTTCTTCTGGGCATTGTTGGCCAATTGGTGTCAAAGAAGGACAGAACTTTTTTTATGTACGCTACAACAGCAGCAAGAATACTCATTGCAAAGTATTGGAAGACACAAGAACTACCCACTTTGGAAGAATGGCAGATGAAGGTGATGGATTACATGGAACTGGTAGAAATGACTAGCAGAATCCGAGACCAGGGAGAAGAGTCGGTGGAAGAAGATTGGAAGAAATTTAAAGACTATCTACAGAAATAGTGTAAAATTAATGAATGATAGAATAATGTTGGATAGCAATTAAGGGTTCCCAGCTGTAATGCTTTAAGAGAATATGAAAAGGGGTTATAATTGGGTTAAAATCTAATGGTAAGGATTTGCTGAACCAATGAATTGAAGCGGAATACAAAAAAGGGAGGTATGAGGATGTCTGGGAAATAAGCTAAAGGAAAATAAGTGTTTTTAACTGTTTTTATTTTGTATTTTTCTTTTTCTTTTTATTTTTACGGTAATATTTCAAAAATCTTAATAAATATTATATATATATAAAAAGAAAAGAAACTGAAGCTCTTTCCACATTCCATGCATTCTTATGGTTTCTCCCCTGTGTGTGTCCGTTGATGTATATTGAGGTGTCCACTCTTACTGAAGCTTTTTCCACATTCCATACATTTAAATGTTTTCTCCCCTGTGTGAATCCGTTGATGTGTCTTAAGGTTTCCATTTCGACTGTAGCTCTTTCTGCACTCAATGCATTTAAATGGTTTCACCCTTTATGAGTCCGTTGATGTTTTCTAAGGTTTCCAATCTGAATGAAGCTCTTTCCACAGTCCACACATTTATATGGTTTCTCCCCTGTGTATATCCATTGATGTGTTTTAAGGTCTCCATTCTGACTGAAGCTCTTTCCGCACTCAATGCATTTAAATGGTTTTCCCCCTGTGTGAGCCAGTTGATGTCTTCTAAGGCTTGCATTGAAACGGAAGCTCTTTCCACATTCCATGCATTAAATGGATTCTCCCCTTTGTGAGTCTGCTGGTGTAATTTAAGGTCTCCTTTTTGACTGAAGCTCTTCCCGCATGCCATACATTCATATGGTTTTCCCCTGCCTGTGTGAGTCTGTTGATGTGATCTAAGGCCTGCATCGAAACTGAAGCTCTTTCCACACTCCATACATTTATATGGTTTCTCCCCTGTGTGAATCCGTTGATGTCTTCTAAGGTATCCACTATCACTAAAGCTCTTTTCACACTCCATACATTTAAATGGTTTCTCCATTGTGTGAATCCGTTGATGCATATTGCGGTTTCCAATCTTACTGAAGCTCTTTCCACACTCCATACATTTATATGGTTTTTCACCCATGTGAGTCCGTTGATGTATTCTAAGTCTATCACTCTGACTGAAGCTCTTTCCACACTCCATACATTTATATGGTTTCTCCCCTGTGTGAGTCTGGTGATGTCTATTGAGGTGTCCACTCTGACTGAAGCTCTTTCCACACTCCATACATTGAAATGGTTTCTCCCCTGTGTGAGTCTGGTGATGTTTATTGAGGTGTCCACTCCGACTGAAGCTCTTTCCACACTCCATACATTGAAATGGTTTTTCACCCGTGTGAGTCCGTTGATGTGAACTTAAGTGTCCACTCCGACAGAAGCTTTTTCCACACTCCATACATTGAAATGGTTTCTCCCCTGTGTGAATCCATTGATGTTTTCTAAGGTCTCCACTCTGACTGAAGCTCTTTCCGCACTCTATACATTTATATGGTTTCTCCCCTGTGTGAGACCGTTGATGTTTTCTAAGGTCCCCACTATCACTGAAGCTCTTTCCGCACTCTATACATTTATATGGTTTCTCCCCTGTGTGAGTCCGTTGATGCATATTGCAGTGCCCAATCTGAATGAATCTCTTTCCACACTCCACACATTTATATGGTTTTTCACCAGTGTGACTTCGCTGGTGTAATTTAAGTTCTGCATTCCGCCTGAAGCTCTTCCCACACTCTATGCATTTAAAAGGTTTTTCACCCGTGTGAATCAGTAGGTGTGAACTTAACTGTCCACTCCGACAGAAGCTTTTTCCACACTCCATACATTGAAATGGTTTCTCCCCTGTGTGAATACGTTGGTGCTTTCTAAAGTCTCCACACCAACTAAAGCTCTTTCCGCACTCTATACATTTATATGGTTTCTCCCCTGTGTGAATCCGTTGATGTTTTCTAAGGTCTCTACTATCACTAAAGCTCTTTCCGGACTCTATACATTTATATGGTTTCTCCCCTGTGTGAGTCCGTAGATGTGAACTTAAGTGTCCACTCTGACGGAAGCTTTTCCCGCACTCCATGCATTTAAATGGTTTTTCCCCTGTGTGAGTCCGGTGATGTATATTGGGGAATCCTCTCTGACTGAAGTTCTTCCACAATCCCTGCATTGTAATCCTTTCTTGTCCATGTGAGTCCGCTGATGTGTTCTAAGTTTTCCACTATCAGTGAAACTTTTCCGAAACACCATACTTTTAAATGGTTTCTCCTCTCAGAGTCATTGATGTGAGCTATGTGTCCTCATTCAATGTTGCATATCCCACATTTCACACATTTTAATTCCTATTCCTAATGAAACGAAAGGTGCCCCATTCCTTGGAATTCTGAATGTCTTCTCCATCACCTTCTTCAGAGTGGGAGGAAAGGAAATCCTGTTTGGGTTTCAAGGAAGAGAACAAAGGGAAAGAGAGCACATCAAGCTCCATTAGCCCCTTCTCTTATTTCAACATCTCCTACATTCTCCACTGTCCTACCCATGTTCCCAAATTTTTGGAAATGAAAAAGCAATGTCATCAAATGTTAGTAATGCATCACCACCTTACATAATCCTCAATCATCGCTAATAAAGCAGCATGATCTTGGAATACAGCCTTTTCAAATCAATTGTTTCCTCACAGAAAGGCATCTGCTCTCTGTCCGTGAACAGGCCCTCTCTTTCTCTGGTCCAGCGTTCCTTTGGACATTCCCCATCCTCTGCATCATAATCCTGCATCCACCTCTAGATCTTTATGAATCACCTGCACAGTCTCATTGGCCACAAGAGGTCCATGTGGACCATTTTGGGAGGCCCAGGTCTACATCTTCTCCAGGGATTGTGGTCTGGGTCAGTCAGAGAACTAGTGACAAGGCTTGGTGCTTGGGGTCAGCTGAATGGGTGCTCAGGGAAACTCCTGTTCTTGGAGATGGACCTCCATCTACAGTGGTGCCTCGCAAGACGAAAAGAATCCGTTCCGCGATTCTTGTCGTCTAGCGATTTTTTCGTCTTGCGAAGCAAGCCCATTGATTAGCGCTACAGCGGTCTAGCGGCTTTCCCTGATCAGCTGTTAAGCGGGTTTTTCAGCGGAACAGCTGATAGGCGGCTTAGGAAAAGGGGGGGAGTGAAAAAAACCCGCGGGGACGCGCAAGATTTTTTCGTCTTGCGAAGCAACCCCATAGGGCAATTCGTTTTGCGAAGCGCCTTGCAAGACGGAAAACCCTTTCGTCTAGCGGGTTTTCCGTCTTGCGAGGCGTTCGTCTTGCGGGGCACCACTGTACATGCCTCACATTGCATGGAGAGAGCAGGAGAAGCAGAAGAAAAGCAGCTGGCACATCGGAATCCCAGACCCCCACTGCTCCTTATAATAATGATGGGCTGCCTGATCTCGAGCCCATCCTAAAGTGACACTGAAAAAGCTGCATATTAAAGGCAAATGGATAACTGTACTAGTGAAAACTTCAACCTTGAATATGTAGTGTTGAATTATTGATGGCCTGAAGTTGTGTTATTTCTAGAGACATGAATTCATTCCGGTTCTATCTCAAATATAGCTATTATATGATATCATGAGGTGTCATGGGAGCGGTAGTACCTTTGGTGGTCCCCACCCTGCACTCAGCTCTCACCTGTGCCTTCCAGAAGCTATCAGGATGAATCAGGGGCCACAATCCCAGGAATGGCTTCAACCGGCTGGCAAAACCAGGTGAGGATAGCTGATGGGTCTCAAATCCTTGGGGGGCTGGGGAATTCTGCTGCACCTGAAGTCAAGCCCTGGTGGATGGAGAGGATGAGAACAGTGAATCCCACAGTCTAGAAGGCAGATTCTGCCCATCCTGCAGAGGAAAGTGAAGGGCAGATGGGATCGTCAACCGGGGAAGGAAGCCCATCGAGAAGGAAAACTCTGGTCCTAAACCTTCACTGCCTCGTGAGTTATGTTCAGGAGAAGAAAAGGCTATGGAGGGAAACCCACACAAATCCAGAGTGGACTCTCTAAGACAGTTGGATGGTGTCCTGCACACCTTCTTCATTCAACTCCTGCAGCCAAGCTGGTGCCAAACACACTGCTCTGCTTTCCTTGGGACCATATCAGCCGGGCTGAGAAGAGGGTCTTCTTGTCTAGGCAGCCCAGGACCCCCAAACCCACTGCCCAGGCTGGCAGTGCTACAAACACAGCACTTTCAAGTGGGGAGATGGGCTCAGAGCTGTGTATCAAAGTCTCTCCAATGTGGAACAAGGGAAACAGAAAGAAAATTTACATCAAAAAGGTAAAGGTAAAGAGACCACTGACTATTAGGTCCAGTCGTGGCCGACTTTGGGGTTGCGGAACTCATCTCGCTTTATTGGCCGAGGGATCCAGCGGCATACAGCTTCCGGGTCATGTGGCCAGCATGACTGAGCCGCTTCTGGCGAACCAGAGCAGCGCATGGAAACGCCATTTACCATCCCGCCAGAGTGGTACCTATTTATCTACCTGCACTTTGACGTGCTTTCGAACTGCTAGGTTGGCAGGAGCAGGGACCGAGCAATGGGAGCTCACCGCATCACGGGGATTCGAACCGCCAACCTTCTGATGGGCAAGTCCTACGCTCTGTGGTTTAACCCACAGCGCCACCCGGATCCCATATTTACATCATACGGCACTGTAAAAGTCTTCAAAATATTTGTTTTTCGAAGAAAAGACCACAATGTATCATGTGGCCCCTTCAAAGCTAATGAAAGTCTTGTAGCTGGAGCTTTTGGGGGTGCAGGACAGGAAATCTCCTGCTGCCATGATCCTTCCAACTGGGATTCAGTCCTCATCATGGGACTGAAATTGCCCTGGTTGTGCTGGTTGATGATCTCCAACGGGCCAGAGGCTGAGGGGGAAGCTGTTTCCTGGTTCTGCTGGTTCTCTCAGCGGCTTTGGAGACCTTTGGCCATGGTGTCATTCTGGACCCTCTAGGGGAGCTGGGGGCCCTGCTATGCAGTGGTTCCCCTCCTTCCTCCTGGGCCATGTCCAGAAAGTGGTGTTCAGACCCCTGGATGCTTACTTGTGGGGTGCCTTAGGACTCCATTCTCTCCCCCATGCTTTTTACTATCTATATGCAGCCACTGGGAGAGATCATCAGGGGGTTTGGGCTGGGTGTTCACCAGTATGTAGATGATGCCCAGCTCTTCCTTTCTTTTAAATTGGAACTAGTGAGGATGGTGAATGCCCTGTGTGTCTGTTTGGAGGTGGTTCGAGGATGGATGGCGGCTAACACATTGAGGTTGAATCCTGACAAGTCAGAAATACTGTCCCTGGGGGAGGGTGGGAGCCTTCCTGGTCCTGATGGGGTAACTGTGCCCCTGAAGGACCAGGTGTGCAGCCTGGGGGTCACCGCCTTCTGGGATCCATTTGTGAACAGAATGTGTGAGTCAACTCTTTTTATACTTTTATAGAAGACTGTGTCGTGTCTTATCTTTTTTTCAGGGACTAAAGTGGAAAATAACCAAGGAAACTTATTTTAGAGGCTTTAGCGAGCCTGAGCAAATGCATCCGCTATAAGTTTAAAAGGGAGAATGTTACTCTGCTAAATTGTACAGGCATAGAAAAGTAAGGATCTAAGTACAGCGATAATTCCTAACCTATCGGTTCAAGAAAGTTCTGGTAGTTTTACTCTGCATGATTCAAAGCTGGTGTTTTCTCTAGATCATGGGGAGGCAAACTAAGGCCTGGGGGTATAAATGTGATGATGATGATGATGATGATGATGATGATGATCTTGTGGGGTTTTTAAAAGTTATTTTGGAATTCGTACTGCTATATCAGCTCACAAAATGTTATAGGTGGAGAAAATCACAGGGTTGCTGTAAAATATAATCCCACCCACGACTTCTCATTCATATACAATCTGTAAATTTGGGGAGGTCACACACCTCACCTGTGCTAATACTGGCAGTCTTTGGCCTCCACAGGCACACCCGGTGTGTAGAGCCTCCAGCCACAGGCACTGTCTATCCTGAAAAGGGGTCCTTTGACTGGGAAGATGACAGGCAGCGTAAATTAATAATGCAGAGTTTTAAAGAATAAAAGCTTTACTGAATTAAAAGAAGCTTCTTCATAAACAACATGGTTCCAAACAGTTTGACTGAGAATGTTTTTATTAACCGTGACCGGCTAATGGGTTTACGACCCAACTTAGCTTTTAACAACAGCCCGGCACGCTTCCTTCAGCTGCGCGTTCTTGCTTCCTCTGGTCACGGCTAGCAGAGTGAACACAGCGGTCAAAGCTGTCACGTTGCTTCCCACAGACACACAGAGCCTTCTTTTGTGTCTATTTACAGTTCTTTATTGCGACATTTCTCAAAACTCTCCAGGACTTCTTGCAGACATGGCAAAAAACGCGTCCTTTCCTCTCAGCAACCAAGAGAGAACAGAAAACTCCTCCCAGCTTCTAAAGTTGACGTCAGAATGTTGAGGCATCATGGGACAAACTTAACCTGTTAAGTTCTGACTCCAACACCCCCTCTTGCGTCAAATTCTGACAAAACATGTGGATTTACCACATAACTCTCAGGTTCACACTGTGCGAAACTAACCCACGCACCAGTGGCCTGATATCTTTCAGGTGGAATACCCTTCGTTGTGCGACTTGACCGTCTGGGCACAAACTCAGATGTTTCCCTTGACACAACATCACCAGCAGGTGTGTCCTCAGCATCCCGGGATTCCCCCTCTGACTTATAACGACTTCGAATCTTCTCCCTTACCCTTACCGGAGAACTAGGCTCACTCTTGACCTCCCTTTTAACAACTTGTGGAGATGCCCCACCCTGCTCCAGACCTTGGTCTGTGACCTGGTCGTCATCAGCAGACTCAGCCTCTTCTTCCTCCTCAGAATCTGAAAGACATTCTGAGAGAACATCACGCCCAACAGGAGTCTTTGACCTTACCTCCTGTTCATAGAACTCAGCGCGTTTGCTGATCAGCAACTTACTCTGATCACCTGAAGGGAAAGCAAACCTCCATGCACGTGCTGCTGGCTCATACCCACAGAAGATCATTTTCCGGAACTTGGATCCATCTGGCCCTTGCAAAGCCTCAGGCACTGGCACAGACGCGTGCGATCCAAACTTGCGCAAAAAATGAATCTGGGGTTTCCTGCCATGCAACAAACCAAATGGTGTGTCACCTACCATTGAATTGTAGGTACGATTCCAGGTGAAGCTTACATACCTGATTGCCTCCAGCCAAAACTTTGGTGGCAACCCAGAATCTGTCAGCAACACCTTTGCAGTCTTAACCAGAGCTTCACATCTTAGCTCAGCCCACCCCCTCTGATTGGGTGAAGTCACTGTGTGACGTATCCCTTTCTTGTGAAAGAACCTCTGCAAAGCAGATCCTGTAAACTCAGCTCCTCTGTCACTTGTGACAGCTTGCACTTTGGTGGAAAACCTTATTTCCACTTCTTCTATCCAACTTTTGATCAGTTGTGCTGCCTCTTCTCTGGATTTTAGACTGTGAGTCCAGGTGTTCTGCGTAAAGCTATCCTGCATTGTCAGCAGAAACCTTGACCCTCCCAGACTTGGTTCCTTTACAGGACCCAACAAATCTATGTGAACCATTTCAAAGGATTTGGTGTGTACCCTCTCAGTGTGTACTGGGTAACTGCACCCTTTCACCTTTGCCTGTCTGCATGCTTCACAATCTATGACACATCCACATTCGACAATGTGACAACCGTTAGCGACCTCGGGTAGAATCTGTAGTTCTTCTACAGAACCATGAGCTGTTCTAGCATGCCAGAGATGGGCACATTGCTCATGAGCGGGAATTTCAGCACACAGGGCTTGTGCTTTCTCAACCTTCCCCTCACCCTCCAGAGACGTTTTAAGAATGAAAAGATCATTCTGCCCCTTTTTAACCTTGGCAAGCATCCTCCCTCCTTTGGAGATTGTGCAGGTTTCACCCTGAAAACAAACCGTAAATCCCTTTTTCAGTAAATAAGGCACAGATAAAAGACAGCGTTGCATCCCAGGAACAGTACAACACTCCAACGTTTCCTGTAAAACACAAAAATGCAAATTTACAGCATTAGTCACATTATTTCTCTGTTCATTTGCAAACAGTACAGTTCTCCCGGCAGGAATTGCCGTGCAGTTCCACTTCTTGACAGCAGGTGTCTCTGGAATCAAATTATGATTCGCTGCAGAGTCTATAACAAAACAAAACTCAGAGCTTTTTTCACAGCTGTTCTCAAACAATGCCATACTAGCAGTTATTTGATAAATCTTCCCCTGGTCTCCGTCACGTCCACCAGACTCAGTTGCTCGCCTGGCTCCTTTCCCAGACTGGTTTCCATGGTAACCCGACTGATTCCCATGTGAGTTGGCCTTGACAACATCCTGCCTTGCCTCCTTGCTCCGGTGGGGGCAATTTCTTCGCAGATGTTCTGGAGAATTACACACGTAGCAACGACGAGTGGAAAAACACTGGGGTGAGCTCTCAGCTGGCAAAGCTTCCGGGACATCAGCTCCGCCCCTCCTGGAAAAGCACTGCCCCTCGGCATTCACAGTGGAAACTTTTCCAAACTTGCTTTTGGGCTTCTCTGCCCCCCCAACACTTCCAACAGCACTCCGTGAGGCTGTAGATTCAGGGCTTCTGGCTGAGCCCTCGGCACCCTCCTGCTTCTGGCCTCCTGCTGAGCTTTGACACAAACCCCTCAGCACATTCCAGGCTTCACAGGCCGACTCAATGCCTTCTAAATACGGTAACAGCTTAGCGTGTACGCTCGCTTTCATCATGCAGATCTCAGCTCTCTCAGCTTCCTCTCTCTGCATTTTCTCCTCCAGAGAAGCAGACTGCAGCTTTCCTGCATCTCTGTCCACCAGCCCCACATTTTCAGCAGCAGCCGGTTTGCCTTGGGACGGTTCCTTCTTTGACACCTCCCACAGGCCAGTTGCCCAAAACCAGGCCCTCACCCTTCTGACCCAGATTTCCCACGACTGGGTGGTGAGCTCTTCCAGCCTCTCAAACGGAGCTTCAAGCACCTCTTGGCCTTCTGCCATCTTCCCCCGGGGCCCAGCGTACTCACGTAAACAAACAGCCGCTCTCCAGCTCCCGGTCTAGCAGGTTAGCTCCCAGCTGAGATCGTCTGCCTCACCACTTCAGGCAGGACTCAAAGCTGTCTCAGGCATCGGCATCAGCTTGCCTTCAAACGCTAGGCACAGCTCTCAGCTCTAAGCAGCCTTTTTCCAACAGGCTTTCTGTCCATAGAGAAACAATTCCTGGCAACACAGCATCCAGCAACAGCGTCTTTCAGCTTGCTTGCTTGCTTCAGACACAGGCCCCGCTTCAGTCAGCGCCACTGCCTCCGAACGCAGAACTTCAAAGCATTCCAGCAGCCCTAGCGATAGCTTTACAAGCGGTGATTTATGGCCCCCATAACCTGTGAATGTTTTTATTAACCGTGACCGGCTAATGGGTTTACGACCCAACTTAGCTTTTAACAACAGCCCGGCACGCTTCCTTCAGCTGCGCGTTCTTGCTTCCTCTGGTCACGGCTAGCAGAGTGAACACAGCGGTCAAAGCTGTCACGTTGCTTCCCACAGACACACAGAGCCTTCTTTTGTGTCTATTTACAGTTCTTTATTGCGACATTTCTCAAAACTCTCCAGGACTTCTTGCAGACATGGCAAAAAACGCGTCCTTTCCTCTCAGCAACCAAGAGAGAACAGAAAACTCCTCCCAGCTTCTAAAGTTGACGTCAGAATGTTGAGGCATCATGGGACAAACTTAACCTGTTAAGTTCTGACTCCAACAAGATTGCACGCAGACTCTGCTCACGGCTGAGACAGACAGACTCTTGCTGAAATCTTACAGAGAGCACAATGTGCAACTGGCTACTACGTCACATGTCAGAATGACTCCACAGTTAGCAGTTAAGCCTGAATAAATTGAGGAGGCCCAAATGACTGTGCAGTCCCTGCACTTCCCAGCCTGCTTGGCTGCTTCTGCTCTCATGTGTCTTTGTCACGTGACCAAAGATTCATGCAGTCGCTGTCATCGGATGATGATGGATTGTATCTCAGCTTGTCAGTCACTCTGACATTGGCTACAAAGAATAAGAGGAACAGAAATGCTTTTGAGGTGCAGCTTCCGTATCAATCCTGAGAGCCATTCCATGGACTCTGCACCCGTTTCTGATGACAGGTGTACATTATCCTCATCCTCAAGAAAGGACAATTAAAGATGGAAGCCTGAGAGAGAGGAAAAGGCTTGTGGCTGCTTCCTGGGTGGGATTGCGGAAACAAAGAGCCGCTTCTGAGAAGGCCTCCCCCCTCCTCTCTTGTCACGGCTAAAAATTGACCGCTGTTTCTTTAATGCTTAAAAAGCTGCGGGTTGTATATATAGAGTGAGAAATGTTAGTTTGGTGTTGGGTTGGTTGGTTGGTTGGTGAAAGCTGGCAGTGTTGATGTGTGTACAGTTGGTCAGTCGCTTTTGCAGAAAGACTTTTGAGAATACAGTGGTACCTCGGGTTAAGTACTTAATTCATTCCAGAGTTCCATTCGTAACCTGAAACTGTTCTTAACCTGAAGCACCACTTTAGCTAATGGGGCCTCCCACTGCCGCTGCACCACCACCACAATATTTCTGTTTTCATCCTGAAGCAAAGTTCTTAACCTGAGGGATTATTTCTCAGTTATCGGAGTCTGTAACTTGAAGCGTCTGTAACCTGAAGCGTCTGTAACCAGAGGTACCACTGTAAAAGCAGAAAGTACTCTGCAAGGATGCTCTTCTCGTGGACTCTTTCATGCTGACAAGGGCCCAAGGAGCAGGCTGAGGCGACCAAGGGAGGCCAGAACCTTCTCTTTTCTTTCTACAAATACTGACATCTCTTCCTCTGGACTTCCTCTCCTCTCCAGGGGACCAAGGAATGGACTGGGCAGAATCGCTGTGTCTGGACAGGGCAGGGCTTATGGGGCAGGAAGAGGATGGAGATTGCGGGAAGGAAGGGTGGGGGGCAGGACCCCCCACTTTCCAGGGATCCCTCTCTGGTCGCCTTGAGGGGGGGGGTCGATTACTGGGCGGGAGAGAGAGGCCAAGGCTGTTCCACCAGAGATCCTCCGCAGCTGCCACAATGGAGACCCCCGCCGCCAATGCTGCCCTTCCCTGCCCCAGGGATGCTCCTCTCCCTCCCCCCCACTTCCTTGACCCCCTCCCTCTCTCCTGAGTCTCCCCTGCATCCAGAGGCTCCCTTGGCTCTGCCCACCCCACACCCTGAGCCCCCATCTCTCCAGCCGGAGGCGCCCCCCCCCCAAGAGAAGATGGGAGGGACAGGGGGGTCTCTATCCAGGCGTCTCTCGCGCCGCTTAACCCTTTCATGGGCCGCTTTTCTCCGCGCAGAGCCAGGGGAGACGGGTGAGGGGTCCGCCCTGCGAGGAAAGCCCCCTGGGGGCGCTTGTGGGAGCTGGCGGGGGTCTCTGGGTCCTTTCCCCCCCCTCTCCGCCCCCCCGCGACCCCTTTACCTCTTTCTCCTCGCTCCCGATTCTCCTTTCCTGCAGCATCCACGGGGGGGGGGGTCCCCTGCCTCCTCCCTCCCCTTTCCGAAAGCGCCCCCCCAGCTACGGGGCAGAGCAGCAATCCGGAGTGGAAGCTCCACTTCCGGGAGAAGCAGAAAGGTTGGGAGGGGGGCTCCCCGCCCCACATTTCTGGAGCAGAAACCGGATTGGAGGAGGAGGAGGAGGAGGAGCAATGTATTGGGGGCGGGATCTGGGATTGTGTGGGCGGGATGAGAGAAGGATGTGCCGGGAGGGGAGGGAAAGTGTTGAGCGGGTGGGGGGGGGAGAAGGAGGAGAGGAAATCCCCCCCCGTCTTCCTTCTGGGGATCAGGAGAGGGGGAGGGGCTGATCCCGACAATCCAACAGCGAAGTCACAAAATGAGTTCTGCATTTAAATCAGATCAGACTCCGAGTTCGTGTTTTGGCAACATGACAGGTCTGTCTGTCCGTCGGGATGCCTGAGGATTCCTGCTCGCTGCCTTTTCCTGGCCAGCCTGAGAGATCACTGGAAAGGGAGGATTTCTTGACTCCAGAATCCATCATCGCAGACCCGTTTCATTCAGGCATAGAGATCTGCTCTTTGGACAAGCCTGCTTGGATCATGTGGATCACCAGTGGATCATATGAATCATCACTGGATCATCCATGATGTCATACCCGTCTCACGGAGAGGGGGGCTCAGGAAGAATCTCCTGCCACGTGACTGGGGGAGTCTGGAGGCTGACGGGGGTCAGACAGGGCTGCTGTTTTGCTCTCCTTACTATTTCAGCTCAGGTTTTACTGAAATGGGTGGATTCATTGAGGAAACGGGGCTACGTTGCAAAGAGGCCAATGTGTCTACTTTGTTACCACCCAGTGAGTTGTGTTGCAAAGGCCATTTGCAGAAAGGCTCCTATTGTATCACCTGCGGCTACATGCCGGAGTTTGGGTGTTTTGTGGAAATGTGTCTCTATAAATGCACTTATCCCCGTGCATTTATAATGGCAAGACATTAAATCCCACGAGATGTGCAAACTGGCTGCTTTTGGAAGCACCACTCTACAGCCCTGCCTGTTGCACGCTTACTTAGGAGTAACCCCTACGCGGTTCAAAGAGATTTGCCTTCTGCTGCACGCTTACTCAGAAGTAAGTCCCCATAGTCGCCTTTGGCTGGACTTGACCATCCAGGGGTCCTTTACCTTGGGTAACAGGGGCCAGCCCCCTGCTGCAGCCCCAGCCCCCGCTGGCTGGTCACATCTTCCACGCCAAGAAACTGGGCAGAGCCTTTAGGAGCCTCTGGCTGAACCTGCTGCTCTTCTCCCTGGCACCGCCATCTCCACGCAGGTGCCCCCGAGGCAGGTTGGCCTGCAGTTCCCCTCAGTGCCAGCCAGCACGATGCCTGCACTCAGGAAACCTGGAGGGCACTGGCTGAAGTCTGGGAGCCCTCAGTGCCAATGCGCAGCTGCTTTGCTTTTCCTCCGCCTGGCGGACATCCACACAGCACCCTACAGGGGGGTGGTCTCTTGTTCAGATGCCCTCCCTGGGGAAGAGTCGTTGGCCACAGGAAAGTGTGCCAGGAGGGGCCATTGAGAGGTCAGTCTGGCACAGCCAGTGGGGAGAGTGCCTTCCTTGGGTGGGGTGGGGTGAGCTTGGATGGCCCCCTGCCTGTGATGCTTAGCTGAGATTCCTGCAATGCTGGGGGTTCAACTAGATGGCTCAGGAGGGCCCTCCCTACTTTACAGTTCGAACCCCCCGCACTGCCCCCTCCACACCACCCAGATGGGACTCTCTGGTCCAACCCCACAAGGCCATTCCTCTGTCTGGACGGGGAGGGGGAGATCAGGTTCGCCAGCACTGCAGCCCCTAACTTTCAAGCTGGGGCAGAGATGCCGATGCTCCAGGGTCTGGGCTGGCCACAGGCACCCATGGGCGTGGATGTTGAGCCTTTCTTTGGGAGGGGGGGGGAGTTACAGAAAAATCTAGGTGCGAGGCTGCTCAGTCCCCCAGCTCGTCGGGCTGAGCCCTTCGGGTCCCTGCGGAATAAAGGGAGGAGTCCAGCCAACCGGAGCAAAGAAAGAGAGATTGCAAGGAGCTCCAAAGGGACTTCTCCAAACGGGCTGAATGGGCCGAAAATACAGTTCATTGTCAAGGAGATTAAAGTGATGCATGTTGGGGGAATGCCCCAATGCGCAGCTGCTTTGCTTTTCCTTAGTGTTATGTACTGAGTTGAATAGGATCCAAACTGCAGCAGTCTGATTGGTCCTAGAACAATAGGATCCAAAATGCAGCAGTCTGATTGGTCCTAGAACAATGCAGCAGTCTGATTGGTTGGCAGGAACCACCCAATCCTGCTCCAGATAGAAGTGAATCCACAACCTGATTGGCTTACAGTAGAATTCCGGAATTAGCCAATCATGTGCGGCCCATTGTGTAAATAATGTATATAAAGCAGATACTGTGAGGGGACTTTCATTCATTCCTCCTCACCACTATGAGCTGAATAAAGAGCATGAAATCACTTTGCGACTCTGAGTATATTTCACTGGCGACGAAGGTGGGATTCCGCTGAGCTAACTGCCACACACAGCACCGCAGCACCGCCGCCTGCCGCACCGCTGCCTCGCACCGTGTATCCAGGCTTCAGCTCCGGGACACAAGGAACGCAGAATGGCAGCCAACAGCAGCTTCTCGCCATTCAACCCAGCATCTGGAGACTGGGAAGCATACGCCTCCCATTTCACCTTCCTCCTAGAAGCCAAAGGGGTCACCGACGAAGAAGACGCCAAGAAGAGGGCGATATTCTTCAGCGTCTGCGGAGAGGAGACGTTTGAAATCGCCTGGGCTCTCCTTGCACCTGAAGACGTCGCTACTGTTCCATACAAAACAATAATGGAACAGCTGAAGGGGCACTTTTTGCCGCAGCCTTCAGTGGTGGCTCGTCGAAATGCCTTCTGCACAAAGCGACAAGCCCCTGGGGAAACCATAACTGGGTTTGTGACCTCTCTCCGCCAAGCCGCCCGGTTCTGCAACTTCTCAGAGCTGGAGAACATGCTTCGTGACCGCCTCGTCGGTGGCCTGAAGGATGAGAAGCTGCAACGACGCCTCTACGCTAAGAAGGACCTAACGTTCCAGGTCGCTCTAGAGGAGGCCCTGGCAACGGAAGCTGCCGAGAGGTCGACGCAAGAGGCACGGCCGAGCCTGCCATCCCAACCGAGGGTCCACCACGAAGACCTCACCGACGACTCAGGATCCGACAGGGAGGAGGTGCACCGAGTACAGCAGCACACTCAAGCAGCGCACAGACCACAGCTGCCTCGACGAGAAGGAGGAAACTGCGCAAGCTGCGGGGAGAGTCACGAGAGGAGGACCTGCTGTTTCCGCAACGCAGAGTGCAGGCAGTGCAGAAAATCGGGACACATCACCCGGGTGTGTCGGGCTCGGCCCACCCGACACCAGGCATCAGATGACCAATCCAAGAGCCCCAGGTCCCGGGGCCCAACACACCAAGGCAACTCGACGGAGCTCACGGACTGCCAGGTATACCAGTTGCCCCACCCCAACGTAGAGAAAATTTATGTAGAGGTACAGATAGAGGGGGGCCCCATGCCGCATGGAGCTTGACACGGGTTCAACTCTATCCATAATCTCGGCAAGGACCTTAAGGAAACTGTGTCCTACTGGGGGTCCCAAACTCAGGCCGGCCCCATTCACCCTACGGGATTTCCAGAAACGTAAGGTCCCTTGCTGACTCTCCACAGAGAAGAGGAGGCGTGTCCTGCCTATTAACTTATTCTGCCCAGCAACATATCTGTGTGTGTGTGAGAGAGTCAGTCAGTCAGTGTATCGGAGAGAGTGAGAGTGTTAGAGATCCTAGAGATTAGATTGCTGCTAAGAGCAGCTGCAGACTCTCAGTGTAGCATTGCTTTTATGCTTAGAATACGTAGCTCTGTATATAGTTTTGTACCATAGTTATAGTTATAGAATAAAAGGAAGATATTTTACAGAGCTGCTCTCCGAGTGGTTTATACTCTGCAAGACTCTGCAAAACTCTGCTGCGCAACGACTGAAGTATTGAGACAGTGAATCCGGTGCTCTCAGCTCTAAGCTGTGAGTCCACAGCACTGTGACCATTTCCTGCGGGAAGGAGGTCTCTGGCGGTGCTACCCAGCTCGCCCAGCCCAGTCGGGGTTGAGGTGCAAGAGTCCAGTTGGTGCACTGGCTCTCTAGGGCGATGCTGACATGGGGACCTTCAGGGTGCAATACCGAGGTCGGATGCGGCAACTGGACTTGCTTGTGGTCAAGGGCCCCTACATTAGCTTACTGGGATTGGCATGGTTTGGACCACTGGGGCTAGCTGTCACCGGGGTGAACCACACTAGCTTACAAGTGGACGTGGACGCCATCTGCAAGGAATTTCCAGGGGTTTTCGATGGGAATTTGGGACAGTATACGGCCCCCCCATTGCTCTATAGCTTGACCCCGCAGTACGACCGGTCAGGCTCAAGGCCCGCCGGGTCCCCTTCGCCCTGAAACCCCGTATAGACGAGGAATTGGACCGGCTCATGGAGCAAGGAGTGCTGGAGCCGGTGCCTAATGCCCCCTGGGAAACCCCAATCGTCACACCCGTCAAGCCTAATGGTTCGGTCCGCATCTGCGCAGACTACAAATGTACCATAAACAAGGCCCTCACGGCCCATGCATACCCAGTGCCAGTGGTCAGCCATGTCCTTGCCACCCTGGCTGGGTCGAAAATTTTTGGCAAGCTGGACTTGGCCCAAGCATATCAACAGCTGCCAGTAGATGAGGCCACAGCAGAGGCACAGACGATTGTGACGCACAGAGGAGCGTTCAGGGTAAAGCGGCTGCAATTCGGTGTCAGTGTGGCACCAGGCATATTTCAGAATCTAATGGACTCGCTCCTTAAAGGGATTCCTGGTGTCACCCCCTTCTTCGATGATGTGTTAATTGCCGGGCCCACACCAGAGGAGTTTGAGGACCGCCTCCGCACCGTTCTGCACCGTTTCCAGACGGCGGGTCTCAAGGTGAAGCGGGAAAAATGTCTACTAGGAGTGCCTCAGGTGGATTTTCTGGGATTTATGGTGGACGCAGAAGGGGTCCACCCGACTGGGGACAAGGTACGGGCCATTTGTGAGGCCCCAGCGCCCAAGAGCAAGACTGAACTTCAGGCCTTCTTGGGACTATTGAACTTTTACCATTCCTTCCTTCCCCACAAGGCGGCGGTAGCGGAGCCCCTACACAGACTCCTGGACAAGCGGGCCCCTTGGGTGTGGGGCCAGCGCCAGGAGGCCGCATTCCAGGCAGTCAAGGACTTGCTTGTCTCAAACTCAGCCTTGGCACACTTCGACGAGAGGCTGCCAGTGGTGCTAGCATGCGACGCCTCGCCCTATGGCATTGGCGCTGTCCTGGGACACCAACTCCCGGATGGAAGAGAGGTACCGGTAGCATACTTTTCCCAGACACTCAATGCAACCGAGCGGAACTACTCGCAAATCGACAAGGAGGGGCTGGCAATCGTGAAGGGAGTAAAAAAATTCCATGATTTCTTGTACGGGCGGCCCTTCACCGTGGTGACTGACCACAAGCCGTTGCTTGGCTTGTTTGCCCCCGAAAAGCAGACCCCCCAAGTGCCGTCTCCTCGCGTCCTCAGGTGGTCAATTTTCCTTGCCAGCTACCAGTATGCACTGATTCACCGCCCAGGGAAGGCAATGGGCCATGCGGACGCCCTCAGCAGGCTACCACTACCAGAAACAGGCCCTGACCCAGCACCTGCACAAGAGGTTATGAGCCTGGAGCTGCTTCCCGACGCCCCATTCAGGCACAAGAAGTTGCACACCATTCCAAGAAAGATAGGGTCATCTCCCGGGTCCTGGACTGGGTGTGGAGGGGATGGCCCATCAGCAGCCCTGGGCCAGAATTCTCTGGCTACACAACCCGCAAACATGAACTGTCTGCCCACAAGGGGTGCCTGTTATGGGGAAGCAGAGTCGTTGTTCCCCAGCCCCTCCGCAAAAGGGTCCTCACAGCCCTACACGAGACACATCCAGGGGTAGTAAGAATGAAGGCCCTGGCCAGGAGTTATGTGTGGTGCCCGGGGATCAACGGAGAGATAGAGGCCTGGGTCAAACACTGCCAGGCCTGCCAAGAATCCCGCCCAGATCCCCCAAGGGCCCCAGTCCAGTCCTGGGAATCCGCCCGAGCACCATGGTCACGCTTGCATGTGGACTTCGCTGGCCCCTTTCAGGGGAAAACATTCTTCATAGGGTGGACTCCTACACCAAATGGCTGGAAGTCGCACTGGTACCGTCCACTTCCACGTCCACAGCCATCCGGGTACTACGCAGGCTGTTTGCAACCCACGGGCTCCCTGACACTCTCGTCTCAGACAACGGGACTGCATTTACGTCAGGAGAATTCCAAACCTTCACAGCGCAGAACGCCATCCGCCACATCCGTTCGGCGCCGTTCCACCCTGCCACCAATGGCCAAGCAGAACGCATGGTGCGGACCACCAAGGACACCCTTCGCCGCATGACGCAAGGGGACTGGGAGTACCGCCTTGCCACATTCCTTCTAGCACAACACAGCACCCCCAGCTCAACGACTGGCCGGAGCCCCGCTGAACTACTAATGGGTCGGCGCCATGCAATCAGATTGGACCGCCTTCACCCCGATAGAGCTCAGGATGAGGTAGTGGTGGGGGAAGGCAGGAGCCCCCGGACCTTCGAGGCCCAGGACCCAGTGTACGCAAAGAATTTTGGGGCAGGCCCAGCATGGGTACCCACCACAGTCACCAGGGTCACTGGCCCCGTGTCGTACGAGGTGCTAACGGATGGGGGGCAATGCTGGCGCCGCCACTGCGACCAGATACGGCGACGATTCCCGGGAGAAACCCAGGAGGAGGACAGGTCAGAGGAGTCCCAAGGGAACAGCGGGGCAGTGAGGCCCATAGAGCAGGAGGGGCCAGCAGGAGAGGCAGAATCATTAAATACAAAGAGGACCTGTGAGGCCGAAAGGACACCGGAACCAGAACCACGACTGAGCGAGCCAGTTGCACCAGACCAAACAGCCCCATCACAGCCAGCATCCTTGGAACACGAGCCAGAACCTGGAGCCCGGACCAGGGAACACCCCAGGCTGCAACGCACATGTAGGCCGCCTGCATCCTTGAGGACTATGAATGCGACCTCCCGGGCAGGACTGGAACTTAGAGGGGAGGGGTGTTATGTACTGAGTTGAATAGGATCCAAAATGCAGCAGTCTGATTGGTCCTAGAACAATGCAGCAGTATGATTGGTTGGCAGGAACCACCCAATCCTGCTCCAGATAGAAGTGAATCCACAACCTGATTGGCTTACAGTAGAATTCCAGAATTAGCCAATCATGTGCAGCCCATTGTGTAAATAATGTATATAAAGCAGATACTGTGAGGGGACTTTTATTCATTCCTCCTCAACACTATGAGCTGAATAAAGAGCATGAAATCACTTTGCGACTCTGAGTATATTTCACTTAGCCTGGTGGACATCAACACAGCACCCTACAGGGGGGTGGTCTCTTGTTCAGATGCCCCCCCTGGGGAAGAGTCTTTGGCCACAGGAAAGTGAGCCAGGAGGGGCCACTGAGAGGTCAGTACAGCACAGCCAGTGGGGAGAGTGCCTTCCTTGGGTGGGGTGGGGGGAGGTTGGATGGCCCCCTGCCTGTGATGCTTAGCTGAGATTCCTGCTATGCTGGGGGTTCAACTAGATGACTCAGGAGGGCCCTCCCTACTTTACAGTTAGAAGCCCCCGCACTGCCCCCTCCACCCCACCCAGATGGGACTCTCTGGTCCAACCCCACAAGGCCATTCCTCTGTCTGGACGGGGAGGAGGAGATAAGGTTTGCCAGCACTGCAGCCCCTCACTTTCAAGCTGGGGCAGAGATGCCGATGCTCCAGGGTCTGGGCTGGCCACAGGCACCCATGGGCGTGGAGGTTGAGCCTTTCTTTGGGAGGGGGGGTGTTACAGAAAAATCTAGGTGCGAGGCTGCTCAGTCCCCCAGCTCGTCGGGCTGAGCCCTTCGGGTCCCTGCGGAATAAAGGGAGGAGTCCAGCCAACCGGAGCAAAGAAAGAGAGATTGCAAGGAGAGAGATTGCAAGGAGCTCCAAAGGGACTTCTCCAAACGGGGTGAATGGGCCGAAAATACAGTTCATTGTCAATGAGATTAAAGTGATGCATGTTGGGACAAAAAAAAACTACGCCCGTTAATATAATGTACAGGCTCATGGGTCTGAATTGGATTTCTCTGTGTGCTCTGGGAGACCAGGGGAGAGGGGAGCTGGTCACAGCAGGAGGGGGAGTCTCCCTGGATGCTTCAGCAGCCGGCCTCCTCTGGGTCTCCTGGCCCCCTCCTCTCCCCTCTCTGAGCCTAAACTGCTCTCTGCCCCAGCCTCTTCCTGCTCACCAAACCCTGTTTCCTCCTCAGCTTGCAACACCTCCCCTCCCGTTCTGCTCCCTTTCCTCCCTCTTTCTGCTCACTGCCATCCCCTCACCAGTCCCCAGGATCTAAGCCTTCTTCCCTTGTAGGTCCCCCAACTGGTGCCTCCCCCCCCCTGCACCCAGCTGTTCCATGACAGAAAAAGCAAAAACAACAGTAAAATCAGTATGATAGCAATATGAACTGTGGGCCTCTGGTAGGAAAGCTCCCTAGCAGCATGACTGAATAAAAACTTCTGGGACTATGGAACAATACTACCTTCCCCAAACCCCAGAAAAAGCTGGAGCTCTGGGGTTGCCCCATGGGGTTCAAGAGTGAAGATGGGCCCATCAGGAGACTTCCCTGGTCCCTGCAGCCCCTCCGTTCCCCTCTTGCAATTAGGCTTGGGGGGAAATCTCCCATTCAATTTCAGTATTTCAAGTTTTCTTCAGAATGCTTAGGAGGCAGGGATGAAGTTTGGGTGAAGAATCAGTGCTTGGAGATCATGCGGTGGGGGAATGACAGAGTTTGGTGCAAAAACCGTCTTGCATGCTTGAGTAGAGCAACTCCAGGGCATGGGCCAAGTAGCAGCAGGGTAGGGGCCACGTGCAGAGCAAGTCCCACACTGAGGTCAAAAACACACACAGAGGCAGCAGGACTTCTTCAGTAATAGTTTACTGAGCTTTCAAAGCATACAGTTCTCACTGGGTCCCCAGTGAGGCACAAAACATGGCTCCTGAGAGCAAATCCAGTTTCAGCAATATTAAAATACAGCATGCAGGATATCCAAGTCAGGCACACAAACCGGCAGAAGGGAGCAAGGGAGGAAAGAGGCTGGAAGGACACAGGGCAATGGAGGTGTGTCTTTCGCTTCCTGTCGCCTGGGAGGGAAGTCAGGAACTCGGCATCTGCAGGGGCTTCACGAAGAAAACCTTTCTGCCAGCTGCTTCCAGGCAGATGAGCATCCCAGAAATCCAGATTCACCAACTCCCCCTCACTATCAAAAGGTACCTTACATCTAAAATTATACTCACTAGAGTGAGACGTTACCTTCATTATTTCATTACTATACAGTTTTACATATAAACAGCAGAACCTCAAATACATGACATGCTTTTAAGATGGATTTCCTGCTGAGTTCTGTGGAGTTTGGATGAAAAGGTATGAACCTTTTAAGAGATCTCTTGCAGACAGTAGTCTTTACATTAGAGATTCAGGCTTGAAACAATAAGTGATTCAGGTGTTTGTTGATGATATTTTGATCATGGCACAGACAAGTAAACAGGTGGAGAAGTTTGCTAGGGAGCTTGGAAAACGGTTCAAGATCAAGCAGCTTGGAGATGTCAAATCGTATTTAGGCTTAGAGATCACAAGAGCAAGTGATGGAAGCTTTTTGCTTCGCCAGAAAGGTAAGATTGAACAGTTGCTTGAGAAGTTCAGGATGTCTGATTGTGCAGGTGCCAAAACTCCCATGGAGGCTGGATACGTGAAGGAGTGTCAGCAAGTAGAACGCATTGTGTTCGAAAATACTGAACTCTTTCAGTCAGCTCTGGGTAGTCTACTGTATCTGTCACAGTGGAGCAGACCAGACATAGTGTTTGCTGTCAATCTGCTCAGTAGAGAGGCTTCAAGTCCTAGTGTGCAGGCCTGGAATGGTATTAAGCGGGTGCTATGTTACCTGCAAGATACCAAAGATTTTTGCCTCAAGATGTCAGCTGAGGGCGGTGTCAAGCTGACCGCATGGGTGGATTCGGATTGGGCTAACCTTGAGGACCGAAAATCAGTGTCAGGCCTAGTGGTGAAGTTTGGAGACTCAGTAGTTGGGTGGAGGTCCCGGAAGCAAAGTCTCATAGCGCTTTCATCTACTGAAGCTGAGTTCAGTGCGCTATCAGAGGTTTGCAGAGAGCTGGAGTTCTATGTGTGTTTGGTCGAGGAAATCTGTGGAGAGCATTGTCTGCCCATTGTGGTGCATGAAGACAATCAACCATGCCTCAAATTGGCCGAGACGGGGCAATTCAAGGCGAGGACCAAACATTTGGACATACGTTTCCGGAATGTATGTCAGAGTGTTCATGAGGGGCTAGTTGTTCTGAAATACTGTCCCTCAACCAAGAACCTCGCTGATGGTTTCACAAAACCATTAACCTTCCAGAAGCACGAGGAGTTCTGTGAGGGTCTGTGTATGGGGAAAGCATTGTTGGCTATTGTCCCCAGATGCAGGACAAGAGGGGGTGTGGAGTTTGGAACTGACAGGGTTAAAACTCCATGGTGTCCTGTATCTGGGAGGAGCTTGACGCAGAGAAGTGAGTCACAGTCTGTATCTCTGTTCAGACTTGCTTTCGATTCTGCCTGAGACACAGCTCAGCTCAGAGGCTGCGTGTGTGCTTTTGAGCACAGAAGATGCCGGGAAGCTCCGATGGAATGTGACTGATTTATGGCTTGTAAATAAACGCTTCTAGAGATAAGAACCGAACTGTCTTTGGACTTGATTTATCCCTCATCTCACACGGACGCAGGACCGCTGCTACTCTGCTCTCCTGCCCAGGTCAGCCTCAAGCCCCAAAGCAGAGCTGCACAGGGGAAGCGCTGACTGGACGCAGGAATTGATTCTCCCAAAAGTTCATTGATGTGAAGAAAAGAGTGGACTCTGAAAGGAACATGTCCCACACTCCATACATCTAAATGGGTTCTCCCCTCTGAGAGTCCTTAGATGTTCCTTAAACACTCCATTATAACTAAAGCACTTTCTGCAATCTTTCCCTTTAAACAGCTTCTCCTCTTTGAGGGTTGATGGGTTTGTAGGGTGTCAACTGTTAAAGTTCTCCCTGTCCATGAGTCTGTTGATGTAGGACTTCCACTAGGACGGAACCTCTGTCTACTTGACATTTATATGGTTTCTCTCATGTGCGAGTTTGTTGATGTAAATCAAGGGTTCCACTCGGACTGAAGCTCCTTCCAAACTCCATACATTTAAATGGTTTCTCCCCTGTGTGAGTCAGATGATGTCTTCTAAGGCTTGCATTGAAACTGAAGCTCTTTGTATTGATGGAAGAGATTCATAAAGACCAAGCGGGCTTTCTCCCGGGAAGACACTTGTCTGATAATTTGAGGAACATAATTGATATTTTGGAAAAACTAGAAGTGAATATAAACACTAAAGCAGTTCTGATATTTGTGGGTGCGGAGAAAGCTTTTGACAATATCTCTTGGAGTTTCATGAAGAAGAACCTACAGGGGATGGGGGTAGGCCAAGGATTTGAAAATGGTATAGGTGCAATATACTCTGAACAAAAGGCTAAATTAATTGTAAATAATGTTGTGACGGAAGAATTTAAGATAGAAAAAGGGACACGACAGGGGCGCCCAATCTCCCCACTGCTTTTCATATCGGTCCTGGAGGTTCTGCTGAATATGATTAGAAGGGACCAGTTGGTCAAAGGTATACAGGTCGGAGCCAAACAGTACAAACTGAGAGCATTTGCAGATGACTTAGTATTGACGTTCCAGGAGCCAGAATCTAGTACTAAAAGGGTTTTAGAATTAATTCAAGAATTTGGTCAAGTGGCAGGATTTAAACTGAACAAGCTAAAAACTAAGGTTTTAGAGAAAAAATTAACACCAATTGAAAGAGAGAGGTTTCAGAATGAGACAGGCCTGACTGTGGTTAAGAAAGTGAAATACTTGGGGATTAATATGACAGCCAAAAATGGTAACTTATTTAAAGATAATTACGAAACATGTTGGACAGAAGTGAAAAAAGATTTAGAAATTTGGTCAAATTTGAAGCTTTCACTGTTGGGTCGTATTGCTGTGATAAAAATGAATGTATTGCCTAGAATGTTGTTTTTGTTTCAGACATTGCAAATTGTGGACAAGATGGACTGTTTCAAGAAGTGGCAGAGAGATATCTCTAGATTTGTCTGGCAGGGCAAGAAGCCCAGAATAAAATTTAAGACATTAATTGATGCCAAAAAAAAAGGGGTGGATTTGCCCTGCCAGACTTTAAACTTTACTATGAATCAGCAGCTTTTTGCTGGTTGAAAGAATGGCTACTTCTTGAAAATACAGACATTTTGGATCTAGAAGGCTTTAACAACATATTTGGATGGCATGCATATTTATGGTATGATAAGGTCAAAGCACATAAAGCATTCAAAAATCATATTGTCAGGAAAGCATTGTTCAATATTTGGATAAGATACAAGGATTTATTGGAAAATAAAACCCCAAGGTGGTTGTCACCGATGGAAGCGAAAGCTCTGAAAAGGCAATGGACAATGGTTCTGGGATCGAAACCGGGGAAGGGAGGGTGGCGTTTGGAAATCCAAAGGCTGTTTGATTTTTTTTAAACTTTGTGTTGTTATTAGTATAAAAATGGGGAATCCGTGGAAGGGAAACTGGGTTGACCTTAGAAAAAAAAATTTTTAAGTATAAATGATTGATGTATATAAGTTAAAAGTTGATATGTAAACTGAATTAAATATGATAACAAATTAAGGCTAAAAATTTAGGGATAAGAACTTGTTGGATAAATATTTGGACATGGAATACAAGAAGGGGAGGTGAGGAGAAGTTCTGGAAGAAAGTTATTGAAAATTTGGATTATAAAGGGGGAAATTTTCCTTTTTTTTTCTTTTTATCTTTTGTACTACTTGAAACTTTAATAAATATTATTTAAGGGGAAAAAAGAACATTGGCTTCCAGGTGGAAAAATCAAAATTAGAAACAGAACTGTTAGAACCCAAAACTAAGATTTTGTCAAAGATGTATAACTTGCTGTTGAAATGGAATACTCAGGATGAAATGGTGAAATCTGCTATGATTAAATGGGCACAAGATGTTGGACATAATATTATGTTTGCTGACTGGGAACAGTTATGGACCACAGGTATGACGTTTACGGCATGTAATGCCCTAAGAGAGAATATTATGAAAATGATGTATAGGTGGTACATGACCCCAGTCAAGGTTGCAAAAATTTATCATTTGCCCGATAATAAATGCTGGAAATGTAAAGAAACTGAAGGTACATTCTTTCACCTTTGGTGGACGTGCCCAAGGATTTATTTATTTTTTAAAGATATTTATTGAAATTTTAAATAATAAAACTAACTTTATAATCAACCAGAAAAAAAGAAAACATTATCACATTCAAACAGAAACAGAAAAATACAGCAAAAAACATACAAAAAGTAAATAAAAGAAAAACAGAAAAAAGAAACATGAAAATCCAATTTTTTACTTATTATTTTTATAACCTTCTTTCCTGACTTCCTCACACCTCCCTTTTCTTTAACACACTCATATTCAGCAGTACCTTACCTTCTTTCAAATCTTATTCTATATTTATACTTTCCAACCTATTATGTCTCCAATTTTTCCTTTCCTTGTACGTCCATTTTTACCTGTTCTTTATAACTTAATCCCTTTGTGCCATTTAGTTTAAATTTGACATAATATTATTCAATTCTTTTTCACCCTTATTCTTTTAAAACATTTTTTACATATTCCTTTCAAATATGTCACTAATGCCATATTATCTTTATAGTCTGAACATCATTTTAACATTCAAACACTTTGCAATGTTTTTGCAGGTAGTCTTTGAACTTCTTCCAGTCCTCTTCTACTAACTCTTCTCCCAGGTCTCGGATTCTGCCAGTCATTTCTGCCAATTCCATGTAGTCTATCACTTGCATCTGCCATTCTTCCAGGGTGGGCAAATCTTGTGTCTTCCAGTACTTTGCGATGAGTATTCTTGCTGCTGTTGTTGCATACATAAAAAAAGTTCTGTCCTTCTTTGGCACCAATTGGCCGACAATGCCCAAAAGGAAGGCCTCTGGTTTCTTAGGGAAGGTATATTTAAATACCTTTTTCAGTTCATTATAGATCATTTCCCAGAAAGCCTTGACCTTTGGGCACGTCCACCAAAGGTGAAAGAATGTTCCCTCATTTTCTCTACATTTCCAACATTTATTATCAGGCAAATGATATACTTTTGCAAGCTTGACTGGTGTCATGTACCACCTATATATCATTTTCATAATATTTTCTTTTAAGACATTACATGCCGTAAATTTCACACCGGTGGTCCATAACTGTTCTCAGTCAGCAACATAATGTTATAACCAATGTCTTGCGCCCACTTAATCATAGCTGATTTGACCGTTTCATCCTGAGTGTTCCATTTTAACAGCAAGTTATACATTCTTGAAAGTACCTTAGTTTTAGGTTCTAACAATTCTGTTTCTAATTTCGATTTTTCCACCTGGAAGCCTATTTTTTAATCCATATTAAAAACCTCTCTAATTTGATAATAATGTAGCCAATCTTGCACTTTATCTTTTAATTTCTCAAAACTCTGCAATCTCAATGTGTCTCCATTTTGTTCTAATATCTCCAAATATTTCAGCCACTTGGCCTCCATATTGAGTCTTTTCAGAGCCTTAGCTTCCATGGGTGATAGCCACCTTGGGGTCTTGTTTTCTAATAAATCTTTATATCTTATCCAGACATTAAACACTGCTTTCCTGACAATATGGTTCTTGAATGCTCTATGAATTTTAACCTTGTCGTACCACAGATATGCATGCCACCCAAACGCATTGTTAAACCCTTCCAAATCCAAAATGTCAGTGTTCTCCAGACGTAGCCAGTCTTTCAACCAGCAGAATGCTGCTGATTCATAATACAACTTCATGTCAACTTCTCGGTAGTGGCGCCCGTCCTGTGGAACGCCCTCCCATCAGATGTCAAAGCGATAAACAACTACCTGACATTCAGGAGACATCTGAAGGCAGCCCTGTTCAGGGAAGTTCTTAATATGTGACATTTTAGTGTATTTTTTATCTTTGTTGGAAGCCGCCCAGAGTGGCTGGGGAAACCCAGCCAGATGGGCGGGGTACAAATATATTATTATTATTATTATTATTATTATTATTATTATTATTATTATTATTATTATTATCTGGCAGGGCAAACCCCCCTCTTTCTTTAGCATCAGTCAATATTTTAAATTTTATTCTGGGCTTTTTGCCCTGCCAGACAAACTTAGAAATGTCTCTCTGCCACCCCTTGAAACAGTCCATCCTGTCCACAATCTGCAAAATTTGAAACAAAAACAGCATTTTTGGCAGTACATTCATCTTTATGGCAACAATTCAACCCAACAAGGAAAGCTTCAATTTTGACCAAATTTCTAAATCTTTTTTAACCTCTGACCAGCATTTTTCATAATTATCTTTAAATAAATTCAAATTTTTGGCCGTCATATTAATCCCTAGATATTTCACTTTCTTCACCACATTTAAATCTGTCTCCTTCTGAAACCTTTCTTTTTCCATTGTTGTCAAATTTTTCTCCAAAACCTTAGTTTTTTGCTTGTTTAATTTAAATCCTGCCACCTGACCAAATTCTTGAATCAGTTCTAAAACTCTTTTCGTACTAGATTCTGCCTCCTGTAATGTCAAAACCAGGTCATCTGCAAAGGCCCTGAGTTTATATTGTTTAGCTCCGACCTGGATTCCTTTAATCAACCGGTCCCTCCTAATCATGTTCAAGAGCACCTCCAGGGCCGAAATAAATAGCAATGGAGAGATAGGGCAACCCTGTCGTGTTCCTTTTTCAATTTTAAACTCTTCTGACACCACGTTATTAACTATCAATTTTGCTTTTTGTTCTGAATAGATTGCGTCTATACCATTTTCAAACCCCCGTCCCACTCCCATTCCCTTAAGATTTTTCTTCATAAAATCCCAAGAGATATTGTCAAAGGCCTTCTCCGCATCAATAAAAATCAAAACTGCTCTTGTGTTAGTGTTCGTTTGCAATAACTCCAAAATATCAATAATGTTCCTTGTATTGTCAGACAAATGTCTGCCTGGGAGGAAGCCTGCCTGGTCTTTATGGATCACTTCATTTAACACTCTTTTTAATCTGTTAGCTAAAATATGTGCAAAAATTTTATAATCCACATTTAAAAGGGAAATGGGACGGTAGTTCTTGAGTTGTGTCTTTTCAGCTTCAGATTTTGGTATAAGTGTGATGAAAGCTTCTTTCCATGACTCCGGTGCCTTCTTCCCCTCCATAATCTCGTTGCACACCTCCTTTAATGGTTGAATTAAATAGTCTTTCCAAGTCTTATAATACTTGGAGGTTAACCCATCCGGCCCTGGAGACTTGCCCAGTTGCATGTTCTGAATGGCACCTTCAATCTCCTGTTCCGTTATCTTATGGTTCAATATTGTCTTGTTTTCTTGAGATAGTTTTGGTAATCCATTAGTTCTTAAAAATTGGTCTATATCCGTCTCTTTCTGCGGCCCCTGGGTATAAAGTTGTTTGAAGTATCTCTGGAAGCATTTTCTAATCTCCACAGGATTTGGATATTTCTCCCCTCAATCTCAAGATTGGTAACCGTGTTCAACTTCTGTCTTTTTTTCAACTGCCATGCTAGCAGTTTTCCACATTTATTAGCCGATTCAAAGGTCTTTTGTCTCATTTGTTTGATTTTCCATTCGACTTCCTGATTTATCAATTTCATATATTGTACTTGATATAATTTAATTTCTCTCAGAATCTCCTGTGACTTTGGTTTCAATCTTAATTTTTTCTCTCCTTCTTTTATTTTCTCCAAAATTCTGTCTTTTTTCTCATTTTGGGTTCTCTTTTTTATTGCATTCTGTTGTATCAGAAACCCCCTCATCACCGCTTTACTTGCATCCCAGATTATTCTTTTTTCCACTGTGGTTTTCAAGTTTACTTCAAAGTAGTCCCGCAGGTTCTTTGGGGCCTTCTTGACAATCTCTTGGTCTCTTAATAAGGTGTCATTCATCTTCCATCTGAAGGAGCCAGTTAAATTTAATCTCATTTCCATCTTTACTGCATTATGGTCGGAGCAGGTTTTTGGGCAGATTTCCACCTTTCTAGTCTTGGGAGCCAATCCTCTAGTTATCCATATTTGGTCAGTTCTTGTCCGTGTCATTTTGGCTTCAGAGAAGAATGTCCCTTCTCTTCCTAAGGGGTTTTTTGTTCTCCAAATGTCAATCAGATCCATGTTGTCAGTTAGTTCAAAAAAAGGTTTTGGTAGCCTGCCCTCTTTTGTGATGCTTTGACTTTGCGCTTTATCCATATTCGTAGATACCACCCCATTCATGTCACCCATCATAATGATGTTATTATAGTCCACATAATCCAGCATTGTCTCATGCAACTTCTTGTGAAATTCCGACTTCCCCTCATTTGGTGCATAAATTCCCAAAATCAAAAAAAAATTCTCCTTGTATTTGAATTTCAATTGCCAAAATTCTTCCTTGCTCATCTTTAAAAAGAAATTTTGGTGATAGGCTTTCTTTTGCATAGATAGCAACTCCTCTCTTCTTCACTCTATCAGATGAAATAAATTCTTGACCCAGTCTCTTATTGATTAAAACTTTCCTATGGAGCCTAATCACATGTGTTTCCTGTAGGCAAATTAAGTCTAATTGTTCCTTTTTTAATAAATGAAAGATCTTCTTCCTTTTCTCAGGGGAATTAAAACCATGAATGTTCCAACTTAGTAGTTGCAGAGACATGTTGAGATAGTTCTATTCTCCCTTTGGCAGTGGTATCACTTTCTCAGGCTCATCAGAACCCAAAGGTGTAGGTATAAAACTTAGTGGTCCAGATCCTGAGGCTCTTGATTCTCCTTCAGTCCCTTTCTGGAGGTCTTCTCCGTAGTCAAAACAAAAAAAATTCCTTCCAGTAGCACCTTAAAGACCAACTAAGTTAGTTCTTGGTATGAGCTTTCGTGTGCATGCACACTTCTTCAGATACACTGAAACAGAAGTTGCCAGATCCTTCTATATAGTGAGAAGGTGGGGAGGGTATTACTCAGAAGAGTGGTGGGAATGGGTGATTGGCAGATAGCTGTGATGAGCCTGTTGACGACTCTTAACGACTGCAATAGGTCTTACAGGAAAAAGCAAGGGGTGAGAAGGTGAAAAATGGCTTTGTCACGTATAGTGAGATAAGAATCCAATGTCTTTGTTCAGACCAGGTCTCTCCATGGTTTTAAGTTTGGTAATGAGTTGCAATTCAGCAGCTTCTCTTTCCAGTCTATTTCTGAAATTCCTTTGTAGTAAAACAGCTACTTTGAGATCTTGTATAGAATGTCCTGGGAGATTGAAGTGTTCTCCTACTGGTGTCTCTGTCTTGTGATTCTTGATGTCAGATTTATGTCCGTTTATTCTTTGGCGTAAGGTTTGGCCTGTTTGTCCAATATAGAGAGCTGAAGGACACTGTTGGCATTTGATGGCATATACAATGTTAGACGATGAGCAATTAAATAGTCCTGAGACGGTATGTGTGATGTTGTTGGGGCCAGTAATGGTGTTGTCCGGGTGTATGTGGCATCTGGGTTTATTGCAGGCTCTGGTGCCAGTGTCCGTGTTAAGTCTGGTTGTAGTATTATTGTGGGTTAGGAGTTGTTTGAGATTGGGTGGCTGTCTGTAGGCAATGAAAGGTCTTCCTCCCAGAGCTTGAGAAAGAGAACTGTCATTGTCCAGGAGAGGTTGTAGATCTCTGATGATGCGTTGTACTGTTTTAACTTGGGAGCTGTATGTGATGACTAGAGGTGTTCTGTTATTTTCTTTTTTGGGTCTGTCTTGCAGCAAGTTCTCTCTGGGTATCAGTCTGGCTCTGTTGATCTGTTGTCTAACTTCATCTGCTGGGTATTTTAGTTCTAAAAAGGTTTGCTGTAGATCTCTTAGGTGAGAGTCTCTGCCTGTAGAATTGGAACAGATACGGCTGTAACGTAGTGCCTGGCTATATACAATGGACTGTTTGGTATGTTTGGGATGGTAGCTAGAGGCATGTAGATATGTTTGTCGGTCAGTTGGTTTACGGTATAAGGTGGTGTCTATGCGCCCATCCTGTATTTTTATAGTAGTGTCAAAAAAATGTATTTCTTGCATAGATTGATTCATTGTTAGGTTGATTGTGGGGTGAAATCATTGAATTTCTGGTGGAAGGTGTCCAGGGTCTGTTGACCATTTGTCCAGATGATAAAAATATCATCAATGTATCGCAGGTACAAGAGAGGTTTGAGTGGGTAGGAGTTTAGGAAACATTGTTCTAATTCTGCCATGAAGATGTTGGAATACTGTGGGGCCATGCGGGTGCCCATTGCTGTGCCGCTGATCTGAAGGAATAGGTCATCACCGAATTTGAAGTTGTTGTGGGTAAGGACAAATTGGCAGAGTTTGGTGGCAAAGTCCACTGTGGTTTTATCTGAAATGGTGTTCTGAAATGGTGGGAACACACTACAGCACTGTGGTCCTCTGGTGGGAAAACTCCTGAGAAGCATGATTGAATCAAAAATTCTGGGACTATGGAAAAATACTATCTTCCTCAAACCCCAGAATGAGCAGGAGCTCTGGGGTTGCCCCATGGGTTTCATGAGCGAAGATGGGGCCCCCAGGAGACTTCTCTGATACCTGCAGCCCCTCCTTCCCCCTCTTGAAATTAGGCTGGGGGGGGAATCCCCCATTCAATTTCAGTATTTCAAGTTGTCTTCAGAACGCGCAGGGCAGGAGGCAGCGAAAAAGTTCTGGTGAAGAAGCAGTGCTGGGAGATCATGCGGTGGCAGAATGACAGAGTATGGTGCAAAAACCAAAGGTACTTTCATCTAAAATTATACTCACCATTGTGAGATGTTGCCTGATTTCATTATTATAGTTTTACATATAAACACCAGTTACAGATAGGTAGCCGTGTTGGTCTGCCATAGTCAAAACAAAAAAAAAAATCCTTCCAGTAGCACCTTAAAGACCAACTAGGTTAGTTCTTGGTATGAGCTTTCGTGTGCATGCACACTTCTTCAGATACACATGCACACGAAAGCTCATACCAAGAACTAACGTAGTTGGTCTTTAAGGTGCTACTGGAAGGAATTTTTTTTTATATAAACACCAGAACTTCACATATACCTCATGCTTGTAGGAATGATTTCCTGCTGAGTTCATTGCTCAGAGTGGACTCTGAGAGGAAGACGTCCCACACTCCATACATCTAAATGGGTTCTCCCATGTGAGAGTCCCTAGATGTTCCTTAAATAAAGGTAAAGGGTAAAGGGACCCCTGACCATTAGGTCCAGTCAAAGACGACTCTGGGGTTGCAGTGCTCATCTCACTTTATTGGCCGAGGGAGCCGGGCTACAGCTTCTGGGTCATGTGGCCAGCAGGACTAAGCCGCTTCTGGCGAACCAGAGCAGCGCATAGAAGCGCCGTTTACCTTCCCTTCAGAGCGGTACCTATTTATCTACTTGCAATTTGACATGATTTCAAACTGCTAGGTCGGCAGGAACAGTGACCAAGCAACGGGAGCTCACCACGTTGTGGGGATTCGAACCGCCGATCTTCTGATCGGCAAGTCCTAGGCTCTGTGGTTTAACCCACAGTGCCACCCGCGTCCCTGTTCCTTAAATACTCCATTATAAAGAAAGCACTTTTTGCAGTCTTTTCATTTAAACTGCTTCTCTTCTGAGTTTGTTGATGGTCTGAAGGGTTTCAACTCTTAAAGTTCTTCCTGTCCATAAGATTGTTGAATTTGAACTTCCACTAAGAGTACTTTCCTGATTTTACCGTATTTTTTGCTCTATAAGACTCACTTTTTCCCTCCTAAAAAGTAAGGGGAAATGTGTGTGCGTCTTATGGAGCGAATGCAGGCTGTGCAGCTATCCCAGAAGCCAGAACAGCAAGAGGGATTGCTACTTTTGCTGCGCAGCAATCCCTCTTGCTTCTGGGATGCAGAATATTTTTTTTCTTGTTTTCGTCCTCCAAAAACTAGGTACGTCTTGTGGTCTGTTAAGTCTTATAGAGTGAAAAATACGGTTATATGGTTTGTCTTTTGTGTGAGCCTGTTGACATAAATCAAGGGTTCCACTCTGACTGAAGCTCCTTCTACAGTCCATACCCTTAAATGGTTTCTCCCGTGTGTGAGTCCGTTGATGTGTTCTAAGGCTTCCATTTTCACTAAAGCTCTTTCCACACTCGATACATTTAAATGGTTTCTCCCCTGTGTGAGTCGTTGATGATTTCTAAGGCTTCCACTATTACTAAAGCTCTTTCCACACTCAATACATTTACCGTATTTTTCGCCCTATAGGACACATTTTTCCCCTCCAAAAATGAAGGGGAAATGTGCGTGCATCCTATGGGGCGAATGCAGGCTTTCGCTGAAGCCTGGAGAGCGAGAGGCATCTGTGTGCACCGACCCCTCTCGCTCTCCAGGCTTCAGGAAGCTATCCGCAAGCCTCGCGCGCCCAGCGGCAGCTCCCACCGGGTTCGCAAGGCTTGCGGGCGGCAGCCTGCAGCCCGAATCATGGGGCACGCTGCAGAGCCCGGCCCGTGCTTCGGGCAGATGTCCACAAGCCTTGCGCACCATGTTCGCAAGGCTTGCAGGCAGCAGCCTGTTCTGGGGGCTGGGGTCGGGGGAAGCCAGCCAGGAAAAAAATATTTTTTCTTTATTTCCCCCCCCAAAAAAAAAACTAGGTGCGTCCTATGGGGTGAAAAATACGGTATCTGGTTTCTCCCCTGTGTGAGTCCGTTGATGTGTTCTAAGGCATCCTCTGTTACTAAAGCTCTTTCCACACTCCATACATTGAAATGGTTTCTCCCCTGTGTGAGTCCGTTGATGATTTCTAAGGTCTCCACTCTGACTGAAGCTCTTTCCACACTCCATGCATTTAAATGGTTTCTCCCCTGTGTGAGTCCGTTGATGTCTTCTAAGACATCCACTATCACTGAAGCTCTTTCCGCACTCTATACATTTATATGGTTTCTCCCCTGTGTGAGTCCGTTGATGTGTTCTAAGGTTTCCATTATCACTAAAGCTCTTTCCACACTCGATACATTTAAATGGTTTCTTCCCTGTGTGAGTCCGTTGATGGTTCCTAAGCTTTCCATTTTCACTAAAGCTCTTTCCACACTCGATACATTTAAATGGTTTCTCCCCTGTGTGAGTCCGTTGATGTGATCTAAGGCTTCCATGATCACTAAAACTCTTTCCACACTCCAGACATTTATATGGTTTCTCCCCTGTGTGAGTCCGTTGATGGTTCCTAAGGCTTCCATTTTCACTAAAGCTCTTTCCACACTCCACACATTCATATGGTTTCTCCCCTGTGTGAGTCCGTTGATGTCTTCTAAGATCTCCACTCTGACTGAATTCCTTTCCACACTCCATGCATTTAAATGGTTTCTCCCCTGTGTGAGTCTGTTGATGTGATCTAAGTTGTGCACTCTGACTGAAGCTCTTTCCACACTCCATGCATTCAAATGGTTTCTCCCCTGTGTGAGTCCGTTGATGTGTTCTAAGGCTTCCACTTTTACTAAAGCTCTTTCCACACTCCATGCATTCAAATGGTTTCTCCCCTGTGTGAGTCTGTTGATGATTTCTAAGGTTTCCACTCTGACTGAAGCTCTTTCCACACTCGATACATTTAAATGGTTTCTCCCCTGTGTGAGTCCGTTGATGTGTTCTAAGGCATCCTCTGTTACTAAAGCTCTTTCCACACTCCATACATTGAAATGGTTTCTCCCCTGTGTGAGTCCATTGATGATTTCTAAGGTCTCCACTCTGACTGAAGCTCTTTCCACACTCCATGCATTTAAATGGTTTCTCCCCTGTGTGAGTCCGTTGATGTGTTCTAAGGTTTCCACTCTGACTGAAGCTCTTTCCACACTCGATACATTTATATGGTTTCTCCCCTGTGTGAGTCCGTTGATGTATTCTAAGATCTCCACTCTGACTGAAGTCCTTTCCACACTCCATGCATTTAAATGGTTTCTCCCCTGTGTGAGTCCGTTGATGTTTTCTAAGGCTTCCAATATCACTAAAGCTCTTTCCACACTCGATACATTTATATGGTTTCTCCCCTGTGTGAGTCCATTGATGTGATCTAAGTTGTGCACTCTGACTGAAGCTCTTTCCACACTCCATGCATTTAAACGGTTTCTCCCCTGTGTGAGTCCGTTGATATCTTCTAAGGCTTCCACTATTATTAATGTTCTTTCCACACACCATACATTCATATGGTTTTCCCCCTGTGTGAGTCCCTTTGTGCAATTTAAGGTTTCCACTCTGACTGAAATTCTTCCCACACTCCCTGCACTTAAAACGTTTTCTCTCTGTGTGAGTCCGCTGGTGTGTTCTAAGTTTTGAGTTGAAAGAGAAGCTCTTTCCGCACTACATACCTTTGAATGGCTTCTTTCCTTTTTGTGTTCGTTGATGTGAACTATGTGTGCTCATTCAGTGATGCATATTCCACATTTCACACATTTTAATGGCTATTCCTAATGAAACGAAAGGTGCCCTGTCCCCCGCAATTCTGTCTTCGCCATCACCTTTTTCAGAGTGGGCAGAAAGCAAATCCTGTTTGGGTTTCAAGGAAGAGAACAAAGGGAAAGAGAACACATCAACCGCCATTAGCACCTTCTCTTATTTCAACATCTCTTACATTCTCCCATGTCCTACCTATGTTCCCAATTTTTAGGAAATGAAAATGGTATGATGTCAAATGGTAGTAATGCATCAGGAACCTTTCAAGATCCTCAGTCATCTTTAATAACACAGCATGATCTTGGAATACTGTTGTCCTGTGGGACTGCCTTTCAAATCAAGTGGTTGCCCCCGTTTACACCTCTAGATCTTCATGAATCACCTGCACAGTCCCACTGACCTCAGGAGGTTCATATGGATTATTTTGGGAGACCCAGGCCTACATCTCTTCCAGGGACTGTGGTCTGGGTCAGTCAGAGAACTAGTGACAAGGCTTGGTGCTTGGGGTCAGCTGAATGGGTGCTCAAGGAAGCTCCTGTTCTTGGAGATGGACCTCCGTATAAATGCCTCACATTGCATGGAGAGAGCAGAAGAAGCAGAAGGAAAGCAGATGGGAATCCCAGACGGAAACACCCACCCCAAAGGTTCTTTATAATGATGATGTGCTGCCTGATCCTGTGCTTGTCTTCTGACAGAGGACTATCCTAATCTGAAAGGCAGGATATTCAAGGCAAGGAGATAACTGTTCTTCATGGTAGGTAGACATATTGGTCTGACACAGTTGAAGTAAAAAAGTAAAAAAATAGTCCAGTTGCACCTTAGGTTCTAGATATAAGCTTTTGTGTGCATTCACAGTTCTTCATATAGTGGGAGATGGTAGTTGGAGTACCCTTCTGAGAAAAACCCCACCCCACCCTCCCACGATATACAAGGGTCTGGTGACATCTGTGTCAGTGTATCTGAAGAATTGTGCATGCACACCAAAGCTTATACCTAGAACAATCTTAGTTGGTCTCTAAGGTGCTACTGGACTATTTTTAAATGTTTTATTTCAACTGTGTCAGACCAACACGGCTACCTACCTGAATCTAGATCTCATGGGATGTTGGGGATAAGTAGTTCCTTTGGTGGGGAACATGTCCTGCACCTCCTGGGGTCATTTTTCCACCCTTGGTGCCCACCCTGCACTCAGCTCTCACCTGTGGCTTCCAGAAGCTGTCAGCATGCAACAGGGGTTCAAGCAACAGCTTCTACCAGCCGGCTAAACCAGGTGAGGAAAGCTGATGGGTCTCAAATCGTTGATGGGCTGGGTGGGGAATTCTGCTGCACCTGAAGTCAAGCCCTGGTGGATGGAGTGGAGGAGAACAACCGTGAATCCCACAGTCCAGAAGGCAGATTCTGCCCGTGCGGAAGAGGAACGTGAAGGGCAGATGGGGCACGTCGACCTGGAGGCTTGTTATCTAGTCCCAGGGTTACCCTGACATTGAATTATATATGAATTGCAGTATTGAAATGTGCCTGCTCCCACTTCATATTCTGCTATTACTCTACTCTGCTTGTCTGTTTCTTACTTGAGTGCTGTTTTGGTTTGCTAAGTCAGGGTTTTACTGTGAGTTACATTTTTGCTATCTTTTTGGGTCCTGTCATGCTTATCTGTCTTCAGTAATAAATTTCTCAGCTGATTTTTTCCCCCTGCCTCTGAGTGTTTTCTCCTACTCTGCTATCTATACATCGATCATTATGGAGGAGCAAGATCTGCAACCTAAAGCCCTCCTCAGCCTCGGCCCTGTGGACCTGACGGAGCATCTTTACCCCAGTCGTTCAGTCCGGACAGGGAGGTCCGCCTCCGAGAGTCTTCTGCTGGTTCCCTTGCAGTTAGAAGTGAAGTTCCAGGGAACCAGGCAGAGGGCTTCCTGCCCCATGGAATGCCCTCCCTTCAGAGGGCTAGGAAACAGGCAACTATCTGACATTTAGAAGACAGCTGTATCAGGAGGTTTTTAATTTTTGGATGTTTTACTGTCTTGTATATGTACTGTAGGGACGCGGGTAGCGTTGTGGGTTAAACCCCAGAACTTAGGACTTGCTGATCAGAAGGTCGGCGGTTCAAATCCCTGCGACAGGGTGAGCTCCCGTTGCTTGGTCCCTGCTCCTGCCAACCTAGCAGTTCGAAAGGACATCAAAGAGCAAGTAGATAAATAGGTACCGCTCTGGCGGGAAGGTAAACGGCGTTTCCGTGCTCTGCTCTGATTCGCCAGAAGCGCTTAGTCCTGCTGGCCACACGACCCGGAAGCTGTACGCCGGCTCCCTCGGCCAATAAAGCGAGATGAGTGCCGCAACCCCAGAGTTTCCCGCAACTGGACCTTCCGGTCAGGGGTCCCTTTACCTTTACCTATATGTACTGTAAGCTGCCCAGAGTGGCTTGGGGAAGATACTAACAGTATAACATCTAGAGTGGTGCCTCGGGTTACAGGCGCTTCAGGTTACAGACTCTGCTAACCCAGAAATAGTACCTTGGGTTAAGAACTTTGCTTCAGGATGAGAACAGAAATCCTGCTCTGGTGTGTAGGGATATTGCGGAGTGGACAGTGGGGTCCGGAGGGAGACACTTTCCACCAGCAGGCAGCCACAATCTGCCTGCACGCGTGACCTTGGGGTGCAGGGCAACCCCCCCCCCCGACAAGCCACAGCTGTCTGTACATCGTTCCACCTCTGCCTGACCTTTTGCGATCTCAGCAGTTTGCGGTGTCCTGTCTGTAACCCTTTTCCATGAGACGTTTGTCTCCATTCATCATACATTGAGCAAGGGGGAAATGACGCTGTGGAACAGGTGCCAAAATAGCTTTGTACCACCCCACGATTTTGGGACGGAAGATGTAAAGGTCACAGCCCAAAAATGTATTTGCCTGGCTTGCATACTTGTGTCAATAAAAGGAGGCTCCACAGGAATGGCAGTAGCTCGCTTCAGCCCACCTGTGCCCAGCTCACATGATGATCAACACCTGTCTTGGGCAGCAGGAGGCCCCATTAGCTAAAGTGGTGCTTCAGGTTAAGAACAGTTTCAGATTAAGAACAGAGCTGCAGAACGAATTCAGTTCTTAACCCGAGGTACCAGTGTATTATTATTATCATCTTGTGATTTTTTGTAGTTATTTTGGAATTCGTACTGCAATATTAGCTTACGAAATGTTATGGGTGGAGAAAATCACAGGGTTGCCGTAAACTATAATCCCACCCACAAACTCTCATTCACACACAGTCTGTAAATTTAGGAAGGTCACACACCTCACCTGTACTAATACTGGCAGTCTTTGGCCTGCACAGGCACACCCGGTGTGTAGAGCCTCCAGCCACAGGCACCGTCTACCCTGAAAAGGGGTCCTTTGACTGGGAAGATTCAGGCAGTCGCTGTCATCAGATGATGATGGGTTGTATCTCAGCTTGTCAGTCACTCTGACACTGCCTTCAAAGAATAAGAGGAACAGAAATGCTTTCGAGGTGCAACTTCTGTATCAATACTGAGAGCCATTCCACGGACTCTGCACCCCTGTTTCTGAGGACAGGTGTACATTATCCTCACCCTCAGCGGAAAAGACAATAAAGATGGAAGCCTGAGAGAGAGGAAAAGGTTTCTGGCTGCTTCCTGGGTGGGATTGCGGAAACCAAGAGCCGCTTCTGAGAAGGCCTCCCCCCTCCCCTCTTCCTCTCCGGATTTCCTCTCCTCTCCAGGGGACCAGTGCTTGGACTGGACAGAATGGCTGCGCCTGGACAGGGCAGGGGCTTATGGGGTGGGAAGAGGATGGAGATTGCAGGAAAATAGGGGTGGGGGGACAGAACCCCCACTTTCCAGGGATCCCTCTCTGGTCGCCTTGAAGGGGGGGCATTCCTGGGCGGGAGGGAGAAGCCAAGGCGACCCCTCCGGAGATTCCCCAAGGAAGGCACGATGGAGACCCCCCAAGAGTGGTCTTCCTATCTCCCCCCCTGCCAATGCTGCCTTCCCTCCTCCCCCCACTTCCTCGACCCCCTCCCTCTCTCCCGGAGTCTCCCCTGCATCCGGAGGCTTCCTTGGCACCACTCCCCCCACGTCCTGTGCCCCCATCTCTCCAGCCGGAGGGGCCCCCCAAGACGAGCAGGGGAGGGACAGGGGGGTCTCTATCCCTCGTGCCCGTTAACCCTTTCGTGGTCCACCTCTCTCTGCGCTGAGCCCCCAGCGCTCCAGATATTCCCAGCGGGCGCCACGATGGAGACTTCTCCCCCAAGACTGGTCTTCCTATCTCACCCCCCCCCGCTGCCCTTCTCTGACCCAGGGATGCTCCCCTCCCTCCCCCCATTCCTCGACCCCCTCCCTCTCTCCCGGAGTCTCCCTTGCACCCAAAGGCCCCCTTGGCTCGGGTCACCCCTCGCCCTGCGCGCCACACATCTCCATTCCCGGCCCCCCCCCGACAGGAGCAAGGGAGGGACAGGGGGGGTCTCTATCCAGGCGCCTCCCTCACACCTTAACCCTTTCCTGGCCCGCTTCTCCGCGCCCCAGGGAGTCCTCGTGGGTGGGCGCCCCATCTCCGCCCCTTGGCAGCACGCGTGCCGGGATCCCGGCCCCACGGAAGGCGCTTGGGGAGCTGGAGGGGTCTCTGGGTCCTCTTCTCCCCCCCTCCCCCCCGCGACCCCTTTACCTCTTTGTCCTCGCTCCCGATCCTCCTTTCCTTTCCTGCAACATCCACGTTGGGCGGGGATCCTCCTCTTCCCGTCCTCCTCCCCCCCCCCAGCTACGCCGCAGAGCAGCAATCCGGAGTGGACGCTCCACTTGCGGGAGAAGCAGGCAGGTTGGGAGGGGGGCTCCCCCCTCATTTCCGGAGCGAAGCAGGATTGGAGGAGGAGGAGGAGGAGGAGGAGCAATGTATTGGGGGCGGGATCTGGGGTTGTGGGGGCGGGGTGAGAGGAGGATGTGCCGGGAGGGGAGGGAAAGTGTTGAGCGGGTGGGGGGGGGAGGAGGAGGAGTAGAAATCCCCCCCCGGTCTTCCTTCTGGGGGATCAGGAGAGGGGGGAGGGGCTGATCCCGGCAATCCAACAGCGAAGTCACAAAATGAGTTCTGCATGGAAATCAGATCAGACTCCGAGTTCGTCTTTTGGCATCATGACAGGTCTGTCTGTCCGTCGGGATGCCTGAGGATTCCTGCTCGCTGCCTTTTCCGGGCCAGCCTGAGAGATCACTGGAAAGGGCGGATTTCTTGACTCCAGAATCCAGCATCGCAGACCCCTTTCATTCAGGCCTAGAGATCTGCTCTTTGGACCAGTCTGCTTGCATCATGGGGATCATCAATGGTTCATATGGATCATCCATGATGTCATACCCGTCTCACGGAGGGGGCGGGGGCTCAGGATGAATCTCCTGCCACGTGACTGGGGGAGTCTGGGGGCTGACGGGGGTCAGACAGGGCTGCTGTTTTGCTCTCCTTACTATTTCAGCTCAGGTTTTACTGAAATGGGTGGATTCATTGAGGAAACGGGGCTACGTTGCAAAGAGGCCAATGTGTATACTTTGTTACCACCCAGTGAGTTGTGTTGCAAAGGCCATTTGCAGAGAGGCTCCTGTTGTATCACCTGCGGCCACATGCCGGAGTTTGGGTCTTTTTGTGGAAATGTGTCTGTGTAAATGCACTTATCCCCGTGCATTTATAATGGCAAGACATTAAATCCCATGAGATGTGCAAACTGGAAGCACCACTCTGCAGCCCTGCCTGATGCACGCTTACTTAGGAGTAACCCCTACGCCGTTCCATCTGATGCACGCTTACTCAGAAGTAAGTCCCCATAGTCGCCTTTGGCTGGACTTGACCATACAGGGGTCCTTTACCTTGGGTAACAGGGGCCAGGAGGGGCCAGGCCCAGCCCCTGCTGGCTGGTCACATCTTCCACGCCAAGAAACTGGGCAGAGCCTTTAGGAGCCTCTGGCTGAACCTGCTGCTCTTCTCCCTGGCACCGCCATCTCCACGCAGGTGCCCCCGAGGCAGGTTGGCCTGCACTTCCCCTCAGTGCCAGCCAGCACGATGCCTGCACTCAGGAAACCTGGAGGGCACTGGCTGAAGTCTGGGAGCCCTCGGTGCCAATGCGCAGCTGCTTTGAGTTTCCTTCGCCTGGCGGACATCCACACAGCACCCTACAGGGGGGGGTCTCTTGTTCAGATGCCCCCCCCCGGGGAAGAGTCTTTGGCCACAGGAAAGTGTGCCAGGAGGGGCCACTGAGAGGTCAGTCTGGCACAGCCAGTGGGGAGAGTGCCTTCCTTGGGTGGGGTGGGGTGAGCTTGGATGGCCCCCTGCCTGTGATGCTTAGCTGAGATTCCTGCTATGCTGGGGGTTCAACTAGATGACTCAGGAGGGCCCTCCCTACTTTACAGTTAGAAGCCCCCGCACTGCCCCCTCCACACCACCCAGATGGGACTCTCTTGTCCAGCCCCACAAGGCCATTCCTCTGTCTGGACGGGGAGGGGGAGATCAGGTTCGCCAGCACTGCAGCCCCTCACTTTCAAGCTGGGGCAGAGATGCAGATGCTCCAGGGTCTGGGCTGGCCACAGGCACCCATGGGCGTGGAGGTTGAGCCTTTCTTTGGGAGGGGGGGTGTTACAGAAAAATCTAGGTGCGAGGCTGCTCAGTCCCCCAGCTCGTCGGGCTGAGCCCTTCGGGTCCCTGCGGAATAAAGGGAGGAGTCCAGCCAACCGGAGCAAATAAAGAGAGATTGCAAGGAGAGAGATTGCCAGGAGCTCCAAAGGGACTTCTCCAAACGGCCTGAATGGGCCGAAAATACAGTTCATTGTCAAGGAGATTAAAGTGATGCATGTTGGGGGAATGCGCCAATGCGCAGCTGCTTTGCTTTTCCTTAGTGTTATGTACTGAGTTGAATAGGATCCAAACTGCAGCAGTCTGATTGGTCCTAGAACAATAGGATCCAAAATGCAGCAGTCTGATTGGTCCTAGAACAATGCAGCAGTCTGATTGGTTGGCAGGAACCACCCAATCCTGCTCCAGATAGAAGTGAATCCACAACCTGATTGGCTTACAGTAGAATTCCGGAATTAGCCAATCATGTGCGGCCCATTGTGTAAATAATGTATATAAAGCAGATACTGTGAGGGGACTTTCATTCATTACTCCTCACCACTATGAGCTGAATAAACAGCATGAAATCACTTTGCGACTCTGAGTATATTTCACTGGCGACGAAGGTGGGATCCCGCTGAGCTGACTGCCACACACAGCACCGCAGCACCGCCACCTGCCGCACCGCTGCCTCGCACCGTGTATCCAGGCTTCAGCTCCGGGACACAAGGAACTCAGAATGGCAACCGACAGCAGCTTCTCGCTGTTCAACCCAGCATCTGGAGACTGGGAAGCATACGCCTCCCATTTCACCTTCCTCCTAGAAGCCAAAGGGGTCACCGACGAAGAAGACGCCAAGAAGAGGGCGATATTCTTCAGCGTCTGCGGAGAGGAGACGTTTGAAATCGCCCGGGCTCTCCTTGCACCTGAAGACGTCGCTACTGTTCCATACAAAACAATAATGGAACAGCTGAAGGGGCACTTTTCGCCGCAGCCTTCAGTGGTGGCTCGTCGAAATGCCTTCTGCACAAAGCGACAAGCCCCTGGGGAAACCATAACTGGGTTTGTGACCTCTCTCCGCCAAGCCGCCCGGTTCTGCAACTTCTCAGAGCTGGAGAACATGCTTCGTGACCGCCTCGTCGGTGGCCTGAAGGATGAGAAGCTGCAACGACGCCTCTACGCTAAGAAGGACCTAACGTTCCAGGTCGCTCTAGAGGAGGCCCTGGCAATGGAAGCTGCCGAGAGGTCGACGCAAGAGGCACGGCCGAGCCTGCCATCCCAACCGAGGGTCCACCACGAAGACCTCACCGACGACTCAGGATCCGACAGGGAGGAGGTGCACCGAGTACAGCAGCACACTCAAGCAGCGCACAGACCACAGCTGCCTCGACGAGAAGGAGGAAACTGCGCAAGCTGCGGGGAGAGTCACGAGAGGAGGACCTGCTGTTTCCGCAACGCAGAGTGCAGGCAGTGCAGAAAATCGGGACACATCGCCTGGGTGTGTCGGGCTCGGCCCACCCGACACCAGGCATCAGATGACCAATCCAAGAGCCCCAGGTCCCGGGGCCCAACGCTCCAAGGCAACTCGACGGAGCTCACGGACTGCCAGGTATACCAGTTGCCCCACCCCAATGTAGAGAAAATTTATGTAGAGGTACAGATAGAGGGGGGCCCCATGCCGCATGGAGCTTGACACGGGTTCAACTCTATCCATAATCTCGGCAAGGACCTTAAGGAAACTGTGTCCTACTGGGGGTCCCAAACTCAGGCCGGCCCCATTCACCCTACGGGACTTCCAGAAACGTAAGGTCCCTTGCTGACTCTCCACAGAGAAGAGGAGGCGTGTCCTGCCTATTAACTTATTCTGCCCAGCAACATATCTGTGTGTGTGAGAGAGAGAGAGTCAGTCAGTCAGTGTATCGGAGAGTGTGAGAGTGTTAGAGATCCTAGAGATTAGATTGCTGCTAAGAGCAGCTGCAGACTCTCAGTGTAGCATTGCTTTTATGCTTAGAATACGTAGCTCTGTATATAGTTTTGTACCATAGTTATAGTTATAGAATAAAAGGAAGATATTTTACAGAGCTGCTCTCCGAGTGGTTTTGAGGCAAGGAAGGAAGGGCTACCCCTATACTATTCATATAACCAGTTATCAATAATCAATATATTCAATATATATGCTTACACGAATCAAGGATTACAGTATTTTATAAATCCACTTGAATCAAAAAGGGAAGCTGTGCCTTAGCTAAAATGCAAACTGCTTGAAACAGCAAAGTTAGGAACCGACCTTTCCCCTAGAAACATCTGTGTACCCCGGACAAGACATGAATCAGAGATTCTGGTACAAATTCCCCATCAGGAACAGGCTAAATTAATCCACAGAACAGGAAGAGCAAAACCACAAAATGTCCAAGCTCCCTGTCCTGTCATAACTAGGGGAAAGGTTAGACTGAGCGTCACTGGGAGCATTGGAAAGCGGAACTTGAACCCTGTGCAGGACCAGTGCTATACCAGTAGCTAGGAGCGTGACAACTGCTTGCTGATTGGCTGATATTTTGCTGACCAAGTTATGAGTCCTTCATGATTGTCTTATGATCTATGATTTGCTGTGATTTGCTCAGGTATAAAGACCCCTGTATTTCTGTCAATCGGGGTCCCAGTTCTTTGGAAGAGATTCCAACTGGGTCCTTATTGCCTGGCAATAAACTTCACCTTCTTATTCTCCATTGCTGCGTCTGGCTGATCCTTATCCCTTGCAACATTTGGTGCCGTGATCGGATCACACAGGCCAGTGGGGTTTTTTTACCCAAAAAGAGCCGGCCTCCGGTTCTTGGGGGGAGAACGTCCCGGAGATTTTTGGCTTCGTTCCAGGCGCCAATCGGACATCATTTCCGAAGAAGGAAGGCAATCGCCTTCGGCACGGACTCCCGACAAGACGGAGGCAAGGACCGAAAAAGGAAAATTTGGAGGGAAGCCAACGGGAAAGGCGCGCCACGACAGGAACTCACGGTGAGTTGAGATAAAAATGAGTGCTGATCAACACTCAGGGTGACCCACCAGTAACCTCCCGTTAAAGGGAAAGGATCACCAAAAGGGTGAGGGAGAAGAAGCTGGGTCAACCAAGGAAAGGAAGAGGTTCTGCAGGAAAAGTTGGGGAAAAACAGCTGTGGGGGGGGAAAGGAAAAAAAAAAGGGTAAAACGCTGTATGAAAGTGTGTGCTTTTCTGCCAAGTTGTTTGCTGCAGGCAAGGGGGGAGAAAGGGCTGTGTTTGTCTGTGTGAAAGTCCCGGGACGCCGGGTGGATGTGTAAGATCTGAGTTGAAAAAGGAAGTGTGCTGTGGTTTTTCCTTGATCTATTTTTGAAACTGCCTAGCTGAAAGTGTTTGTCTGGCGAAGAGGGAAGGTTTTTTGCAGAACTATGGGGGGGGAATGCTCAAAACCAATTCAAGCCTGTACACCCCTAGACTGCATGTTAGAAAATTTTAAAATAGTTTTTCCAGAAGAACCAGGAGAGGTCAGACCAAGTAAGGAAGTTTTAAAGAAATATTGTCAACAGATGTGGCCCCAGCAGGTCAAATCCTGGCCACGAAATGGCTCCTTTAGGATTGAGAAATGTCAGGCAGTTATGGACTCAATAATGAAAAATCCGGATTTGTTTAAGGAGCAGTACTATTACATTTCGAAGTGGACTGCTAGTTGTTTAAAAAATCCAGATTGGATGAAAAGAGGAAGTGACAGCTGCGAGATTTTCGCTGTAAGGCAGGAAGCCAGAAAACCCTTAACAGTTTCTGCAGCTGACAGGAAAATTTATGTTGGTCCTTCAGAGGAGGATGGAATCCCTCCCCCGCCATACAATTATAGCAGCAGGAATCAAGCAATACAGCCACCTTCAAGGCAAGCATTGCCAGACCAAAATGCAATGGCAGGACAAACCCAACCCCAAACCCAACAGACCCCTATGCCCAGCCAATCTCAGCCAGAAATGAATAAAGCCCCGCAAGCCACAAATGGTGCTTCGCAGGCAGCCCCACCCTCTCAAGCATCGCTGGATGTGCCTAGCCTTCCAGAATTGCCTTCCCAGCCAAAACAAGCAGCAGCTCTAGATCAAAGCACGTTACCCTCCCCTCCCGAGGAAAAATACAACCAGGACATGTCAGCCTTGCAAACACAGACGGAGGGAGCAGAAGGGGGGAACCAGCGCATTTCAAATGTCTGGAGCATGGGGGGAACAAATTAATTCCTTGAGAACCCCAGAAAGCCATGACAGTTCAAAATTATGGAAATTGATGGATGCAATTACAGATTCCGGACAAAAGTTGGTCCTTAAAATGAGAGAAAGTGATTTGCCCAGTACATCTCAAAGCCCAGCCTCGCCTAAGCTTTCAAAAGGAGGCTATTACTTACGTAATAACAAAGGGGCACCAGCGCCAATGCTTCCCCTGAGGGCTGTTCTGGGGCCCCAAGAGCCACGGCCAGTGGATGCAAATGGGAGACCATCGGGTCCTTGGCCTTCCAGGGCAGTTACTCTTCAATATGTCCCCTTTACAACCACGGATTTATTGAATTGGAAAACGCATACAATACCCTTTTCAGAAAAACCTCAGGCCATGCTGGATTTGGTTGCTTCCATTATGGTAACTCATCTGCCTACATGGCAAGATTGCAGGCATCTTTTGATGACTCTTTTCACCTCTGAGGAAAGGAGAAGGATAGATACAACTGCAGACAACAATCTTAAAGCTCAGGTGCCAAATTCAGAAAACAATCCAGATGCTTGGGTCCGTGCCAGATATCCCCTCACAGATCCAGGGTGGGACCCAGAAAGGGATAAGGACGCCTTGGACAATTATCGGCAGGAAGTTATAAAGGCTATAAAGGGTGCTGCCAGAAAGCCTACAAACATTTCTAGGGTGGCTGAGGTTGTTCAACTCCCAGATGAATCTCCTTCTAATTATTTGGAACGCTTAATGGAGGCATATAGAATTTACACCCCCTTTGATCCAGAAGCCCCAGAAAGCAAGCAAATGGTAAATGCGGCATTTGTGGCTCAAAGTGCTACGGACATTGAGAGGAAATTGCAAAAGTTAGACACCTTTGAAACATTGCAAATGGATCAGCTCCTAGCAATCGCTCAAAGGGTTTATTTGAACAGAGAAAATGAGGTTAAGAAGGACAGAGTTCGGGAAATGAAGCAAAAGGCAGTGTTTTTGGCTGCAGCCATCAGCCAGGGCTCAGCATTTGACACAGGTGCCCAAGGGAGAGGTTCCAGTAGGGCACGAGGAAGAGGAAGAGGAAGAGGAAGGGGATTGCCATTGGGAAGGAATCAGTGTGCAATTTGCAGAAAGGAAGGTCATTGGAAACAGGAGTGCCCTGAAGCAAGGGAAACAGAGGGAGAAGGTGAATTCAGGGAACAGAGGGAGCGTGGACGTGGATGGGGATCGCAGAGAGGAAGGATGCAAGCTGGAAGATATGTGAGGAACAGAGGAAGTAGCAGAGATTTTGTTGGATTAGCGCAACTGGAGGAATATGAGAATGAGAATGCATAGGACAGACCGGGCTCAACTCTTTCTTTAGGCTCCCAAGAGCCCATGGTCTCGGTTAAACTGGGGAGCCGCTTAGTAAATTTCATGATAGACACTGGAGCGCAATTTTCGGTGCTCACGAAGCCGTTAAAAGCAAAAAGCAATCAAGCAGTGACAATTGTGGGGGCCACAGGCAACAGGGTCCTCACACCATTTTTGCAACCTCAAGAATGCCAGATTGGGGGAAAAACCCTTACACATCAATTCCTGTATGTGCCTGAATGCCCAATCCCCTTGCTGGGACGTGACTTTCTGTCAAAGGTTCAAGCACAGATCACCTTCACACCAAAAGGGGCAGAAATGAAATTACCCCAGGCTGCATCAGGGATTGTCACAGTAGAGGTGCCTAGGGAACAGGCATGGGAAATGATGGGGGCTTTATCAAAAACAGACTCCCAAAAGGACATTCCACAGATTCCTAAAAATCTGAGAGCCCCACCTGGAGTATGGGCAGAGGACAACCCACCAGGCATGGCAAAGAATATAGCCCCATTCGTAATAAACCTAAAGCCAGGGGCAAAACCAATAGCAACCAGACAATACCCTATTCCAAGACAAGCAGCAGAGGGAATGCAGATGCATATAGACAAGTTTTTGCAATATGGGCTTTTGGTAAAGTGCCAGTCCAGTTGGAATTCTCCACTTTTTCCTGTGCGCAAGCCAAATTCAGACCAATTTCGCCCAGTCCAAGATCTGAAAAGGATTAACAATTTAATTCAGACGGTGCATCCATGTTTGCCCAATCCTTACAATCTCCTAGGATTAATTCCATCGGAGGCAAGGGTGTTTACAGTATTGGACTTAAAAGATGCATTTTTCTGTTGCCGGATTGCCTCCCAGAGTCAGCCAATATTTGCATTTCAATGGGAGGATCCTTACAAGGGGACAAAAACCCAATTAACGTGGACAAGATTGCCCCAGGGCTACAAGAATTCGCCAACACTTTTTGGAACAGCCCTTGCCCAGGATTTGTCTAAATTCCCTTCAGTACCTGGGAAAACAATTCTTCTTCAATTTTTAGATGACTTATTGATCAGTTGTGATACCTATGAGACTTGTAAAAAGGCCACAGAGGATTTGCTTTATCTCCTTTGGGAGGCAGGATACAAGGTGTCTCGAAAAAAGGCACAAATTTGCCAAAAGACAGTGAAATATTTGGGTTTTCACATTTCTCACCAGCAGAGGGCGTTAGGATCCGAAAGGAAGGAAGCCATTTGTGTCATTAAGGAACCCACAAGCCGCAGGCAATTGCGGGGGTTTTTGGGGGCTGCAAGTTTTTGCCGAATTTGGATCCCTGATTTTAGCACCCTAGCAAAGCCTCTATATGAGAGCACAAAGGGCAGAGAAAATGCTCATTTTGAATGGCATGCAGAGCAAAGGAAAGCTTTCAATACATTAAAGTCTAAACTGATGCAGGCTCCAGCCTTGGCTTTGCCAAACCCAGAAAAAGCTTTTTATCTTTTCGTTTATGAGAAATCTGGAATTGCAGCAGGGGTCTTGACTCAGGTGTTGGGAAGTTGGAAAAGACCTGTAGCTTATTTGTCAGAACAGCTGGATGCAGTGGCAAAAGGATGGCCACCTTGTATGCTGCAACAGCCCTATTGGTCAAAAAGGCATTTAAATTCACCTTTGGACAGGAGATTTATGTGAATGTGCCTCATGCTGTGTTGACATTAATGGAATACAAAGGAAGTTATTGGCTTTCCAACGAGCGCATGGCAAATTACCAAGGGCTTTTGTGTGGTAACCCACAAGTACATTTGCAAGTTGTAAACACCTTGAACCCCGCTTCCTTGTTACCCCTTCCTGAGTCAGTGGATCATGAACCTCATGATTGCATTCAAGTAATGGACTCAATTTACTCTAGCCGTCCAGATCTGCAGGATGAACCGTTAAAAAACCCAGATGTAGAATATTTTACGGGTGGGAGCAGCTTTGTGAAGGAGGGGCAAAGGAGGGCTGGATATTCTGTGGTTACTCTAACTGATGTCATTGAAGCACAGCCTCTACTGATTTCATCCTCAGCGCAGAAAGCGGAACTTGTGGCTTTAACCAGAGCCCTTCAGCTAGCAGCTGGCTGCAGTGTAAATATCTACACAGACTCAAAGTTTGCTTTTTTAACTCTACATGCCCACGGAGCTTTGTGGAAAGAGAGGGGGCTCATAGGGGCAGAAGGGAAAGCACTGAAATATGGCCCAGAATTGGAAACGCTTTTGGAAGCTGTGTGGGCTCCGAGAAAGGTTGCAGTCATACATTGCCGAGGCCACAGCAAGGGAACCACAAAAGCAGCAAAGGGAAATCAATTGGCGGATCTGGCTGCAAAACGGGCAGCTTTACTGCCACCGCCACCTGCCTCTATAACAGCATCTCTTCTTCCTACAGCAGTTGATTTAGAGCAAATAAAGCCCATCTACACGGAGGCAGAACAGGAATGGGCACAGCAGGAAGGGGGATACAGAATGCCACCACAGGATGGATGGTTTATCCTCCCAGACCAACGAGTATTTGTTCCAGAAGCCTTAGGCAGGAACATAGTGAAACAATATCATGAGTCCACTCACTATGGGGCCACAGCATTGCGGGAAAGCCTGAATAGGCAATTCTACATAACAAGGATTTCCCAGCTGGCAGAAGCAGTATCACGTGCATGCCTTCTGTGTGCAAAAAACAACCCCAAGCAAGGCCCAGTTCCTCCACCAGGAATACAGCAGAAATGCCAAAGGCAAAGGGGTATAAGGCTCTTTTGGTCTTCACATGTTCTCTTACAGGTTGGCCTGAAGTCTATCCTACTAGAACAGAAAAAGCCCAGGAGGTTATAAAACGCCTCTTAACGGAAATCATTCCAAGGTTTGGTCTTCCAAGGTGTATAGGCAGTGACAATGGTCCAGCTTTCATCGCATCAATAGTGGATGGTGTATGCAAAGCCTTGCAAATACAATGGAAACTACATGCGGCCTATAGACCTCAAAGCTCAGGGAAAACAGAAAGGATGAATCGGACTCTTAAAGCGCAGTTAGCAAAATTGTGCCAGGAAACTCATTGTAAATGGGTAGACTTGTTACCTATTGCTTTGTTTAGAATCAGATGTTCACCAACAAAGAGACTGAAACTTTCTCCGTTTGAACTTTTGTATGGGAGACCACCTCCAATAGCAAGGGGGAAAACAGCAGACTTGACTCAAGTGGGGGGGCAAATAACTGCAGATCAAATCCAGGCTCTTTCTCGTATTTTTCTTGATTTAAACAGGTGGTGTCTCCAACGCATTCCCATCTGCCTATCCGAGCCAGTACATCCTTTTCGGCCAGGAGACCGAGTTTGGGTTCGAGACTGGAAAGACGAACCGCTGACGGCTCGGTGGAAAGGTCCCTACACGGTTCTGCTGGCCACACCAACTGCGGTGAAAGTTGCGGAAGTAACCCCGTGGATTCATCATTCTCGTCTGAAGCGGTCTGAGGGTCATTGGAACTGTGAGCTGAACCCATCTAACCCTCTGAAGTTGAAGCTCACCAGGAACCCCTGCACCTAGCCCCACCGGAAGCGGGCAGGAGCACGGGCAACGGGACTACAGGTCTGCTCTCACTGCACCCCGGAAGCCAGTGAGTCTACGCACACCGGAAGATTGAGGAGCTGCACCAGCTTATGGGAGGACCCCTACCAGTTAAAATTTCAGTCAATCCCAGATTCCAGCCAGACTTTGCTCATAAACCCTTAGTAAAAATAACAATAACAAGGGTGAACAAAAGGGGGGTCCTTATTGACAAGTGGGTGGATTGGGTAACTGCATACGGTTGTTACATTCCTTTCTTTCTTTGGGAATTCTACATACCAGATTGGGCACAAGCAGGTCCACAACAATAGTTCACATACAAGGGAAAGTACATGCCAGGGGAACCTAGGAGGGCCATACGTTGCTTTTCCTACCGACCTCCCCAAGGAGCATTTCCCGGTGCTATACTGGTCACTGTAGTTGTTTTTTCTCCACCACCCACAGGTCCCTTCAAGGTAGCAGTTGCAGAGTGTATACGGTGTGAGTTGACCTCACCAGTTCGACCAGAACCTGGGGACCACCAATAAGTCCACTGGGTGCGGCCGAGCGGGAGGCTATATCTCACTGAAGGGTATGTTCTGGTACCTGCTACCTTATATAATTGTTGCAATTTCACTCCTTCTGGTCCTAATCATTGTATATTGTGTATATAAGAAGGATCACCGTATAAACATCAACCTAGAGCCAGAACTAATAAGATTCAACCTTGAAGGTATACGTGGGGAAGATGAAAATGAAAATGAAGCTCCTGTTGAGTTTGATGTGCTTGTGGCTCCAGAGAGGCCCAATGGTAGTAGGTAATGTTTTTATAAACCATGCTGAACACATGTTCCAGATATATGGGGAAAATGCTACCCTATATTATGAACACCCAAGGAAGGTAGCAGACATGTCCCTTATACCAGGATTAATCAAAGATCCTGATGTCGTGTTGGCAGGCCTACTTTACAATCAGAGTGGTCTCTTTGCAGCCCCACCTATTGAAATGAATGACATCCCCTACAGATATATCAGATATACCAGAACCACAAAAGGTCTATGTTTTTGCTGTCATGCCACCGGAGTATGGAATTCTAAATGGAAGTATTGGCCCCAAGTTAAGTACCACATGGACAAAGGATGGCTGGGAAATTATACCCAATGCTCGGATAAATTTTGGCTTTGGGGATCCCCTCCTCTCCTCCCTCTGAGTCTGAACTGCTCTCTGCCCCAGACTCTTCCTGCTCACGAAACCCTGTTTCCTCCTCAGCTTGCAACACCTCCCCTCCTGGTCTGCTCCCCTTTCTCCCTCTATCTGCTCACTGCCATCCCACCACAAGTCCCCAGGATCTAAACCTTCTTCCCTTGTAGGTCCCCCAACTGGTGCCTCCCCCCCCCCGGCACCCAGCTGTTCCATGACAGCAAAAGCAGAAACAACAGTAAAATCAGTATGATAGCACTATGAACTGTGGGCCTCTGGTAGGAAAACTCCCTAGCAGCATGACTGAATAAAAACTTCTGGGACTATGGAAAAATACTACCTTCCCCAAACCCCAGAATAAGCAGGAGCTCTGGGGTTGCCCCATGGGGTTCAAGAGTGAAGATGGGCCCATCAGGAGACGTCCCTGGTTCCTGCAGCCCCTCCGTTCCCCTCTTGCAATTAGGCTTGGGGGGAAATCACCCCTTAACTTACAGTATTATCAGTTTTCTTCAGAATGCTTAGGAGGCAGGGATGAAGTTTGGGTGAAGAAGCAGTGCTTGGAGATCATGCGGTAGGGGGATGACAGAGTTTGGTGCAAAAACCGTCTTGCATGCTTGAGTAGAGCAACTCCAGGGCATGGGCCAAGTAGCAGCAGGGTAGGGGCCACGTGCAGAGCAAGTCCCACACTGAGGTCAAAAACACACACAGAGGCAGCAGGACTTCTTCAGTAATAGTTTACTGAGCTTTCAAAGCATACAGTTCTCACTGGGTCCCCAGTGAGGCACAAAACGTAGCTCCTGAGAGCAAATCCAGTTTCAGCAATATTAAAATACAGCACACAGGATATCTAAGTCAGGGAGCAAGGGAGGAAAGAGGCTGGAAGGACACAGGGCAATGGAGGTGTGTCTTTCGCTTCCTGTCGTCTGGGAGGGAAGTCAGCAACTCAGCATCTGCAGGGGCTTCATGAAGAAAAGCTTTCTGCCGGCTGCTTCCAGGCAAATGAGCATCCCAAAAACACAAACTGTGATCTGTGGTGTGTTGCCATATCAATTGTTTTTGGAAAGTTATCACCATGTCGTCTAGAAACCGGTATAGGATGAGATTAATAGATCGCCCAGCCCTAATCCTCACTCACCACCAGAAATCCAGATTCACCAACTCCCCCTCACTATCAAAAGGTACCTTACATCTAAAATTAGACTCACTAGTGTGAGACATTACCTTCATTATTTCATTACTATACTGAGGCAAGGAAGGAAGGGCTACCCCTATACTATTCATATAACCAGTTATCAATAATCAATATATTCAATATATATGCTTACACGAATCAAGGATTACAGTATTTTATAAATCCACTTGAATCAAAAAGGGAAGCTGTGCCTTAGCTAAAATGCAAACTGCTTGAAACAGCAAAGTTAGGAACCGACCTTTCCCCTAGAAACATCTGTGTACCCCGGACAAGACATGAATCAGAGATTCTGGTACAAATTCCCCATCAGGAACAGGCTAAATTAATCCACAGAACAGGAAGAGCAAAACCACAAAATGTCCAAGCTCCCTGTCCTGTCATAACTAGGGGAAAGGTTAGACTGAGCGTCACTGGGAGCATTGGAAAGCGGAACTTGAACCCTGTGCAGGACCAGTGCTATACCAGTAGCTAGGAGCGTGACAACTGCTTGCTGATTGGCTGATATTTTGCTGACCAAGTTATGAGTCCTTCATGATTGTCTTATGATCTATGATTTGCTGTGATTTGCTCAGGTATAAAGACCCCTGTATTTCTGTCAATCGGGGTCCCAGTTCTTTGGAAGAGATTCCAACTGGGTCCTTATTGCCTGGCAATAAACTTCACTTTCTTATTCTCCATTGCTGCGTCTGTCTGGTCCATATCCTTGCAACAATACAATTTTACATATAAACACCAGAACATGACATGCTTTTAATATGGATTTCCTGCTGAGTTGAGTTCATTGCTGTGAAGAAAAGAGTGGACTCTGAAAGGAACACGTTCCTCACTCTATACATCTAAATGGGTTCTCCCCTCTGAGTCCTTAGATATTCCTTAAACACTCCATTATAACTAAAGCACTTTCTGCAATCTTTCCCTTTAAACAGCTTCTCCTCTTTGAGGGTTGATGGGTTTGTAGGGTGTCAACTGTTAAAGTTCTTACTGTCCATGAGTCTGTTGATGTAGGACTTCCACTAGGACTGAACCTCTGTCTACTTGACATTTATAGGGTTTCTCTCATATGGGAGTTTGTTAATGTAAACCAAGGGTTCCACTCGGACTGAAGCTCCTTCCAAACTCCATACATTTAAATGGTTTCTTCCCTGTGTGAGTCACATGATGTCTTCTAAGGCTTGCATTGAAACTGAAACTCTTTGTATTGATGGAAGAGATTCATAAAGACCAAGCGGGCTTTCTCCCGGGAAGACACTTGTCTGATAATTTGAGGAACATAAGTGATATTTTGGAAAAACTAGAAGTGAATATAAACACTAAAGCAGTTCTGATATTTGTGGATGCGGAGAAAGCTTTTGACAACATCTCTTGGAGTTTCATGAAGAAGAACCTACAGGGGATGGGGGTAGGCCAAGGTTTTGAAAATGGTATAGGTGCAATATACTCTGAACAAAAGGCTAAATTAATTGTAAATAATGTGGTGATGGAAGAATTTAAGATAGAAAAAGGGACACGACAGGGGTGCCCAATCTCCCCACTGCTTTTCATATCGGTCCTGGAGGTTCTGCTGAATATGATTAGAAGGGACCGGTTGGTTAAAGGTATACAGGTCGGAGCCAAACAGTACAAACTGAGAGCATTTGCAGATGACTTAGTATTGACTTTAAAGGAGCCAGAATCTAGTACTAAAAGGGTTTTAGAATTAATTCAAGAATTTGGTCAAGTGGCAGGATATAAACTGAACAAGCTAAAAACTAAGGTTTTAGAGAAAAATTGAACACCGATTGAAAGAGAGAGGTTTCAGAATGAGACAGGCCTGACTGTGGTTAAGAAAGTGAAATACTTGTGAATTAATATGACAGCCAAAAATGGGAACTTATTTAAAGATAATTACGAAACATGCTGGACAGAAGTGAAAAAAGATTTAGAAATTTGGTCAAATTTGAAGCTTTCACTGTTACGTCGTATTGCTCTGATAAAAATGAATGTATTGCCTAGAATGTTGTTTTTGTTTCAGACATTGCAAACTGTGGACAAGATGGACTGTTTCAAGAAGTGGCAGAGAGTTATCTCTAGATTTGTCTGGCAGGGCAAGAAGCCCAGAATAAAATTTAAGATATTAACTGATGCAAAGGAAAGAGGTGGATTTGCCCTGCCAGACTTTAAACTTTACTATGAATCAGCAGCTTTTTGCTGGTTGAAAGAATGGCTGCTTCTTGAAAATACAGACATTTTGGATCCAGAAGGCTTTAACAACGTATTTGGATGGCATGCATATTTATGGTATGATAAGGTCAAAGCACATAAAGCATTCAAAAATCGTATTGTCAGGAGAGCATTGTTTAATGTTTGGATAAGATACAAGGATTTATTGGAAAATAAAACCCCAAGGTGGTTGTCACTGATGGAAGCGAAAGCTCTGAAAAGGCTCAATATGGAGGCCAAATGGCCGAAATATTGGGAAATTTTGGAACAAGAAGGAGATAGACTGAAACTGCAGAGTTTTGAGAAATTAAAAAACAAAGTGTGAGACTGGCTTCATTATTATCAGATAATGGAGGCATATAATTTGGATAAGAAAATTGGCTTCCAGGTGGAAAAATCAAAATTAGAAACAGAACTGTTAGAACCCAAAACTAAGATTTTGTCAAAGATGTATAACTTGCTGTTGAAATGGAATACTCAGGATGAAACGGTGAAATCTGCTATGATTAAGTGGGCACAAGATGTTGGACATAATATTATGTTTGCTGACTGGGAACAGTTATGGACCACAGGTATGAAGTTTACGACATGTAATGCCCTAAGAGAGAATATTATGAAAATGATATACAGGTGGTACATTACCCCAGTCAAGCTTGCAAAAATTTATCATTTGCCCAATAATAAATGCTGGAAATGTAAAGAAACTGAAGGTACATTCTTTCACCTTTGGTGGACGTGCCCAAGGATTAAGGCCTTCTGGGAAATGATATTTAATAAATTGAAAAAGGTATTTAAATATACCTTCTTGAAGAAACCAGAGGCCTTTCTTCTGGGCATTGTTGGCCAATTGGTGTCAAAGAAGGACAGAACTTTTTTTATGTACGCTACAACAGCAGCAAGAATACTCATTGCAAAGTATTGGAAGACACAAGAACTACCCACTTTGGAAGAATAGCAGATGAAGGTGATGGACTATATGGAACTGGCAGAAATGCATTCTTATGTTTCTCCCCTGTGTGTGTCCGTTGATGTATATTGAGGTGTCCACTCTTACTGAAGCTCTTTCCACATTCCATACATTTAAATGTTTTCTCCCCTGTGTGAATCCGTTGATGTGTCTTAAGGTTTCCATTTCGACTGAAGCTCTTTCCGCACTCAATGCATTTAAATGGTTTCACCCTGTGTGAGCCAGTTGATGTCTTCTAAGGCTTGCATTGAAACGGAAGCTCTTTCCACATTCCATGCATTAAATGGATTCTCCCCTTTGTGAGTCTGCTGGTGTAATTTAAGGTCTCCTTTTTGACTGAAGCTCTTCCCGCATGCCATACATTCATATGGTTTTCCCCTGCCTGTGTGAGTCCGTTGATGTGATCTAAGGCCTGCATTGAAACTGAAGCTCTTTCCACACTCAATACATTGAAATGGTTTCTCCCCTGTGTGAATCCGTTGATGTCTTCTAAGGTATCCACTATCACTAAAGCTCTTTCCGCACTCCCTACATTTAAAAGGTTTCTCCCCTGTATGAGACCGTTGATGATTTCTAAGGGGTGCACTCCGACTGAAGCTCTTTCCACACTCCATACATTTATATGGTTTTTCACTCATGTGAGTCCGTTGATGTATTCTAAGTCCATCACTCTGACTGAAGCTCTTTCCACACTCCATACATTTATATGGTTTCTCCCCTGTGTGAGTCTGGTAATGTCTATTGAGGTGGCCACTCTGACTGAAGCTCTTTCCACACTCCATACATTTATATGGTTTCTCCCCTGTGTGAGTCTGGTGATGTTTATTGAGGTGTGCACTCTGACTGAAGCTCTTTCCACACTCTATACATTGAAATGGTTTTTCACCCGTGTGAGTCTGTTGATGTGAACTTAAGTGTCCACTCCGACAGAAGCTTTTTCCACACTCCATACATTGAAATGGTTTCTCCCCTGTGTGAATCCGCTGATGTTTTCTAAGGTCTCCACTCTGACTGAAGCTCTTTCCGCACTCTATACATTTATATGGTTTCTCCCCTGTGTGAGACCGTTGATGTTTTCTAAGGTCTCCACTATCACTGAAGCTCTTTCCGCACTCTATACATTTATATGGTTTCTCCCCTGTGTGAGTCCGTTGGTGCATATTGCACTGCCCACTCTGAATGAAGCTCTTTCCACACTCCATACATTTATATGGTTTTTCACCAGTGTGACTTCGCTGGTGTAATTTAAGTTCTGCATTCCGCCTGAAGCTCTTCCCACACTCCATGCATTTAAAAGGTTTTTCACCCGTGTGAATCCGTAGGTGTGAACTTAACTGTCCACTCCGACAGAAGCTTTTTCCACACTCCATACATTTATATGGTTTCTCCCCTGTGTGAATCCGTTGATGATTTCTAAATTCTCCACTCCAACTAAAGCTCTTTCCGCACTCTATACATTGATATGGTTTCTCCCCTGTGTGAATCCGCTGATGTTTTCTAAGGTCTCTACTATCACTAAAGCTCTTTCCGCACTCTATACATTTATATGGTTTCTCCCCTGTGTGAGTCCGTAGATGTGAACTTAAGTGTCCATTCTGACGGAAACTTTTCCCACACTCCATGCATTTAAATGGTTTTTCCCCTGTGTGAGTCCGCTGATGTATATTGAGGAATCCTCTCTGACTGAAGTTCTTCCACACTCCCTGCATTGTAATCCTTTCTTGTAAATGTAAATCCACTGATGTGTTCTAAGTTTTCCACTATCAGCGAAACGTTTCCGAAACACCATACTTTTAAATGGTTTCTCCTCTCGGAATCATTGATGTGAGCTATGTGTCCTCATTCAATGAAGCATATCCCACATTTCACACATTTTAATTTCTATTCCTCATGAAACGAAAGGTGCCCCATTCCTTGGAATTCTGAATGTCTTCTCCATCACCTTCTGCAGAGTGGGAGGAAAGGAAATCCTGTTTGGGTTTCAAGGAAGAGAACAAAGGGAAAGAGAGCACATCAAGCTCCATTAGCCCATTCTCTTATTTCAACATCTCCTACATTCTCCACTGTCCTACCCATGTTCCCAATTTTTTGGAAATGAAAAAGCAATGTCATCAAATGATAGTAATGCATCACCACCTTTCATAATCCTCAATCATTGCTAATAAAGCAGCATCATCTTGGAATACAGCCTTTTCAAATCAATTGTTTCATCACAGGAAAGGCAGCTGCTCTCTGTCCGTGAACAGGCCCTCTCTTTCTCTGGTTCATCATTCCTTTGGACATTCCCCATCCTCTTCATGATAATCCTCCATCCACCTCTAGATCTTCATGAATCACCTGCACAGTCCCATTGGCCTCAGGAGGTCCATGTGGACCATTATGTGAGGCCCAGGTCTATGTCTTTTCCAGGGACTGTGGTCTGGGTCAGTCAGAGAACTAGTGACAAGGCTTGGTGCTTGGGGTCAGCTGAATGGGTGCTCAGGGAAGTTCCTGTTCTTGGAGATGGACCTCCATCTACATGCCTCAGATTGCATGGCGAGAGCAGGAGAAGCAGAAGAAAAGCAGCTGGCACATCAGAATCCCAGACCCCCACTGTTCCTTATAATAATGATGGGCTGCCTAATCTCGAGCTCATCCTAAATTGACACTGAAAAAGCTGCATATTAAAGGCAAATGGATAACTGTACTAGTGAAAACTTCAGCCTTGAATATGTCGTGTTGAATTATTGATGGCCTGAAGTTGTGTTATTTCTAGAGACATGAATTCATTCCGCTTCTGTCTCAAATATAGCTATTATATGATGTCATGGGGTGTCATGGGAGCGGTAGTACCTTTGGTGGTCCCCACCCTGCACTCAGCTCTCACCTGTGCCTTCCAGAAGCTGTCAGGATGAATCAGGGGCCACAATCCCAGGAATGGCTTCAACCGGCTGGCAAAACCAGGTGAGGATAGCTGATGGGTCTCAAATCCTTGGGGGGCTGGGCAATTCTGCTGCACCTGAAGTCAAGCCCTGGTGGATGGAGAGGAGGAGAACAACCGTGAATCCCACAGTCTAGAAGGCAGATTCTGCCCATCCTGCAGAGGAAAGTGAAGGGCAGATGGGGCACGTCAACCAGGGAAGCCCATCGAGAAGGAAAGCTCTGGTCCTAAACCTTCACTGCCTCATGAGATATGTTCAGGAGAAGAAAAGGCTATGGAGGGAAACCCACACAAATCCAGAGTGGAGTCTCTAAGACGGTTGGATGGTGTCCTGCACACCTTCTTCATTCAACTCCTGCAGCCAAGCTGGTGCCAAACATACTGCTCTGCTTTCCTTGGGACCATATCAGCCGGGCTGAGAAGAGGGTCTTCTTGTCTAGGCAGCCCAGGACCCCCAAACCCACTGCCCAGGCTGGCAGTGCTACAAACACAGCAGTTTCAAGGGGGGAGATGGGCTCAGAGCTGTGTATCAAGGTCTCCCTGATGTGGAACAAGGGAAACAGAAACAAAATTTACATCGTAAACGTAAAGGTAAAGAGACCACTGACTATTAGGTCCAGTCGTGGCCAACTGTGGGGTTGCGGCGCTCATCTCGCTTTATTGGCCGAGGGAGCCGGTGTGCAGCTTCCGGGTCATGTGGCCAGCATGAGTGAGCCGCTTCTGGCGAACCAGAGCAGTGCATGAAAATGCCATTTACCTTCCCGCCAGAGTGGTACCTATTTATCTACCTGCACTTTGACGTGCTTTCGAACTGCTAGGTTGGCAGTAGCAGGGACCGAGCAATGGGAGCTCAACGCATCACGGGAATTCGAACCGCCGACCTTCTGATTGGCAAGTCCTACGCTCTGTGGTTTAGCCCACAGCGCCACCCAGATCCCATATTTACAACATACGGCACTGTAAAAGTATTCAAAATATTTGTTTTTCGAAGAAAAGACCACAGTGTATCAGGTGGGCCCTTGAAAGCTAATAAACGTATTGTGGCTGGAAGTTTTGGGGGTGCAGGACCAGGAAAGCTCCTGCTACCATGATCTTTCCAACTGGGATTCAGGCCTCATCATGGGACTGAAATTGCCCTGGTTGTGCTGGTTGATGATCTCCAACGGGCCAGATGCTGAGGGGGAAGCTCTTTCCTGGTTCTGCTGGATCTTTCAGCGGCTTTGGAGACCTTTGGCCATGGTGTCCTTCTGGACCCTCTAGGGGAGCTGGGGGCCCTGCTATGCAGTGGTTCCCCTCCTTCCTCCTGGGCCATGTCCAGAGAGTGGTGTTGGGGGGTGAGTGTTCAGACCCCTGGATGCTTACTTGTGGGGTGCCCCAGGACTCCATTCTCTCCCCCATGCTTTTTACTATCTACCGTATTTTTCGCTCCATAGGACGCACTTTTTCCCCTCCAAAAATGAAGGGAAAATGTGTGTGCGTCCTATGGAGCAAATGCAGGATCCTCGGCTTCGCCGTGAGGCGCCTGACCTGGAAGCCGGAGATGGAACAGAAGGGACTCCTTCTGTTCCTTCTCCAGCTTCGCTGAAGGGCGCCACGCCTTCTCCCTCTATGCGCAGCACCTCTCCTGTGAAGGAGAGGCGCTGCGCAGAGAGAGAGAGAGAGAAGGCGCAGCGCCCCTTGAGCAACAAGCCTATCAAGCGAAGCCCAAGGAGGAACAGAAGGGTCTCCTTCTGTTCCTCCTCCCGCTTCGCAGTGACGCGCCTTTCCAGCGAAGCCGGAGGAGGAACAGAAGGGTCTCCTTCTATTCCTTCTCCAGCTTCGCTGAAGGGTGCTGTGCCTTCTCCCTCTCTGCGCAGCACCTTTCCTGTGAAGGAGGGGCGCTGCACAGAAAGGGAGAAGGTGCAGCGCCCCTTGAGCGGCGCGCCTGCCATGCGAAGCCGGAGGAGGAATAGAAGGGTCTCCTTCTGTTCCTTCTCCAGCTTCGCTGAAGGGCGCTGCGCCTTCTCCCTCTCTGCGCAGCACCTTTCCTGTGAAGGAGAGGCGCTGCACAGAGAGGGAGAAGGCGCAGAGCCCCTTGAGCGGCACGCCTGCCATGCGAAGCCTGAGGAGGAACAGAAGGGACTCCTTCTGTTCCTCCTCCCGCTTCGCAGCGTCGTGCCTGTGAAGGAGAGGTGCTGTGCAGAGAGGGAGAAGGCGCAGCGCCCCTTGAGCGGTGCGCCTGTCCAGCGAAGCCCGAGGAGGAACAGAAGGGTCTCCTTCTGTTCCTCCTCCCGCTTCGCAGTGACGCGCCTTTCCAGCAAAGCCGGAGGAGGAACAGAAGGGTCTCCTTCTGTTCCTTCTCCAGCTTCGCTGAAGGGCGCTGTGCCTTCTCCCTCTCTGCGCAGCGCCTCTCCTTCACAGGAGAGGCGCTGCACAGAGAGAGAGAGAGAGAGAGAGAGAGAGAGAGAGAGAGAGAGAGAGAGAAGGCACAGCGCCCCTTCAGCGACGCGCCTTTCCAGCGAAGCCGGAGGAGGAACAGAAGGGTCTCCTTCTGTTCCTTCTCCAGCTTCGCTGATGGGCGCTGCGCCTTCTCCCTCTCTGCGCAGTGCCTCTCCTGTGAAGGAGAGGCGCTGAGCAGAGAGAGAGAGAGAGAAGGCGCAGCGCCCTTCAGCCGCGCGCCTGTCATGCGAAGCCGGAGGGGACACAGAAGGGTCTCCTGTTCCTTCTCCCGCTTCGCAGTGACGCGCCTTTCCAGCGAAGCCGGAGGAGGAATAGAAGGGTCTCCTTCTGTTCCTTCTCCAGCTTCGCTGAAGGGCGCTGCGCCTTCTCCCTCTCTGCGCAGAGAGAGAAGGCGCAGCGCCCCTTCAGCGACGCGCCTGTCCTGGCTTCTGCTTTAGCCCTGCGCAGCCTCTTCGGGCAGGGGGAACCTTCATCCCGCTGCCCTGAAGAGGCTTGGCGTGGTTATCCCAGAAGCCAGAACAGCCACAAGGTATCCCAGAACCCATATCCCTCTTGTTGTTCTGGCTTCTGGGGTTCAGAATAAGTTTTTCTTGTTTTCTGTCTCCCAAAACTATGTGCGCCCTATGGTCCGGTGTGCCCTATGGAGCGAAAAATACGGTATATGCAGCCACTAGGAGAGATCATCAGGGGGTTTGGGCTGGGTGTTCACCAGTATGTGGATGATGCCCAGCTCTTCCTTTCTTTTAAATTGGAACTAGTGAGGATGGTGAATGCCCTGTGTGTCTGTTTGGAGGTGGTTGGAGGATGGATGGCGGCCAACACATTGAGGTTGAATCCTGACAAGTCAGAAATACTGTCCCTGGGGGAGGGTGGGAGCCTTCCTGGTCCTGATGGGGTAACTGTGCCCCTGAAGGACCAGGTGTGCAGCCTGGGGGTCACCGCCTTCTGGGATCCATTTGTGAACAGAATGTGTGAGTCAACTCTTTTTATACTTTTATAGAAGACTGTGTCGTGTCTTATCTTTTTATGAGGGACTAAAGTGGAAATTACCAAGGAATCTTATTTTAGAGGCTTTAGCGAGCCTGAGCAAAGGCATCCGTTGTAAGTTTAAAAGGGAGAATGTTACTCTGCTAAATTGTACAGGCATAGAAAAGTACGGATCTAAGTACAACGATAATTCCTAACCTATCGGTTCAAGAAAGTTCTGGTAGTTTTAGTCTGCATGATTCAAAGCTGGTGTTTTCTCTAGATCATGGGGAGGCAAACTAAGGCCAGGGGGTATAAATGTGATGATGATGATGATGATGATGATCTTGTGGGGTTTTTTAAAGTTATTTTGGAATTCGTACTGCTATATCAGCTCACAAAATCTTATGGGTGGAGAAAACAGGGTTGCTGTGAAATATAATCCCACCCATGACTTCTCATTTATATGCAGTCTGTGAATTTGGGGAGGTCACACACCTCACCTGTGCTAATACTGGCAGTCTTTGGCCTCCACAGGCACACCCGGTGTGTAGAGCCTCCAGCCACAGGCACTGTCTATCCTGAAAGGGGGTCCTTTGACTGGGAAGATGACACGCAGCGTAAATTAATAATGCAGAGTTTTAAAGAATAAAAGCTTTACTGAATTAAAAGAAGCTTCTTCATAAACCACATGGTTCCAAACAGTTTGACTGAGATTGCACACAGACTCTGCTCACGGCTGAGACAGACAGACTCTTGCTGAAATCTTACAGAGAGCACAAAGTGCAACTGGCTACTACGTCACATGTCAGAATGACTCCACAGTTAGCAGTTAAGCCTGAATAAATTGAGTAGACCCAAATGACTGTGCAGTCCCTGCACTTCCCAGCCTGCTTGGCTGCTTCTGCTCTCATGTGTCTTTGTCACGTGACAAAAGATCCATGCAGTCGCTGTCATCGGATGCTGATGGGTTGTATCTCAGCTTGTCAGTCAATCTGACATTGGCTACAAAGAATAAGAGGAACAGAAATGCTTTTGAGGTGCAACTTCTCTATCAATCCTGAGAGCCATTCCATGGACTCTGCACCCGTTTCTGATGACAGGTGTACATTATCCTCATCTTCAGTGGAAAAGACGCTTAAAGATGGAAGCCTGAGAGAGAGGGAAAGGCTTCTGGCTGCTTCCTGGGTGGGATTGCGGAAACCAAGAGCCGCTTCTTAAACTGACTAATGTGGGGGAGGGAGACAATGCTCCTGAAGGTAGGAGTCTATCAATTAATGAAGATGATCATCCAAATGTCATAGACCAAATGGAGCAAACAGCACGCGGACCTAGTGGTGGGAGGAAAAAATCCTTAAATAAGAGACACGGGGGAATGATTAATGGACTTCAATGTCTGTACACTAATGCGCAAAGCATGGGAAATAAACAAGATGAGCTTGAGCTCTTGGTACAGCAAACTAAATATGACATAATAGGCATCACTGAAACCTGGTGGGATAAGTCCCACGATTGGAATGTAATAATGGGGGGATACAATCTATTTCAGAGAAACAGACCAGACAAGAAAGGAGGAGGAGTGGCGTTATATGTCAGGGATGTGTATACCTGTGAAGAGATCCAAGATTTAGAACCTCAAAGCCAAAGTGAGAGCATTTGGGTCAAAATTAAGGGGGAGAAGAATAACAGAGACCTCATTGTGGGAGTTTACTATAGATCCCCAAGCCAAACGGAGGACATAGATGATGCCTTCCTGGAACAGATGGCCAAGCATGCAAAAGGAAGGGAGATAGTAGTAATGGGGGACTTCAATTACCCGGATATTTGTTGGACGTCAAACTCAGCCAAGAGCATAAGGTCAAACAGATTCCTCACTGGCCTTGCAGACAACTTCATTGTCCAGAAAGTGGGAGAAGCAACAAGAGGAACAGCCATTTTAGATCTGGTCCTAACCAATGTTGATGACCTGGTTAGTGGGGTAGATGTGGAAGGATCATTAGGCGCGAGTGATCATGCTCTTCTGAAGTTTACTATACAGCGGAAAGGAGCAGCCAAGCATACTAGGACTCAATTTCTTGACTTTAAGAAAGCCGACTTCATAAAACTTAGGGAAGTGCTGGGTGAGATCCCATGGACAGCAATACTTAAAGGAAAGGGAGTTCATGATGGCTGGGAGTTTGTTAAGAGGGAGATAGTAAAAGCACAACGACAGGCAATACCAATGAGACGGAAACATGGAAGGTGCCTAAAGAAGCCAGGGTGGCTATCTAAAGAACTTTTAACTGAATTAAGATTAAAAAAGGATGTGTACAAAAAATGGAAAAGGGGGGAAACCACCAAAGAGGAATTCAAACAAATAGCCAGCACGTGTAGACACAAAGTCAGAAAAGCTAAAGCACAGAATGAACTCAGGCTTGCTAGAGAGGTTAAAAGCAACAAAAAAGGCTTTTATGGGTATGTTCGTAGCAAAAGGAAGAACAAAGAAACTGTGGGGTCACTCAGAGGAGAAGATGGTGAAATGCAAACAGGGGACACAGAAAGGGCTGAACTACTCAATGCCTTCTTTGCCTCAGTCTTCTCCGATAAAGAAAACAATGCCCGACCTGAAGAATTTGGAGCAAATGATTCAGCAAAGGAAACACAGCCCAGAATAACTAAGGAGATAGTACAAGAATATTTGGCTAGTTTAGATGTATTCAAGTCTCCAGGGCCAGATGAACTGCATCCAAGAGTATTAAAAGAACTGGCAGATGTGATCTCAGAACCACTGGCAGTCATCTTTGAGAATTCCTGGAGAACAGGCGAAGTCCCGGCAGACTGGAGGAGGGCAAATGTTGTCCCTATTTTCAAAAAGGGGAAAAGAGAGGACCCAAATAATTACCGCCCAGTCAGTCTGACATCAATACCAGGGAAGATTCTGGAGCAGATCATTAAGCAAACAGTCTGTGAGCACCTAGAAAGGAATGCTGTGATCACCAATAGTCAGCATGGATTTCTGAAAAATAAGTCATGTCAGACTAACCTGATCTCGTTTTTTGACAGAATTACAAGCCTGGTAGATGAAGGGAACGCAGTGGATGTAGCCTACCTTGATTTCAGCAAGGCATTTGACAAGGTGCCCCATGATATTCTTGTAAAGAAGCTGGTAAAATGCGGTCTTGACTATGCTACCACTCAGTGGATTTGTAACTGGCTGACTGACCGAACCCAAAGGGTGCTCATCAATGGTTCCTCTTCATCCTGGAGAAGAGTGACTAGTGGGGTGCCACAGGGTTCTGTCTTGGGCCCGGTCTTATTCAACATCTTTATCAACGACTTGGATGATGGACTCAAGGGCATCCTGATCAAATTTGCAGATGACACCAAACTGGGAGGGGTGGCTAACACCCCAGAGGACAGGATCACACTTCAAAACGACCTTGACAGATTAGAGAACTGGGCAAAAACAAACAAGATGAATTTTAACAGGGAGAAATGTAAAGTATTGCACTTGGGCAAAAAAAATGAGAGGCACAAATACAAGATGGGTGACACCTGGCTTGAGAGCAGTACATGTGAAAAGGATCTAGGAGTCTTGGTTGACCACAAACTTGACATGAGCCAACAGTGTGACGCGGCAGCTAAAAAAGCCAATGCAATTCTGGGCTGCATCAATAGGAGTATAGCATCTAGATCAAGGGAAGTAATAGTGCCACTGTATTCTGCTCTGGTCAGACCACACCTGGAGTACTGTGTCCAGTTCTGGGCACCACAATTCAAGAGGGACACTGACAAACTGGAACGTGTCCAGAGGAGGGCAACCAAAATGGTCAAAGGCCTGGAAACGATGCCTTATGAGGAACGGCTAAGGGAGCTGGGCATGTTTAGCCTGCAGAAGAGGAGGTTAAGGGGTGATATGATAGCCATGTTCAAATATATAAAAGGATGTCACATAGAGGAGGGAGAAAGGTTGTTTTCTGCTGCTCCAGAGAAGCGGACACGGAGCAATGGATCCAAACTACAAGAAAGAAGATTCCACCTAAACATTAGGAAGAACTTCCTGACAGTAAGAGCTGTTTGACAGTGGAATTTGCTGCCAAGGAGTGTGGTGGAGTCTCCCACTTTGGAGGTCTTTAAGCAGAGGCTTGACAACCATATGTCAGGAGTGCTCTGATGGTGTTTCCTGCTTGGCAGGGGGTTGGACTCGATGGCCCTTGTGGTCTCTTCCAACTCTATGATTCTATGATTCTATGATTCTGAGAAGGCCTCTCCCCTCCTCTCTTGTCACGGCTAAAAATTGGCCACTGTTTCTTTAATGCTTAAAAAGCTGCGGGTTGTATATACAGAGTGAGAAATGTTAGTTTGGTGTTGGGTTGGTTGGTTGGTGAAAGCTGGCAGTGTTGATGTGTGTACAGTTGGTCAGTCGCTTTTGCAGAAAGACTTTTGAGAATACAGTGGTACCTCGGGTTAAGTACTTAATTCGTTCCAGAGTTCCATTCGTAACCTGAAACTGTTCTTAACCTGAAGCACCACTTTAGCTAATGGGGCCTCCTGCTGCCGCTGCACCACCACCACAATATTACTGTTCTCATCCTGAAGCAAAGTTCTTAACCTGAGGTATTATTTCTCAGTTATCGGAGTCTGTAACCTGAAGCGTCTGTAACCCGAGGTACCACTGTAAAAGCAGAAAGCACTCTGCAAGGATGCTCTTCTCGTGGACTCTTTCCTGCTGACAAGGGCCCAAGGACCAGGCTGAGGCGACCAAGGGAGGCCAGAACCTTCTCTTTTCTTTTCACAAATACTGACATCTCTTCCTCTGGACTTCCTCTCCTCTCCAGGGGACCAAGGAATGGACTGGGCAGAATCGCTGTGTCTGGACAGGGCAGGGGCTTATGGGGCAGGAAGAGGATGGAGATTGCGGGAAGCAACGGTGGGGGGGGCAGGACCCCCCACTTTCCAGGGATCCCTCTCTGGTCGCCTTGAGGGGGGGGGTCGATTACTGGGCGGGAGAGAGAGGCCAAGGCTGTTCCACCAGAGATCCCCCGCAGCTGCCACAATGGAGACGCGATATCTCCCCCCCCCGCCGCCAATGCTGCCCTTCCCTGCCCCAGGGATGCTCCTCTCCCTCCCTCCCCCCATTTCCTTGACCCCTCCCTCTCTCCCGCAGTCTCCCCTGCATCCAGAGGCTCCCTTGGCTCTGCTCGCCCCACACCCTGAGCCCCCATCTCTCCAGCCGGAGGCGCCCCCCCCAAGAGAAGCAGGGGAGGGACAGGGGGGTCTCTATCCAGGCGTCTCTCGCGCTGCTTAACCCTTTCATGGGCCGCTTTTCTCCGCGCAGAGCCAGGGGAGACGGGTGAGTGGTCCGCCCTGCGAGGAAAGCCCCTGGGGGCGCTTGGGGGAGCTGGAGGGGGTCTCTGGGTCCTTTCCCCCCTCTCCGCCACCCCCCCGCGACCCCTTTACCTCTTTCTCCTCGCTCCCGATTCTCCTTTCATGCAACATCCACGGGGGGGGGGGTCCCCTGCCTCCTCCCTCCCCTTTCCGAAAGCGCCCCCCCCCCCAGAGCTACGGGGCAGAGCAGCAATCCGGAGTGGAAGCTCCACTTCCGGGAGAAGCAGAAAGGTTGGGAGGGGGGCTCCCCGCCCCACATTTCTGGAGCAGAAACCGGATTGGAGGAGGAGGAGGAGGAGGAGCAATGTATTGGGGGTGTGATTTGGGATTGTGTGGGCGGGATGAGAGAAGGATGTGCCGGGAGGGGAGGGAAAGTGTTGAGCGGGTGGGGGGGAGAAGGAGGAGTAGAAACCCCCCCCCCGGTCTTCCTTCTGGGGATCAGGAGAGGGGGGAGGGGCTGATCCCGACAATCCAACAGCGAAGTCACAAAATGAGTTCTGCATGGAAATCAGATCAGACTCCGAGTTCGTCTTTTGGCAACATGACAGGTCTGTCTGTCCGTCGGGATGCCTGAGGATTCCTGCTCGCTGCCTTTTCCCGGCCAGCCTGAGAGATCACTGAAAAGGGAGGATTTCTTGACTCCAGAATCCATCATCGCGGACCCTTTTCATTCAGACCCAGAGATCTGCTCTTTGGACCAGTCTGCTTGTATCATGTGGATCATCAATGGATTATATGGATCATCCATGATGTCATACCCATCTCACGGAGGGGGGGGGGGCCTCAGGATGAATCTCCTGCCACGTGACTGGGGGAGTCTGGGGGCTGACGGGGGTCAGACAGGGCTGCTGTTTTGCTCTCCTTACTATTTCAGCTCAGGTTTTACTGAAATGGGTGGATTCATTGAGGAAACGGGGCTACGTTGCAAAGAGGCCAATGTGTATACTTTGTTACCACCCAGTGAGTTGTGTTGCAAAGGCCATTTGCAGAAAGGCTCCTATTGTATCACCTGCGGCTACATGCCGGAGTTTGGGTCTTTTTGTGGAAATGTGTCTCTATAAATGCACTTATCCCCGTGCATTTATAATGGCAAGACATTAAATCCCATGAGATGTGCAAACTGGCTGCTTTTGGAAGCACCACTCTGCAGCCCTGCCTGATGCATGCTTACTTAGGAGTAACCCCTACGCCGTTCCATCTGATGCACGCTTACTCAGAAGTAAGTCCCCATAGTCGCCTTTGGCTGGACTTGACCATACAGGGGTCCTTTACCTTGGGTAACAGGGGCCAGGAGGGGCCAGGCCCAGCCCCCGCTGGCTGGTCACATCTTCCACGCCAAGAAACTGGGCAGAGCCTTTAGGAGCCTCTGGCTGAACCTGCTGCTCTTCTCCCTGGCACCGCCATCTCCACGCAGGTGCCCCCGAGGCAGGTTGGCCTGCAGTTCCCCTCAGTGCCAGCCAGCACGATGCCTGCACTCAGAACACCTGGAGGGCACGGGCTGAAGTCTGGGAGCCCTCGGTGCCAATGCGCAGCTGCTTTGCGTTTCCTTCGCCTGGCGGACATCCACACAGCACCCTACAGGGGGGGGTCTCCTGTTCAGATGCCCCCCCCCGGGGAAGAGTCTTTGGCCACAGGAAAGTGTGCCAGGAGGGGCCACTGAGAGGGTAGTACAGCACAGCCAGTGGGGAGAGGGCCTTCCTTGGGTGGGGTGGGGGGAGCTTGGATGGCCCCCTGCCTGTGATGCTTAGCTGAGATTCCTGCTATGCTGGGGGTTCAACTAGATGACTCAGGAGGGCCCTCCCTACTTTACAGTTAGAAGCCCCCGCACTGCCCCCTCCACACCACCCAGATGGGACTCTCTTGTCCAGCCCCACAAGGCCATTCCTCTGTCTGGACGGGGAGGGGGAGATCAGGTTCGCCAGCACTGCAGCCCCTAACTTTCAAGCTGGGGCAGAGATGCAGATGCTCCAGGGTCTGGGCTGGCCACAGGCACCCATGGGCGTGGAGGTTGAGCCTTTCTTTGGGGGGGGGGGAGTTACAGAAAAATCTAGGTGCGAGGCTGCTCAGTCCCCCAGCTCGTCGGGCTGAGCCCTTCGGGTCCCTGTGGAATAAAGGAAGGAGTCCAGCCAACCAGAGCAAATAAAGAGAGATTGCAAGGAGCTCCAAAGGGACTTCTCCAAACGGGCTGAATGGGCCGAACATACAGTTCATTGTCAATGAAATTAAAGTGATGCATGTTGGGACAAAAAAACCCCTATGCCCGTTAATATAATGTACAGGCTCATGGGTCTGAATTGGATTTCTCTGTGTGCTCTGGGCCACCTCATGAGAAGAGAAGACTCCCTGGAAAAGACCCTGATGTTGGGAAAGATGGAGGGCACAAGGAGAAGGGGACGACAGAGAATGAGATGGTTGGATGGTGTTCTTGAGGCTAGCGGCATGTCCATGGGGTCACGAAGAGTCGGATACAACTAAACGACTAAACAACAACAACAAGTGTGCTCTGGGAGACCTGGGGAGAGGGGAGCTGGTCACAGAAGGAGGGGGAGTCTCCCTGGATGCTTCAGCAGCCGGCCTCCTCTGGGTCTCCTGACCCCCTCCTCTCCCCTCTCTGAGCCTAAACTGCTCTCTGCCCCAGCCTCTTCCTGCTCACCAAACCCTGTTTCCTCCTCAGCTTGCAAAACCTCCCCTCCCGTTCTGCTCCCTTTCCTCCCTCTATCTGCTCATCGCCATCCCCCCACAAATCCCCAGGATCTAAGCCTTCTTCCCTTGTAGGTCCCCCAACTGGTGCCTCCCCCCCCCCGCACCCAGCTGTTCCATGACAGCAAAAGCAGAAACAACAGTAAAATCAGTATGATAGCAATATGATCTGTGGGCCTCTGGTAGGAAAACTCTCTTGCAGCATGTCTGAATAAAAACTTCTGGGACTATGGAAAAATACTACCTTCCCCAAACCCCAGAATAAGGAGGAGCTCTGGGGTTGCCCCATGGGATTCCAGAGTGAAGATGGGCCCATCAGGACACTTCCCTGGTCCCTGCAGCCCCTCCGTTCCCCTCTTGCAATTAGGCTTGGGGGGAAATCACCCATTAACTTACAGTATTATCAGTTTTCTTCAGAATGCTTAGGAGGTAGGGATGAGGTTTGGGTGAAGAAGCAGTGCTTGGAGATGATGCGGTGGGGGGATGACAGAGTTTGGTGCAAAAACCGTCTTGCATGCTTGAGTAGAGCAACTCCAGGGTATGAGCCAAGTAGCAGCAGGATAGGGGCCACGTGCAGAGCAAGTCCCACACTGAGGTCAAAAACACACACAGAGGCAGCAGGACTTCTTCAGTAATAGTTTACTGAGCAAATCCAGTTTCAGCAATAGAAAAATACAGCACACAGGATATCCAAGTCAGGCACACAAACCGGCAGAAGGGAGCAAGGGAGGAAAGAGGTTGGAAGGACACAGGGCAATGGAAGTGTGTCTTGCGCTTCCTGTCGTCTGGGAGGGAAGTCTGCAACTCGGCATCTGCAGGGGCTTCACGAAGAAAAGCTTTCTGCCAGCTGCTTCCAGGCAAATGAGCATCCCAGAAAAACACACTGTGATCTGTGGTGTGTTGCCATATCCATTGTTTTTGAAAGGTTATCACGATATGGTCTAGAAACTGGTACAGGATGAGATCAATATATGCCCAGCCCTAATCCTCACTCACCACCAGAAATCCAGATTCACCAACTCCACCTCACTATCAAAAGGTACCTTACATCTAAAATTATACTCACTAGTGTGAGATGTTACCTTCATTATTTCATGACTATACAATTTTACATATGAACACCAGAACTTCAAATACATGACATGCTTTTAAAATGGATTTTCTGCTGAGTTGAGTTAATAATAATAATAATAATAATAATAATAATAATAATAATAATAATAATATTCATTGCTGTGAAGAAGGGTAAACTCTGAAAGGAACACTTTCCTCACTCCATACATCTAAATGGGTTCTCCCCTCTGAGAGTCCTTAGATGTTCCTTAAACACTCCATTATAACTAAAGCACTTTCTGCAATCTTTCCCTTTAAACAGCTTCTCCTCTTTGAGGGTTGATGGGTTTGTAGGGTGTCAACTGTTAAAGTTCTCCCTGTCCATGAGTCTGTTGATGTAGGACTTCCACTAGGACTGAACCTCTGTCTACTTGACATTTATATGGTTTCTCTCATGTGGGAGTTTGTTGATGTAAATCAAGGGTTCCACTCGGACTGAAGCTCCTTCCAAACTCCATACATTTAAATGGTTTCTCCCCTGTGTGAGTCAGATGATGTCTTCTAAGGCTTGCATTGAAACTGAAGCTCTTTGTATTGATGGAAGAGATTCATAAAGACCAAGCGGGCTTTCTCCCGGGAAGACACTTGTCTGATAATTTGAGGAACATAATTGATATTTTGGAAAAACTAGAAGTGAATATAAACACTAAAGCAGTTCTGATATTTGTGGATGCGGAGAAAGCTTTTGACAATATCTCTTGGAGTTTCATGAAGAAGAACCTACAGGGGATGGGGGTAGGCCAAGGTTTTGAAAATGGTATAGGTACAATATACTCTGAACAAAAGGCTAAATTAATTGTAAATAATGTTGTGACGGAAGAATTTAAGATAGAAAAAGGGACACGACAGGGGTGCCCAATCTCCCCACTGCTTTTCATATCGGTCCTGGAGGTTCTGCTGAATATGATTAGAAGGGACCGGTTGGTTAAAGGTATACAGGTCGGAGCCAAACAGTACAAACTGAGAGCATTAGTATTGACGTTACAGGAGCCAGAATCTAGTACTAAAAGGGTTTTAGAATTAATTCAAGAATTTGGTCAAGTGGCAGGATTTAAACTGAACAAGCTAAAAACTAAGGTTTTAGAGAAAAATTGAACACCGATTGAAAGAGAGAGGTTTCAGAATGAGACAGGCCTGACTGTGGTTAAGAAAGTGAAATACTTGGGGATTAATATGACAGCCAAAAATGGGAACTTATTTAAAGATAATTATGAAACATGTTGGAAAGAAGTGAAAAAAGATTTAGAAATTTGAAGCTTTCACTGTTGCGTCGTATTGCTGTGATAAAAATGAATGTATTGCCTAGAATGTTGTTTTTGTTTCAGACATTGCAAACTGTGGACGAGATGGACTGTTTCAAGAAGTGGCAGAGAGATATCTCTAGATTTGTCTGGCAGGGCAAGAAGCCCAGAATAAAATTTAAGACATTAACTGATTTAAAGGAAAGGGTTGGATTTGCCCTGCCAGACTTTAAACTTTACTATGAATCAGCAGCTTTTTGCTGGTTGAAAGAATGGCTGCTTCTTGAAAATACAGACATTTTGGATCTAGAAGGATTTAACAATGTTATTTGGATGCATGCATATTTATGGTATGATAAGGTAAAAGCACATAAAGCATTCAAAAATCATATTGTCAGGAGAGCATTGTTTAATGTTTGGATAAGATACAAGGATTTATTGGAAAATAAAACCCCAAGGTGGTTGTCACCAATGGAAGCGAAAGCTCTGAAAAGGCTTAATATGGAGGCCAAATGGCCAAAATATTGGGAAATTTTGGAACAATATGGAGATAGACTGAAACTGCAGAGTTTTGAGAAATTAAAAAACAAAGTGCGAGACTGGCTTCATTATTATCAGATAATGGAGGCATATAATTTGGATAAGAAAATTGGCTTCCAGGTGGAAAAATAAAAATTAGAAACAGAACTGTTAGAACCCAAAACTAAGATTTTGTCAAAGATGTAGAACTTGCTGTTGAAATGGAATACTCAGGATGAAATGGTGAAATCTGCTATGATTAAATGGGCACAAGATGTTGGACATAATATTATGTTTGCTGACTGGGAACAGTTATGGACCACAGGTATGAAGTTTACGGCATGTAATGCCCTAAGAGAGAATATTATGAAAATGAAATACAGGTGGTACATGACCCCAGTCAAGCTTGCAAAAAATTATCATTTGCCGAACAATAAATGCTGGAAATGTAAAGAAACTGAAGGTACATTCTTTCACCTTTGGTGGACATGCCCAAGGATTAAGGGCTTCTCGGAAATGATATATAATGAACTGAAAAAGGTATTTAAATATACCTTCTTGAAGAAACCAGAGGCCTTTCTTCTGGGCATTGTCGGCCAATTGGTGTCAAAGAAGGACAGAACTTTTTTTATGTACGCTACAACAGCAGCAAGAATACTCATTGCAAAGTATTGGAAGACACAAGATCTACCCACCTTGGAAGAATGGCAGATGAAGGTGATGGACTATATGGAACTGGCAGAAATGACTAGCAGAATCCGAGACCAGGGAGAAGAGTCGGTGGAAGAAGATTGGAAGAAATTTAAAGACTATCTACAGAAATATTGTAAAATTAATGAATGATAGAATGATGTTGGATAGCAATTAAGGGTTCCCAGCTGTAATGCTTTAAGAGAATATGAAAAAAGGGTAATAATTGGGTTAAAATCTAATGGTAAGGATTTGCTGAACCAATGAATTGAAGCGGAATACAAAAAAAGGAGGTATGAGGAGGTCCGGGAAATAAGCTAAAGGAAAATAAGTAATAGAAAATAGGTGTGCTTTTAACTGTTTTTATTTTGTATTTTTCTTTTTCATTTTTACTGTAATATTTCAAAAATCTTAATAAATATTAAATATATAAAAAAAGAAAAGAAACTGAAGCTCTTTCCGCATTCCATGCATTCTTATGGTTTCTCCCCTGTCTGAATCCGTTGATATGTCTTAAGGTTTCCATTTCGACTGAAGCTCTTTCCGCACTCAATGCATTTAAATGGTTTCACCCTTTATGAGTCCGTTGATGTTTCCTAAGGTTTCCAATCTGAATGAAGCTCTTTCCACAGTCCACACATTTATATGGTTTCTCCCCTGTGTAAATCCGTTGATGTGTTTTAAGGTCTCCATTCTGACTGAAGCTCTTTCCGCACTCAATGCATTTAAATGGTTTTCCCCCTGTGTGAGCCAGTTGATGTCTTCTAAGGCTTGCATTGAAACGGAAGCTCTTTCCACATTCCATGCATTAAATGGATTCTCCCCTTTGTGAGTCTGCTGGTGTAATTTAAGGTCTCCTTTTTGACTGAAGCTGTTCCCGCATGCCATATATTCATATGGTTTTCCCCTGCCTGTGTGAGTCCGTTGATGATATCTAAGGACTCCACTATGACTGAAGCTCTTTCCACACTCCATGCATTTATATGGTTTCTCCCCTGTGTGAATCCGTTGATGTTTTCTAAGGTTTCCACTATCACTAAAGCTGTTTCCGCACTCCCTACATTTAAAAGGTTTCTCCCCTGTATGAGTCCGTTGATGATTTCTAAGATGCCCACTCTGACTGTAGCTCTTTCCACACTCCATACATTTATATGGTTTTTCACCCGTGTGAGTCCGTTGATGTATTCTAAGTCTATCACTCTGACTGAAGCTCTTTCCACACTCCATACATTGAAATGGTTTCTCCCCTGTGTGAGTCTGGTGATGTTTATTGAGGTGTCCACTCTGACTGAAGCTCTTTCCACACTCTATACATTTAAATGGTTTCTCCCCTGTGTGAGTCTGGTGATGTTTATTGAGGTGTCCACTCCGACTGAAGCTCTTTCCACACTCCATACATTGAAATGGTTTTTCACCCGTGTGAGTCCGTTGATGTGAACTTAAGTGTCCCCTCCGACAGAAGCTTTTTCCACACTCCATACATTGAAATGGTTTCTCGCCTGTGTGAATCCGTTGATGTTTTCTAAGGTCTCCACTCTGACTGAAGCTCTTTCCGCACTCTATACATTTATATGGTTTCTCCCCTGTGTGAGACCGTTGATGTTTTCTAAGGTCTCCACTATCACTGAAGCTCTTTCCGCACTCTATACATTTATATGGTTTCTCCCCTGTGTGAGTCCGTTGATGCATATTGCACTGCCCACTCTGAATGAAGCTCTTTCCACACTCCATACATTTATATGGTTTTTCACCAGTGTGACTTCGCTGGTGTAATTTAAGTTCTGCATTCCGCCTGAAGTTCTTCCCACACTCCATGCATTTAAAAGGTTTTTCACCCGTGTGAATCCGTAGGTGTGAACTTAACTGTCCACTCTGACAGAAGCTTTTTCCACACTCCATACATTGAAATGGTTTCTCCCCTGTGTGAGTCCGTTGATGATTTCTAAGGTCTCCACTCAGCCTGAAGCTCTTTCCGCACTCTATACATTTATATGGTTTCTCCCCTGTGTGAATCCGTTGATGTTTTCTAAGGTCTCTACTATCACTAAAGCTCTTTCCGCACTCTATACATTTATATGGTTTCTCCCCTGTGTGAGTCCGTAGATGTGAACTTAAGTGTCCACTCTGACGGAAGCTTTTCCCGCACTCCATGCATTTAAATGGTTTTTCCTCTGTGTGAGTCCGGTGATGTATATTGGGGAATCCTCTCTGACTGAAGTTCTTCCACACTCCCTGCATTGTAATCCTTTCTTGTCCATGTAAATCCGCTGATGTGTTCTAAGTTTTCTACTATCAGTGAAACTTTCCCCACACTCCATACCTTTAAATGGTTTCTCCTCTCGGAATCATTGATGTGAGCTATGTGTCCTCATTCAATGAAGCATATCCCACATTTCACACATTTTAATTTCTATTCCTCATGAAACGAAAGGTGCCCCATTCCTTGGAATTCTGAATGTTTTCTCCATCACCTTTTTCAGACTGGGAGGAAAGGAAATCCTGTTTGGGTTTCAAGGAAGAGAACAAAGGGAAAGAGAACACATGAAGCTCCATTAGCCCCTTCTCTTATTTCAACATCTCCTACATTCTCCACTGTCCTACCCATGTTCCCAATTTTTTGGAAATGAAAAAGCAATGTCATCAAATGAGAGTAATGCATCACCACCTTTCATAATCCTCAATCATCGTTAATAAAGCAGCATGATCTTGGAATACAGCCTTTTCAAATCAATTGTTTCCTTACAGGAAAGGCAGCTGCTCTCTGTCCATGAACAGGCCCTTTCTTTCTCCTGTCCATTGTTCCTTTGGACATTCCCCATCCTCTACATCATAAACCTGCATCCACCTCTAGATCTTTATGAATCACATGCGCAGTCTCATTGGCCAAAAGAGGTCCATGTGGAACATTTTGGGAGGCCCAGGTCTACATCTTCCCCAGGGACTGCGGTCTGGGTCAGTCAGAGAACTAGTGACAAGGCTTGGTGCTTGGGGTCAGCTGAATGGGTGCTCAGGGAAGCTCCTGTTCTTGGAGATGGACCTCCAGCTACATGCCTCACATTGCATGGAGAGAGCATGAGAAGCAGAAGAAAAGCAGCTGGCACATCGGAACCCCAGACCCCCACTTTTCCTTATAATAATGATGGGCTGCCTGATCTTGAGCCCATCCTAAAGTGACACTGAAAAAGCTGCATATTAAAGGCAAATGGATAACTGTACTAGTGAAAACTTCAACCTTGAATATGTCGTGTTGAATTATTGATGGCCTGAAGTTGTGTTATTTCTAGAGACATGAATTCATTCCGCTTCTGTCTCAAACATAGCTATTATCTGATGTCATGAGGTGTCATGGGAGCGGTAGTACCTTTGGTGGTCCCCACCCTGCACTCAGCTCTCACCTGTGCCTTCCAGAAGCTGTCAGGATGAATCAGGGGCCACAATCCCAGGAATGGCTTCAACCGGCTGGCAAAACCAGGTGAGGATAGCTGATGGGTCTCAAATCTTTGGGGGACTGGGGAATTCTGCTGCACCTGAAGTCAAGCCCTGGTGGATGGAGAGGAGGAGAAGAACAGTGAATCCCACAGTCTAGAAGGCAGATTCTTCCCGTGCGGAAGAGGAAAGTGAATGGCAGATGGGATCGTCAACGGGGGAAGGAAGCCCATCGAGAAGGAAAACTCTGGTCCTAAACCTTCACTGCCTCGTGAGTTATGTTCAAGAGAAGAAAAGGCTATGGAGGGAAACCCACACAAATCCAGAGTGGACTCTCTAAGACGGTTGGATGGTGTCCTGCACACCTTCTTCATTCAACTCCTGCAGCCAAGCTGGTGCCAAACATACTGCTCTGCTTTCCTTGGGACCATATCAGCCGGGCTGAGAAGAGGGTCTTCTTGTCTAGGCAGCCCAGGACCCCCAAACACCCTGCCCAGGCTGGCAGTGCTACAAACACAGCAGTTTCAAGGGGGGAGATGGGCTCAGAGCTGTGTATCAAAGTCTCTCCGATGTGGAACAAGGGAAACAGAAACAAAATTTACATCATAAAGGTAAAGGTAAAGAGACCACTAACTATTAGGTCCAGTCGTGGCCGACTGTGGAGTTGCGGCGCTCATCTCGCTTTATTGACCGAGGGAGCCAGCGGCATACACCTTCCGAGTCATGTGGCCAGCATGAGTGAGCCGCTTCTGGCGAACCAGAGCAGCGCATGGAAACGCCGTTTACCTTCCTGCCGGAGTGGTACCTATTTATCTACCTGCACTTTGACGTGCTTTCGAACTGCTAGGTGCGCAGGAGCAGGGACCGAGCAATGGGAGCTCACTGCATCACGGGGATTCGAACCGCCGACCTTCTGATGGGCAAGTCCTACGCTCTGTGGTTTAACCCACAGAGCCACCCGGATCACATATTTGCATCATACGGCACTGTAAAAGTATTCAATATTTGTTTTTCGAAGAAAAGACCACAATGTATCATGTGGGCCCTTGAAAGCTAATGAAAGTCTTGTGGCGGGAGCTTTTGGGGGTGCAGGACCAGGAAAGCTCCTGCCGCCATGATCCTTCCAATGGGGATTCACGCCTCATCGTGGGACTGAAATTGCCCTGGTTGTGCTGCTTGATGATCTCCAACGGGCCAGAGGCTGAGGGGGAAGCTGTTTCCTGGTTCTGCTGGTTCTCTCAGCGGCTTTGGAGACCTTTGGCCATGGTGTCCTTCTGGACCCTCTAGGGGAGCTGGGGGCCCTGCTATGCAGTGGTTCCCCTCCTTCCTCCTGGGCCATGTCCAGAAAGTGGTGTTGGGGGATGAGTGTTCAGACCCCTGGATGCTTACTTATGGGGTGACTCAGGACTCCATTCTCTCCCCCATGCTTTTTACTATCTATATGCAGCCACTGGGAGAGATCATCAGGGGGTTTGGGCTGGGTGTTCACCAGTATGTGGATGATGCCCAGCTCTTCCTTTCTTTTAAATTGGAACTAGTGAAGATGGTGAATGCCCTGTGTGTCTGTTTGGAGGTGGTTGGAGGATGGATGGCGGCTAACACATTGAGGTTGAATCCTGACAAGTCAGAAATACTGTCCCTGGGGGAGGGTGGGAGCCTTCCTGGTCCTGATGGGGTAACTGTGCCCCTGAAGGACCAGGTGTGCAGCCTGGGGGTCACTGCCTTCTGGGATCCATTTGTGAACAGAATGTGTGAGTCAACTCTTTTTATACTTTTATAGAAGATTGTGTCATGTCTTATCTTTTTATGAGGGAGTAAAGGGGAAATTACCAAGGAAACTTATTTTAGAGGCTTTAGCGAGCCTGAGCAAATGCATCCGCTGTAAGTTGAAAAGGGAGAATGTTACTCTGCTAAATTGTACAACTTGTTAACACAAGTTGGAAAGGATATAATCAAACAAAATATCCTCTCCTGCATTCCTGAACATTCCCAGTGTCATGGTTGCATTTTTCAGGCATAGAAAAATACGGATCAAAGTACAGTGATAATTCCTAACCTATCGGTTCAAGAAGGTTCTGGTAGTTTTACTCTGTATGATTCAAAGCTGGTGTTTTCTCTAGATCAGGGGTCTGCAACCTTTAAGACAAAAAGAGCCACTTGGACCCGTTTCCGAAGAAAAAACAACAACTGGGAGCTGCAAAACCATTGCGACATTTAAAACAAATATATATCCGGAGCCACGATCTGATAGCGGGCGGGAAGGTGACGTCGGGACGGTGCGTGACTAACGCATGCACCGCCCCCCTGCGACGTCACAGCCAGTACAGCGCCCGCCACAGTGAGGAGTGTCGGGGCGCACAATGCGCCTCCTCCCCTCGCTAGTATCCGTCCCGGAGCCGCGGCAAAGGTGTAAAAGAGCCACATGCGGCTCCGGAGCCGCGGGTTGCAGACCCCTGCTCTAGATCATGGGGAGGCAAACTAAGGCCTGGGGGTATAAATGTGATTGATGATGATGATGATGATCATGTGGGGTTTTTTAAAGTTATTTTGGAATTCGTACTGCTATATCAGCTCACAAAATCTTATGGGTGGAGAAAATCACAGGGTTGCTGTAAAATATACTCCCACCCACGACTTCTCATTCATATACAATCTGTAAATTTGGGGAGGTCACACACCTCACCTGTGCTAATACTGGCAGTCTTTGGCCTCCACAGGCACACCCGGTGTGTAGAGCCTCCAGCCACAGGCACTGTCTATCCTGAAAAGGGGTCCTTTACTGGGAAGATGACATGCAGCGTAAATTAATAATGCAGAGTTTTAAAGAATAAAAGCTTTACTGAATTAAAAGAAGCTTCTTCATAAACAACATGGTTCCAAACAGTTTGACTGAGATTGCATGCAGACTCTGCTCACGGCTGAGACAGACAGACTCTTGCTGAAATCTTACAGAGAGCACAAAGTGCAACTGGCTACTACGTCACATGTCAGAATGACTCCACAGTTAGCAGTGAAGCCTGAATAAATTGAGGAGGCCCAAATGACTGTGCAGTCCCTGCACTTCCCAGCCTGCTTGGCTGCTTCTGCTCTCATGTGTCTTTGTCACGTGACAAAAGATTCATGCAGTCGCTGTCATCGGATGATGATGGGTTGTATCTCAGCTTGTCAGTCACTCTGACATTGGCTACAAAGAATAAGAGGAACAGAAATGCTTTTGAGGTGCAACTTCTGTATCAATCCTGAGAGCCATTCCATGGACTCTGCACCCCTGTTTCTGATGACCAAGAAAGGACAATTAAAGATGGAAGCCTGAGAGAGAGGAAAAGGTTTCTGGCTGCTTCCTGGGTGGGATTGCGGAAACCAAGAGCCGCTTCTGAGAAGGCCTCTCCCCTCCCCTCATGTCACGGCTAAAAATTGGCCGCTGTTTCTTTAATGCTTAAAAAGCTGCGGGTTGTATATATAGAGTGAGAAATGTTAGTTTGGTGTTGGGTTGGTTGGTTGGTGAAAGCTGGCAGTGTTGATGTGTGTACAGTTGGTCAGTCGCTTTTGCAAAAAGACTTTTGAGAATACAGTGGTACCTCGGGTTAAGTACTTAATTCATTCCAGAGTTCCATTCATAACCTGAAACTGTTCTTAACCTGAAGCACCACTTTAGCTAATGGGGCCTCCTGCTGCTGCTGCACCACCACCACAATATTTCTGTTTTCATCCTGAAGCAAAGTTCTTAACCTGAGGTATTATTTCTCAGTTATCGGAGTCTGTAACCTGAAGCGTCTGTAACCTGAAGCGTCTGTAACCCGAGGTACCACTGTAAAAGCAGAAAGTACTCTGCAAGGATGCTCTTCTCGTGGACTCTTTCCTGCTGACAAGGGCCCAAGGACCAGGCTGAGGTGACCAAGGGAGGCCAGAACCTTCTCTTTTCTTTTCACAAATACTGACATCTCTTCCTCTGGACTTCCTCTCCTCTCCAGGGGACCAAGGAATGGACTGGGCAGAATCGCTGTGTCTGGACAGGGCAGGGGCTTATGGGGCAGGAAGAGGATGGAGATTGCGGGAAGGAAGGGTGGGGGGCAGGACCCCCCACTTTCCAGGGATCCCTCTCTGCTCGCCTTGAGGGGGGGGGTCGCTTACTGGGCGGGAGAGAGAGGCCAAGGCTGTTCCACCAGAGATCCCCCGCAGCTGCCACAATGGAGACGCGATATCTCCCCCCCCCGCCGCCAATGCTGCCCTTCCCTGCCCCAGGGATGCTCCTCTCCCTCCCTCCCCCCATTTCCTTGACCCCTCCCTCTCTCCCGCAGTCTCCCCTGCATCCAGAGGCTCCCTTGGCTCTGCTCGCCCCACACCCTGAGCCCCCATCTCTCCAGCCGGAGGCGCCCCCCCCAAGAGAAGCAGGGGAGGGACAGGGGGGTCTCTATCCAGGCGTCTCTCGCGCCCCTTAACCCTTTCATGGGCCGCTTTTCTCCGCGCAGAGCCAGGGGAGACGGGTGAGTGGTCCGCCCTGCGAGGAAAGCCCCTGGGGGCGCTTGGGGGAGCTGGAGGGGGTCTCTGGGTCCTTTCCCCCCTCTCCGCCACCCCCCCCGCGACCCCTTTACCTCTTTCTCCTCGCTCCCGATTCTCCTTTCATGCAACATCCACGGGGGGGGGGTCCCCTGCCTCCTCCCTCCCCTTTCCGAAAGCGCCCCCCCCCCCCCAGAGCTACGGGGCAGAGCAGCAATCCGGAGTGGAAGCTCCACTTCCGGGAGAAGCAGAAAGGTTGGGAGGGGGGCTCCCCGCCCCACATTTCTGGAGCAGAAACCGGATTGGAGGAGGAGGAGGAGGAGGAGCAATGTATTGGGGGAGGGATTTGGGATTGTGTGGGCGGGATGAGAGAAGGATGTGCCGGGAGGGGAGGGAAAGTGTTGAGCGGGTGGGGGGGGAGAAGGAGGAGAGGAAATCCCCCCCCCCGGTCTTCCTTCTGGGGATCAGGAGAGGGGGGAGGGGCTGATCCCGACAATCCAACAGCGAAGTCACAAAATGACTTCTGCATTTAAATCAGATCAGACTCCGAGTTCGTCTTTTGGCATCATGACAGGTCTGTCTGTCCGTCGGGATGCCTGAGGATTCCTGCTCGCTGCCTTTTCCCGGCCAGCCTGAGAGATCACTGAAAAGGGAGGATTTCTTGACTCCAGAATCCATCATCGCGGACCCTTTTCATTCAGACCCAGAGATCTGCTCTTTGGACCAGTCTGCTTGTATCATGTGGATCATCAATGGATTATATGGATCATCACTGGATCATCCAGGATGTCGTACCCATCTCACGGAGGGGGGGGGCTCAGGATGAATCTCCTGCCACGTGACTGGGGGAGTCTGGGGGCTGACGGGGGTCAGACAGGCTGCTGTTTTGCTCTCCTTACTATTTCAGCTCAGGTTTTACTGAAATGGGTGGATTCATTGAGGAAACGGGGCTACGTTGCAAAGAGGCCAATGTGTCTACTTTGTTACCACCCAGTGAGTTGTGTTGCAAAGGCCATTTGCAGAAAGGCTCCTGTTGTATCACCTGCGGCCACATGCCGGAGTTTGGATGTTTTGTGGAAATGTGTCTCTATAAATGCACTTATCCCCTTGCGTTTATAATGGCAAGACATTAAATCCCATGAGATGTGCAAACTGGCTGCTTTTGGAAGCACCACTCTGCAGCCCTGCCTGATGCACGCTTACTTAGGAGTAACCCCTACGCGGTTCAAAGGGATTTGCTATTCCATCTGATGCACGCTTACTCAGAAGTAAGTCCCCATAGTCGCCTTTGGCGGGACTTGACCATCCTGGGGTCCTTTACCTTGGGTAACAGGGGCCAGGAGGGGCCAGCCCCAGCCCCTGCTGGCTGGTCACATCTTCCACGCCAAGAAACTGGGCAGAGCCTTTAGGAGCCTCTGGCTGAACCTGCTGCTCTTCTCCCTGGCACCGCCATCTCCACGCAGGTGCCCCCGAGGCAGGTTGGCCTGCAGTTCCCCTCAGTGCCAGCCAGCACGATGCCTGCACTCAGGAAACCTGGAGGGCACGGGCTGAAGTCTGGGAGCCCTCGGTGCCAATGCGCAGCTGCTTTGCGTTTCCTTCGCCTGGCGGACATCCACACAGCACCCTACAGGGGGGGGTCTCCTGTTCAGATGCCCCCCCCCGGGGAAGAGTCTTTGGCCACAGGAAAGTGTGCCAGGAGGGGCCACTGAGAGGTCAGTACAGCACAGCCAGTGGGGAGAGGGCCTTCCTTGGGTGGGGTGGGGGGAGCGTGGATGGCCCCCTGCCTGTGATGCTTAGCTGAGATTACTACTATGCTGGGGGTTCAACTAGATGACTCAGGAGGGCCCTCCCTACTTTACAGTTAGGGTTAGGGACTTCTCCAAACGGGCTGAATGGGCCGAACATACAGTTCATTGTCAATGAGATTAAAGTGATGCATGTTGGGACAAAAAAACCCTACGCCCATTAATATAATGTACAGGCTCATGGGTCTGAATTGGATTTCTCTGTGTGCTCTGGGCCACCTCATGAGAAGAGAAGACTCCCTGGAAAAGACCCTGATGTTGGGAAAGATGGAGGGCGCAAGGAGAAGGGGATGACAGAGGACGAGATGGTTGGATGGTGTTCTTGAGGCTAGCGGCATGTCCATGGGGTCACGAAGTGTCGGATACAACTAAACGACTAAACAACAACAACAAGTGTGCTCTGGGAGACCTGGGGAGAGGGGAGCTGGTCACAGCAGGAGGGAGAGTCTCCCTGGATGCTTCAGCAGCCGGCCTCCTCTGGGTCTCCTGGCCCCCTCCTCTCCCCTCTCTGAGCCTAAACTGCTCTCTGCCCCAGCCTCTTCCTGCTCACCAAACCCTGTTTCCTCCTCAGCTTGCAACACCTCCCCTCCCGTTCTGCTCCCTTTCCCCCCTCTTTCTGCTCACTGCCATCCCACCACAAGTCCCCAGGATCTCAGCCTTCTTCCCTTTTAGGTCCCCCAACTGGTGCCTCCCCCCCCTGCACCCAGCTGTTCCATGACAGCAAAAGCAGAAACAACAGTAAAATCAGTATGATAGCAATATGATCTGTGGGCCTCTGGTAGGAAAACTCCCTAGCAGCATGTCTGAATAAAAACTTCTGGGACTATGGAAAAATACTACCTTCCCCAAACCCCAGAATAAGGAGGAGCTCTGGGGTTGCCCCATGGGGTTCAAGAGTGAAGATGGGCCCATCAGGAGACTTCCCGGGTCCCTGCAGCCCCTCCGTTCCCCTCTTGCAATTAGGCTTGGGGGGAAATCACCCATTAACTTACAGTATTATCAGTTTTCTTCAGAATGCTTAGGAGGCAGGCTTGGAGATCATGCGGTGGGGGGATGACAGAGTTTGGTGCAAAAACCGTCTTGCATGCTTGAGTAGAGCAACTCCAGGGCATGAGCCAAGTAGCAGCAGGGTAGGGGCCACGTGCAGAGCAAGTCCCACACTGAGGTCAAAAACACACACAGAGGCAGCAGGACTTCTTCAGTAATAGTTTACTGAGCTTTCAAAGCATACAGTTCTCACTGGGTCCCCAGTGAGGCACAAAACTTAGCTCCTGAGAGCAAATCCAGTTTCAGCAATAGAAAAATACAGCTCACAGGATATCCAAGTCAGGCACACAAACCGGCAGAAGGAAGCAAGGGAGGAAAGAGGCTGGAAGGACACAGGGCAATGGAGGTGTGTCTTTCGCTTCCTGTCGTCTGGGAGGGAAGTCAGCAACTCAAAATCTGTAGGGGCTTCACGAAGAAAAGCTTTCTGCCAGCTGCTTCCAGGCAAATTAGCATCCCAGAAATCCAGATTCACCAACTCCACCTCACTATCAAAAGGTACCTTACATCTAAAATTATACTCACTAGAGTGAGACGTTACCTTCATTATTTCATTACTATACAGATTTACATATAAACAGCAGAACCACAAATACATGACATGCTTTTAAAATGGATTTTCTGCTGAGTTCATTGCTGTGAACAAAAGAGTGGACTCTGAAAGGAACATGTCCCACACTCCATACATCTAAATGGGTTCTCCCCTCTGAGTCCTTAGATGTTCCTTAAACACTCCATTATAACTAAAGCACTTTCTGCAATCTTTCCCTTTAAACAGCTTCTCCTCTTTGAGGGTTGATGGGTTTGTAGGGTGTCAGCTGTTAAAGTTCTTCCTGTCCATGAGTCTGTGGATGTAGGACTTCCACTAGGACTGAACCTCTGTCTACTTGACATTTATAGGGTTTCTCTCATGTGGGAGTTTGTTGATGTAAATCAGGGGTTCCACTCAGACTGAAGCTCCTTCCAAACTCCATACATTTAAATGGTTTCTTCTCTGTGTGTCTGCTGAGGTTTTCTAAGATTTCCCCTCTGACTGAAGCTTTTTCCGCACTTCATGCATTTAAATGGTTTCACCCCTGTGTGAGTCCGCTGGTGTCTTCTAAGGCTTGCATTGAAACTGAAGCTCTTTGTATTGATGGAAGAGATTCATAAAGACCAAGCGGGCTTTCTCCCGGGAAGACACTTGTCTGATAATTTGAGGAACATAATTGATATTTTGGAAAAACTAGAAGTGAATATAAACACTAAAGCAGTTCTGATATTTGTGGATGCGGAGAAAGCTTTTGACAATATCTCTTGGAGTTTCATGAAGAAGAACCTACAGGGGATGGGGGTAGGCCAAGGTTTTGAAAATGGTATAGGTGCAATATACTCTGAACAAAAGGCTAAATTAATTGTAAATAATGTGGTGACGGAAGAATTTAAGATAGAAAAAGGGACACGACAGGGGTGCCCAATCTCCCCACTGCTTTTCATATCGGTCCTGGAGGTTCTGCTGAATATGATTAGAAGGGACCAGTTGGTCAAAGGTATACAGGTTGGAGCCAAACAGTACAAACTGAGAGCATTTGCAGATGACTTAGTATTGACGTTAAAGGAGCCAGAATCTAGTGCTAAAAGGGTTTTAGAATTAATTCAAGAATTTGGTCAAGTGGCAGGATTTAAACTGAACAAGCTAAAAACTAAGGTTTTAGAGAAAAATTGAACACCAATTGAAAGAGAGAGGTTTCAGAATGAGACAGGCCTGACTGTGGTTAAGAAAGTGAAATACTTGGGGATTAATATGACAGCCAAAAATGGGAACTTATTTAAAGATAATTATGAAACATGTTGGACAGAAGTGAAAAAAGATTTAGAAATTTGGTCAAATTTGAAGCTTTCACTGTTGCGTCGTATTGCTGTGATAAAAATGAATGTATTGCCTAGAATGTTGTTTTTGTTTCAGACATTGCAAATTGTGGACAAGATGGACTGTTTCAAGAAGTGGCAGAGAGATATCTCTAGATTTGTCTGGCAGGGCAAGAAGCCCAGAATAAAATTTAAGATATTAACTGATGCAAAGGAAAGGGGTGGATTTGCCCTGCCAGACTTTAAACTTTACTATGAATCAGCAGCTTTTTGCTGGTTGAAAGAATGGCTACTTCTTGAAAATACAGACATTTTGGATCTAGAAGGCTTTAACAACGTATTTGGATGGCATGCATATTTATGGTATGATAAGGTCAAATCACATAAAGCATTCAAAAATCATATTGTCAGGAAAGCATTGTTTAATGTTTGGATAAGATACAAGGATTTATTGGAAAATAAAACCCCAAGGTGGTTGTCACCAATGGAAGCGAAAGCTCTGAAAAGGCTTTCATTGTAAACATCTTAAAGCAAGGATTTGACAACTAAGGTCGAGAGAAGAGCTTTTTTTTTTTGGATAAAAGTTATTAATTGCACGGATTGACAATATAAGTAATTGCGCTGGAGGATAAGAGTTAATATTTTTGATTAAAGTGCCATCCCTCCCGGGACCGGGAGTGATCCGCGAGAGGAGCCTGCTGAGGAGACACACTGGCTGTCAAACTAGCTGTCAAAGTCAGAAAAATAGAGAACTTTTATTTTGGACGTTCTTGCCGGTTACACTGGATACAATATAGTTACAAGTTGCTGAAAATAAATAAGGACTGAAACAAATTAACTTGGCTTTTGGGTTGGAAGTGAAAGGAATACTGAATAACCAGAATCCCTCTAGAGGGGGTTCAGGGACATTACAAGAATGGAAATAGGCCAGAAAATGCAAGCTGACCTGGACGAGGTTGCTTTTCTCATGGGAAAGTTGCGAAGGATGTATGAGCAAGGTCATGTTTTGTCTACAAGTGCCATAACTTCTAAGTCAACAGTAAATGAGTTGGAAAAGGACTTGACGTACAAAACCCAGGCAGCAGAACAAGAAAAGAACTTAGGAAAAATTGAGGAAGTGGAAGAAGTGGAAGAAGAGATACACGCTGAACAGAAGGAGCAGGAAGGAGGGGCTGCAATACTGCAGAAGGCAAAGGTGAGCCGGAGGCCTCTCAAGATGGATACAAAAGAAAATAAGGACTGGACGAGGAAAATTTGGTTTGAGCTCAAAAATGAGGAATGGAAAGATCTCCTTTTGTGGGGATCTGAAGATCTATGGACTATAAATTTGATCAAGGTGGAAGTTGGAGCTTTTGAGACATTTGGACTTGAAAGGATCAAGAAACAAAATTTGAGCTCCACCTTCAAACATGGAGGTCTGGCTGGAAGGAACATGGACATTATAGGGATATTGCCCCTCTGAGCCTTGGTGTCAAATACAAAGGACTTTCAAAGAAACCGGCAGAGAGGGACTGAGAGAGATTTCAGGGCCTCAGACGTGAGGTTGCCAGGCTGATGGTAGAAGGACTAATGGACAATGGTTCTGGGATCGAAACCGGGGAAGGGAGGGTGGGGTTTGGAAATCCAAAGGCTGTTTGATTTTTTCTATTCTTTTTCTAATTTTGTGTTGTTATTAGTATAAAAATGGGGAATCCGTGGAAGGGAAACTGGGTTGACCTTAGGAAAAAAATTTTTTAAGTATAAATGATTGATGTATATAAGTTAAAAGTTGATATGTAAACTGAATTAAATATGATAACAAACTAAGGCTAAAAATTTAGGGATAAGAACTTGTTGGATAAATATTTGGACATGGAATACAAGAAGGGGAGGTGAGGGGAAGTTCTGGAAGAAAGTTATTGAAAATTTGGATTATAAAGGGGGAAATTTTCTTTTTTGTTCTTTTTTCTTTTTATCTTTTGTACTACTTGAAACTTTAATAAATATTATTTTTTTAAAAAAAAAAAAGAACATTGGCTTCCAGGTGGAAAAATCAAAATTAGAAACAGAACTGTTAGAACCCAAAACTAAGATTTTGTCAAAGATCTATAACTTGCTGTTGAAATGGAATACTCAGGATGAAATGGTGAAATCTGCTATGATTAAATGGGCACAAGATGTTGGACATAATATTATGTTTGCTGACTGGGAACAGTTATGGACCACAGGTATGACGTTTACGGCATGTAATGCCCTAAGAGAGAATCTTATGAAAATGATATACAGGTGGTACATGACCCCAGTCAAGCTTGCAAAAATTTATCATTTGCCCGATAATAAATGCTGGAAATGTAAAGAAACTGAAGGTACATTCTTTCACCTTTGGTGGACGTGCCCAAGGATTTATTTATTTTTTAAAGATATTTATTGAAATTTTAAATAATAAAACTAACTTTATAATCAACCAGAAAAAAAGAAAACATTATCACATTCAAACAGAAACAGAAAAATACAGCAAAAAAGCATACAAAAAGTAAATAAAAGAAAAACAGAAAAACAGAAAAAAGAAACATGAAAATCCAATTTTTTACTTATTATTTTTATAACCTTCTTTCCTGACTTCCTCACACCTCCCTTTTCTTTTACACACTCACATTCAGCAGTACCTTACCTTCTTTCAAATCTTATTCTATATTTATACTTTCCAACCTATTATGTCTCCAATTTTTCCTTTCCTTGTAAGTCCATTTTTACCTGTTCTTTATAACTTAATCCCTTTGTGCCATTTAGTTTAAATTTGACATAATATTATTCAATTCTTTTTCACCCTTATTCTTTTAAAACATTTTTTACATATTCCTTTCCAATATGTCACTAATGCCATATTATCTTTATAGCCTGAACATCATTTTAACATTCAAACACTTTGCAATGTTTTTGCAGGTAGTCTTTGAACTTCTTCCAATCCTCTTCTACTAACTCTTCTCCCAGGTCTCGGATTCTGCCAGTCATTTCTGCCAATTCCATGTAGTCTATCACTTGCATCTGCCATTCTTCCAGGGTGGGTAAATCTTGTGTCTTCCAGTACTTTGCGATGAGTATTCTTGCTGCTGTTGTTGCATACATAAAAAAAGTTCTGTCCTTCTTTGGCACCAATTGGCCGACAATGCCCAAAAGGAAGGCCTCTGGTTTCTTAGGGAAGGTATATTTAAATACCTTTTTCAGTTCATTATAGATCATTTCCCAGAAAGCCTTGACCTTTGGGCACGTCCACCAAAGGTGAAAGAATGTTCCCTCATTTTCTCTACATTTCCAACATTTATTATCAGGCAAATGATATACTTTTGCAAGCTTGACTGGTGTCATGTACCACCTATATATCATTTTCATAATATTTTCTTTTAAGACATTACATGCCGTAAATTTCACACCGGTGGTCCATAACTGTTCCCAGTCAGCAACATAATGTTATAACCAATGTCTTGCGCCCACTTAATCATAGCTGATTTGACCGTTTCATCCTGAGTGTTCCATTTTAACAGCAAGTTATACATTCTTGAAAGTACCTTAGTTTTAGGTTCTAACAATTCTGTTTCTAATTTTGATTTTTCCACCTGGAAACCTATTTTTTTATCCATATTAAAAACCTCTCTAATTTGATAATAATGTAGCCAATCTTGCACTTTATCTTTTAATTTCTCAAAACTCTGCAATCTCAATGTGTCTCCATTTTGTTCTAATATCTCCAAATATTTCGGCCACTTGGCCTCCATATTGAGTCTTTTCAGAGCCTTAGCTTCCATGGGTGATAGCCACCTTGGGGGTCTTGTTTTCTAATAAATCTTTATATCTTATCCAGACATTAAACACTGCTTTCCTGACAATATGGTTCTTGAATGCTCTATGAATTTTAACCTTGTCGTACCACAGATATGCATGCCACCCAAACGCATTGTTAAACCCTTCCAAATCCAAAATGTCAGTGTTCTCCAGAAGTAGCCAGTCTTTCAACCAGCAGAATGCTGCTGATTCATAATACAACTTCATGTCAACTTCTCGGTAGTGGCGCCCGTCCTGTGGAACGCCCTCCCATCAGATGTCAAAGCGATAAACAACTACCTGACATTCAGGAGACATCTGAAGGCAGCCCTGTTCAGGGAAGTTTTTAATATGTGACATTTTAGTGTATTTTTTATCTTTGTTGGAAGCCGCCCAGAGTGGCTGGGGAAACCCAGCCAGATGGGCGGGGTACAAATAATATAGTATTATTATTATTATTATTATTATTATTATTATTATTATTATTATTATTATTATTATGTCTGGCAGGGCAAACCGCCCTCTTTCTTTAGCATCAGTCAATATTTTAAATTTTATTCTGGGCTTTTTGCCCTGCCAGACAAACTTAGAAATGTCTCTCTGCCACCCCTTGAAACAGTCCATCCTGTCCACAATCTGCAAAGTTTGAAACAAAAACAGCATTTTTGGCAGTACATTCATCTTTATGGCAGCAATTCGACCCAACAAGGAAAGCTTCAATTTTGACCAAATTTCTAAATCTTTTTTAACCTCTGACCAACATTTTTCATAATTATCTTTAAATAAATTCAAATTTTTGGCCGTCATATTAATCCCTAGATATTTCACTTTCTTCACCACATTTAAATCTGTCTCCTTCTGAAACCTTTCTTTTTCCATTGTTGTCAAATTTTTCTCCAAAACCTTAGTTTTTTGCTTGTTTAATTTAAATCCTGCCACCTGACCAAATTCTTGAATCAGTTCTAAAACTCTTTTCGTACTAGATTCTGGCTCCTGTAATGTCAAAACCAGGTCATCTGCAAAGGCCCTGAGTTTATATTGTTTAGCTCCGACCTGGATTCCTTTAATCAACCGGTCCCTCCTAATCATGTTCAAGAGCACCTCCAGGGCCGAAATAAATAGCAATGGAGAGATAGGGCAACCCTGTCGTGTTCCTTTTTCAATTTTAAACTCTTCTGACATCACGTTATTAACTATCAATTTTGCTTTTTGTTCTGAATAGATTGCGTCTATACCATTTTCAAACCCCCGTCCCACTCCCATTCCCTTAAGATTTTTCTTCATAAAATCCCAAGAGATATTGTCAAAGGCCTTCTCTGCATCAATAAAAATCAAAACTGCTCTTGTGTTAGTGTTCGTTTGCAATAACTCCAAAATATCAATAATGTTCCTTGTATTGTCAGACAAATGTCTGCCTGGGAGGAAGCCTGCCTGGTCTTTATGGATCACTTCATTTAACACTCTTTTTAATCTGTTAGCTAAAATATGTGCAAAAATTTTATAATCCACATTTAAAAGGGAAATGGGACGGTAGTTCTTGAGTTGTGTCTTTTCAGCTTCAGATTTTGGTATAAGTGTGATGAAAGCTTCTTTCCATGACTCCGGTGCCTTCTTCCCCTCCATAATCTCGTTGCACACCTCCTTTAATGGTTGAATTAAATAGTCTTTCAAAGTCTTATAATACTTGGAGGTTAACCCATCCGGCCCTGGAGACTTGCCCAGTTGCATGTTCTGAATGGCACCTTCAATCTCCTGTTCCGTTATCTTATGGTTCAATATTGTCTTGTTTTCTTGAGATAGTTTTGGTAATCCATTAGTTCTTAAAAATTGGTCTATATCCGTCTCTTTCTGCGGCCCCTGGGTATAAAGTTGTTTGAAGTATCTCTGGAAGCATTTTCTAATCTCCACAGGATTTGGATATTTCTCCCCTCAATCTCAAGATTGGTAACCGTGTTCAACTTCTGTCTTTTTTTCAACTGCCATGCTAGCAGTTTTCCACATTTATTAGCCGATTCAAAGGTCTTTTGTCTCATTTGTTTGATTTTCCATTCGACTTCCTGATTTATCAATTTCATATATTGTACTTGATATAATTTAATTTCTCTCAGAATCTCCTGTGACTTTGGTTTCAATCTTAATTTTTTCTCTCCTTCTTTTATTTTCTCCAAAATTCTGTCTTTTTTCTCATTTTGGGTTCTCTTTTTTATTGCATTCTGTTGTATCAGAAACCCCCTCATCACCGCTTTACTTGCATCCCAGATTATTCTTTTTCCCACTGTGGTTTTCAAGTTTACTTCAAAGTAGTCCCGCAGGTTCTTTGGGGCCTTCTTGACAATCTCTTGGTCTCTTAATAAGGTGTCATTCATCTTCCATCTGAAGGAGCCAGTTAAATTTAATCTCATTTCCATCTTTACTGCATTATGGTCGGAGCAGGTTTTTGGGCAGATTTCCACCTTTCTAGTCTTGGGAGCCAATCCTCTAGTTATCCATATTTGGTCAGTTCTTGTCCGTGTCATTTTGGCTTCAGAGAAGAATGTCCCTTCTCTTCCTAAGGGGTTTTTTGTTCTCCAAATGTCAATCAGATCCATGTTGTCAGTTAGTTCAAAAAAAGGTTTTGGTAGCCTGCCCTCTTTTGTTATGCTTTGACTTTGCGCTTTATCCATATTCGTAGATACCACCCCATTCATGTCACCCATCATAATGATGTTATTATAGTCCACATAATCCAGCATTGTCTCATGCAACTTCTTGTGAAATTCCGACTTCCCCTCATTTGGTGCATAAATTCCCAAAATCAAAAAAAAATTCTCCTTGTATTTGAATTTCAATTGCCAAAATTCTTCCTTGCTCATCTTTAAAAAGAAATTTTGGTGATAGGCTTTCTTTTGCATAGATAGCAACTCCTCTCTTCTTCACTCTATCAGATGAAATAAATTCTTGACCCAGTCTCTTATTGATTAAAACTTTCCTATGGAGCCTAATCACATGTGTTTCCTGTAGGCAAATTAAGTCTGATTGTTCCTTTTTTAATAAATGAAAGATCTTCTTCCTTTTCTCAGGGGAATTAAAACCATGAATGTTCCAACTTAGTAGTTGCAGAGACATGTTCAGATAGTTCTATTCTCCCTTTGGCGGTGGTATCACTTTCTCAGGCTCATCAGAACCCAAAGGTGTAGGTATAAAACTTAGTGGTCCAGATCCTGAGGCTCTTGATTCTCCTTCAGTCCCTTTCTGAAGGTCTTCTCCGTAGTCAAAACAAAAAAAATTCCTTCCAGTAGCACCTTAAAGACCAACTAAGTTAGTTCTTGGTATGAGCTTTCGTGTGCATGCACACTTCTTCAGATACACTGAAACAGAAGTTGCCAGATCCTTCTATATAGTGAGAAGGTGGGGAGGGTATTACTCAGAAGAGTGGTGGGAATGGGTGATTGCCAGATAGCTGTGATGAGCCTGTTGACTACTCTAAACGACTGCAATAGGTCTTACAGGAAAAAGCAAGGGGTGAGAAGGTGAAAAATGGCTTTGTCATGTATAGTGAGATAAGAATCCAATGTCTTTGTTCAGACCAGGTCTCTCCATGGTTTTAAGTTTGGTAATGAGTTGCAATTCAGCAGCTTCTCTTTCCAGTCTATTTCTGAAATTCCTTTGTAGTAAAACAGCTACTTTGAGATCTTGTATAGAATGTCCTGGGAGATTGAAGTGTTCTCCTACTGGTTTCTCTGTTTTGTAATTCTTGATGTCAGATTTATGTCCGTTTATTCTTTGGCGTAAGGTTTGGCCTGTTTGTCCAATATAGAGAGCTGAAGGACACGGTTGGCATTTGATGGCATATACAATGTTAGACGATGAGCAATTAAATAGTCCTGAGACGGTATGTGTGATGTTGTTGGGGCCAGTAATGGTGTTGTCCGGGTGTATGTGGCAGCAAAGTTGGCATCTGGGTTTATTGCAGGCTCTGGTGCCAGTGTCCGTGTTAAGTCTGGTTGTAGTATTATTGTGGGTTAGGAGTTGTTTGAGATTGGGTGGCTGTCTGTAGGCAATGAAAGGTCTTCCTCCCAGAGCTTGAGAAAGAGAACTGTCATTGTCCAGGAGAGGTTGTAGATCTCTGATGATGCGTTGTACTGTTTTAACTTGGGAGCTGTATGTGATGACTAGAGGTGTTCTGTTATTTTCTTTTTTGGGTCTGTCTTGCAGCAAGTTCTCTCTGGGTATCAGTCTGGCTCTGTTGATCTGTTGTCTAACTTCATCTGCTGGGTATTTTAGTTCTAAAAAGGTTTGCTGTAGATCTCTTAGGTGAGAGTCTCTGCCTGTAGAATTGGAACAGATACGGCTGTAACGTAGTGCCTGGCTATATACAATGGACTGTTTGGTATGTTTGGGATGGTAGCTAGAGGCATGTAGATATGTTTGTCGGTCAGTTGGTTTACGGTATAAGGTGGTGTCTATGCGCCCATCCTGTATTTTTATAGTAGTGTCAAAAAAATGTATTTCTTGCATAGATTGATTCATTGTTAGGTTGATTGTGGGGTGAAATCATTGAATTTCTGGTGGAAGGTGTCCAGGGTCTGTTGACCATGTGTCCAGATGATAAAAATATCATCAATGTATCGCAGGTACAAGAGAGGTTTGAGTGGGTAGGAGTTTAGGAAACATTGTTCTAAATCTGCCATGAAGATGTTGGAATACTGTGGGGCCATGCGGGTGCCCATTGCTGTGCCGCTGATCTGAAGGAACAGGTCATCACCGAATTTGAAGTTGTTGTGGGTAAGGACAAATTGGCAGAGTTTGGTGGCAAAGTCCGCTGTGGTTTTATCTGAAATGGTGTTCTGAAATGGTGGGAACACACTACAGCACTGTGGTCCTCTGGTGGGAAAACTCCTGAGAAGCATGATTGAATCAAAAATTCTGGGACTGTGGAAAAATACTATCTTCCTCAAACCCCAGAATGAGCAGGAGCTCTGGGGTTGCCCCATGGGTTTCATGAGCGAAGATGGGGCCCCCAGGAGACTTCTCTGATACCTGCAGCCCCTCCTTCCCCCTCTTGAAATTAGGCTGGGGGGGGAAATCCCCCATTCAATTTCAGTATTTCAAGTTTTCTTCAGAACGAGCATGGCAGGAGGCAGCGAAAAAGTTCTGGTGAAGAAGCAGTGCTGGGAGATCATGCGGTGGCAGAATGACAGAGTATGGTGCAAAAACCAAAGGTACTTTCATCTAAAATTATACTCACCATTATGAGATGTTGCCTGATTTCATTATTATAGTTTTACATATAAACACCAGTTACAGATAGGTAGCCGTGTTGGTCTGCCATAGTCAAAACAAAAAAAAATCCTTCCAGTAGCACCTTAAAGACCAACTAGGTTAGTTCTTGGTATGAGCTTTCGTGTGCATGCACACTTCTTCAGATACACATGCACACGAAAGCTCATACCAAGAACTAACCTAGTTGGTCTTTAAGGTGCTACTGGAAGGAATTTTTTATATATAAACACCAGAACTTCACATATACCTCATGCTTGTAGGAATGATTTCCTGCTGAGTTCATTGCTCAGAGTGGACTCTGAGAGGAAGACGTCCCACACTCCATACATCTAAATGGGTTCTCCCATGTGAGAGTCCCTAGATGTTCCTTAAATAAAGGTAAAGGTAAAGGGACCCCTGACCATTAGGTCCAGTCAAAGACGACTCTGGGGTTGCGGTGCTCAGGTCACTTTATTGGCCGAGGGAGCCGGGCTACAGCTTCTGGGTCATGTGTCCAGCAGGACTAAGCCGCTTCTGGCGAACCAGAGCAGCGCATAGAAGCGCTGTTTACCTTCCCATCAGAGCGGTACCTATTTATCTACTTGCAATTTGACATGATTTCAAACTGCTAGGTCGGCAGGAACAGTGACCAAGCAACGGGAGCTCACCACGTTTGTCGGCCTATAGGACACATTTTTCCCCTCCAAAAATGAAGGGGAAATGTGCGTGCGTCCTATGGGGCGAATGCAGGCTTTCGCTGAAGCCTGGAGAGCGAGAGGCATCTGTGTGCACCGACCCCTCTCGCTCTCCAGGCTTCAGGAAGCTATCCGCAAGCCTCGCGTGCCCAGCGGCAGCTCCCACTGGGTTCGCAAGGCTTGCGGGCGGCAGCCTGCAGCCCGAATCATGGGGCACGCTGCAGAGCCCGCCCCGTGCTTCGGGCAGATGTCCACAAGCCTTGCGCACCATGTTCGCAAGGCTTGCAGGCAGCAGCCTGTTCTGGGGGCTGGGGTCAGGGGAAGCCAGCCAGGAAAAAATATTTTTTCTTTATTTCCCCCCCCAAAAAAAAACTAGGTGCGTCCTATGGGGTGAAAAATACGGTATCTGGTTTCTCCCCTGTGTGAGTCCGTTGATGTGTTCTATTTTTTTTTTTATAATAATTTTTATTACATTTTTTACAGAAATAACAAAGAGATCAAAAAGTAAGAAGAAAAAAAAAGACCAGAAAAAAAGGAAAAAGAAAAACACGACCATTTCGATAACTCATTTCAAATTTCCATTGGACTTCCCCCATCCCTCGCAGAATGCATTTCTTAACAATAAATTTATCAGCAAATTATATCCTTATTTCGTATGTTTCTTTCTATTTTCAATTACAGTTTAAATTTAAATCTCTTGATCAATATATACTCTAAGCAATATACCATAATATCGTTTTTACCCATTTAAACCTTGATTCTTTCATAAATCTTATCAAATTTCATAAATAATTAAGTTTTGTTACTGGGGCTAGATTCCCAATCACACGACATCTTATGTTTCATATAACTTATAATACTTTTGCAAATAGTCTTTAAATTTTTTCCAGTCCTCCTCCATTGCTTCTTCTCCCAAGTCTCGAATCCTTGCAGTCATCTCGGCTAATTCCATGTAGTTCATCAGTTGCGTGTGCCAGTCCTCCAGTGTGGGCAAATCTTGGGTCTTCCAATGCTTAGCGATAAGAATTCTTGCTGCTGTTGTAGCGTACATAAAAAAGGTTCTATCCTTTTTAGACACCTTCTGGCCGACAATGCCCAGAAGGAAGGCCTCTGGTTTCTTGGGAAAAGTGTACTTAAACACCTTTTTTAACTCATTATAGATCATTTCCCAGAAGGCCTTCAGTCTTGGGCAGGTCCACCAGAGGTGAAAGAATGTTCCCTCAGCTTCCTTGCATTTCCAACATTTGTTATCGGACAAATGGTAAATCTTAGCTAGCTTAACCGGGGTCATGTACCACCTGTATACCATTTTCATAATGTTTTCTTTCAAAGCATTACATGCAGTAAACTTCATACCGGTGGTCCATAACCTTTCCCAGTCATCAGACATAATATTATAACCAATGTCCTGAGCCCATTTTATCATTGCTGATTTAACTGTCTCATCTTGAGTGTTCCATTTAAGCAGCAAGTTATACATTCTCGATAATAACTTGGTCTTTGGTTCAAGCAACTCTGTCTCAAGTTTCGATTTTTCCACCTGGAAACCTGTTTTTTTGTCTAGCTTAAAAACCTCATTAATTTGGGCATAATGCAGCCAATTTTGCACCTTATCCTTTAGTTTTTCAAAGCTCTGCAATCTCCAGTTACCTTCAATATTTTCTATTATTTCCCAATATTTCGGCCAATAAGCCTCCATATTGGTTGTTTTCCGAGCTTTGGCCTCTATTGGTGAGATCCACCTCGGAGTTTTGCTTTCCAATAAGTCTTTGTATTTTTTCCAGACCATATATATTGCTTTTCTGACAATATGGTTTTTAAACATTCCATATGATTTACCCTTGTCATACCACAAGTACGCATGCCAACCTAACGAATTGTTGAAGCCTTCCAGATCTAGGACATCAGTGTTTTCTAATAGAATCCAATCTTTCATCCAGCAGAAGGCTGCCGCTTCATAGTATAGCCTTAGGTCCGGCAGGGCAAACCCCCCTCTCTCTTTTGCGTCAGTTAATATCTTAAACTTTATTCGGGGCTTTTTGCCCTGCCAGACAAACCTAGAAATGTCCTTCTGCCACTTTCCAAAGCATTCCACTCTGTCCACAATCTGCAAGGCTTGAAACAAAAACAACATCTTTGGCAAAACGTTCATCTTTATAGCTGCAATTCGGCCTAACAAGGATAATTTCAGTCTTGACCAAATTTCTAAATCTTTTTTAACTTCTAACCAACATTTCTCATAATTATCTTTAAATAGATTCAAATTCTTGGAAGACAGATTGACCCCCAGGTATTTCACTTTCTTAACAATATTTAGTTCTGTCTCTTTCTGAAACCCTTCTGTTTCCATGGCCGTCAAGTTTTTCCCTAAGACTTTAGTTTTTTGCTTGTTCAACTTAAAACCCGCCACCCGACCAAATTTCTGGATCAGTTCTAAAACTCTTTTTGTACTGGGTTCTGGCTCCTGTAGTGTTAAAACCAGGTCGTCTGCAAATGCTTTCAGTTTATATTGTTTCGCTCCGACCCGTATTCCTTGTACCTGCCGATCCTCCCTTATCATGTTCAGCAAAACCTCCAGGACTGAAATAAACAATAAGGGGGATAGGGGGCACCCCTGTCGTGTTCCTTTTTCAATATGAAGTTCTTCTGTCACCACATTGTTCACTATCAACTTAGCTTTTTGTTCTGAATAGATTGCTTCTATTCCATTCTCAAACCCCCTTCCCACTCCCATCCCTTCCAAATTTTTCTTCATAAATTTCCAGGAAATGTTATCAAAGGCCTTCTCCGCATCAATAAAGATCAATACTGCTTTGGTGTTAATATTTGTTTGTAAAAGTTCCAAGATATCAATAATGTTCCTGGTATTGTCAAACAAATGTCTGCCTGGGAGAAAGCCGGCCTGGTCTTTATGGATTATCTCATTTAATACTTTTTTAAATCTGTTGGCCAGAATATCCGCAAATATTTTATAATCCACATTTAGGAGTGAGATGGGACGGTAATTCTTAAGTTGAGTCTTTTCAGTTTCCACTTTAGGTATCAATGTGATGAATGCTTCTTTCCACGTATCTGGTGCCTTCCCTCCCCCCATAATCTGGTTACAAACCTCCTCTAGTGGTTGTATCAAATAGTCTTTTAACGTCCTATAATACTTGGAGGTAAGTCCATCAGGTCCTGGAGATTTGCCCAGCTGCATATTCTGAATGGCATCCTCGATTTCCTGTTGTGTTATTTTACAATTCAAGGTTGATCTCTTCTCTTGAGATATTTCTGGAAGACCATTTTCTTTCAAAAATTGTTCTATCTCGGTTACATCCTCGGGTCCTTGTGTATACAGCTTTTTAAAGTATTTCTGGAAACACTTTCTAATTTCTCCCGGTTTCTGAATGTTCTTTCCTTCAACTTCTAGATTGGTAACGTAGTTTAATTTTTGTCTCTTTTTCAACTGCCAAGCTAGCAGTTTCCCACATTTATTCGCCGATTCAAATGATCTTTGTTTCATTTGTTTAATTCTCCATTCCACTTCTTGGTTAATCAGTTGCGCATATTGTGACTGGTGGAATTTAATTTCTCTTAAGGTCTCTTTGGATTTTGGGTTTAATCTTAATTTTTTCTCGCCGTCTCTTATCTTCTCCAATATCTTGTCCTTTTTACCATTCCAGAGTTTTTTCTTAATCGTATTCTGTTGTATCAGAAACCCTCTCATAACAGCTTTGCTCGCGTCCCAGATTGTTCTTTTTTCCACCGAGGTGTTCAAGTTGATTTCAAAATAGTCCTTTAAAGCTTTTTGGGCCTTCTTTACAATCTCTTGATCTCTTAGCAGGTTGTCATTCATTTTCCATCTGAAGGAGTCGGCAGTAGTAAATCTCATTTCCATTTTCAGAGCGTTATGGTCGGAGCAAGTCTTTGGGCAGATTTCTATTTTTGTGGTCTTAGGTGCCAGCCCTCTAGTTGTCCAAATTTGGTCGATCCTTGTCCATGACAGGTGGGCCTCAGAAAAGAAAGTTCCTTCTTTACCTAGGGGGTTTCTCGTCCTCCATGAGTCAATTAAATCCATATTGTCAGTTAGTTCAAAGAAGGTTTTTGGTAGTCTTCCATCTTTAGTCAAATTCTGGTTCTGTGACTTATCCATAAAAGTAGAGACAACCCCATTCATGTCTCCCATCATAATGATGTTAGAATAGTCCAGATAGTCCAATAATGTCTCATGCAGCTTCTTATAAAATTCTGATTTCCCCTCGTTTGGTGCATAAATTCCTAATATCAAAATTTTCTCTCCTTGGGTCGAAATCTCAATAGCCAGGATTCTTCCTTGTTCATCTTTAAACAAAAGTTTCGGTGAAAGAGTCTCTTTGGCGTAAATCACCACGCCTCTCTTCTTGACTCTGTCTGATGAGATGAATTCTTGGCCTAATCTTTTATTTGTTAACACCTTCCTGTGTACCCTTGTCACATGGGTTTCTTGCAAACAAATTATATCCAAATTCTCTTTCTTTAGGATATGGAAGATCCGTTTGCGTTTTTCTGGGGAATTCGCGCCATTAATGTTCCAACTATACAGCTGCAGAGACATCTTGTATCAATCTGTTGTTACTCTTGTGGGGTGTCCTCTTTTTTGTCCGAGTCCGAAGGTGGTAACTCTTTCCCTGACTCTGGTGGTGGCCAAATAGCTGCTCCTTTCTGTAGGTCTTCTCCGTGATCGTGTAGGAACTTCTGGCAATCCTCTTTCGTTTTGATTTTTATCTTCTTTCCTTTGTATTTAAATAAGACGCCTTGTGGGAACTCCCACCTGTAAGGTATTCCGTTACCTCTCAAAAGTCCAGTTAGGTCAGTGTAGTTGGCTCTTAGATCCAGTAATTGTTTAGGGATATCTTTGTAAATTTGTGCTCTTCTATCCTGGATCACAAGTGCTTTATTGAAGTGTAAATCAAGTAGCTTGTCTCTCTCCTGTTTAGTCCTTAAAATAATCAAACAGTCTCTAGGCCTGTCCTTCCCAACGACTCTTCCCAATCTAAATGCAGTCGTTATTTTAAAATCTGTGTCTTGGTTTATACCCCAGAATTTGGAAAATTCTGCCGTTAAAAAGCCGGTCAAATCCTCTTTCTCAATCTCTGGGATAGAGCGTAATCTCAGGTTATTTTCCCTGTTTCGCAGTTCCACCAAAGACAGGTAGGCCTGCTGGTCTGTAATATGTTTGTGGAGCGGTCTTACCTCTCCTTTCAGTTCCTCCACTCCTTTGGCTGCGGCCTCTGCTTTTCCAATCGCAGCCTCCGCCAATTTTCGATTTTCAGATGTTGCGTCGTTTAAGTTTCCAATATCTTGTGAATGCTTGGCCACCTGTTCCGAAAGTTTGGTAATTGAAGATGTGGCTAAGTCAATTTTTGCAGTTTGATCATCCACTTTTTTGTTCAAAATTGCGAATTGTTGTAACATTTCCTCTAAAAAAGTGTTAGATCCTCCAGATGCCATATCCTCACCTATTGGTTGTTCAGCTTCTTCAGCTGGTGTTGTTGGCGAGGGTGCAGTCTGTAAAACAGCAGGGACTGAAGATCTACGTCCCTGAGAAAACAGGGTTGTTTGTGTCAGTTTGCCTTTCCCTGCCTTCGACGCAGCTCTTGTTTTTACCCTGTCGCTCATTCCACACCTGTCTTTGGATTCAAGGTCAGACTGTCAAAAGTTTCATGAGAAAGGCAGGCGCAAGCGTAAACAATCTAACCACAGAAAGACAAAGCAAAGTTGGTTCTCAGGAAATTGTAAGTCCCAAGTTCCACTAGAGGGAGTAATGTTGCAATTCAGGGAAGAAGAAACAAAATTTCAGACGCCATTAAAGTTCCTTAAGTTAAGTAAATTAACGATGATCCTTGGAAAAGACCTTTTCCCTCTAGCAGAGCTCTCACAGTGTTGCCATGAGTTTCTTAAAAGGTGCAAAGTACAGTTGTTTAATTGTATCCAACAGTAATGCCTCTAAGTGTCCATTTCAAATTTATAAGTGTATCCGCAAAGTAACCTTTTGTCCCACTGCAAGTCCGGGACTGGGGGTTTTAAAGTCTTTAGAATTTAGAAAAGTCCAGCAGAGGAGAAAGTCCCCAAATAAGGTACAGAAAATAGCAAGGAAATAAAAGTAACTTGCCTGCTTCAGTTTCCGACTTTTCCGAACGTATGATGTCTCACTTTAAAATCTCTCCGCACTGCTTCCAGCTTGTCAAATCTTTGCTTTTAATCACTAGCATCCTCGGGAGACGGACTTCCTTTTTCTCGCCTCCCGCTTTCAGCCAAATTCATAAATTTGTAATCCAATTTTGAGTAAATCTTACTCACGAGTAGTTGGTTTGTAATCCAATGTAAAAGGAAGAAAGGTCGGCGCTCATCCGCAACAGCCGCGCGGCTTCACTCCCGCAGAAAGAGCGATGAATCCACAGCACCGCTTCCCCTCCGCGCTTCCAGAGCCCCTTACGGGGTCCCTTCTTCGTTTTGGGGGTCGCTCTAGGTGCCCGCCGGATCCCACGGCCACGAGCTCACTCTGCTCGTGGTTTTTCTTAGTGGGTCGTCGCTTTGCCGCAGCGAACGACCCTTTTCTGCGGAGCCCCTCTTCGCAGCGCAAAGAGGACCGCCATTGCTTGCTTCGCGCCGCCTCCGGAAGCCCGTTGATGTGTTCTAAGGCATCCTCTGTTACTAAAGCTCTTTCCACACTCGATACATTTAAATGGTTTCTCCCCTGTGTGAGTCGTTGATGATTTCTAAGGCTTCCACTATTACTAAAGCTCTTTCCACACTCAATACATTTACCGTATTTTTCGCCCTATAGGACACATTTTTCCCCTCCAAAAATGAAGGGGAAATGTGCGTGCGTCCTATGGGGCGAATGCAGGCTTTCGCTGAAGCCTGGAGAGCGAGAGGCATCTGTGTGCACCGACCCCTCTCGCTCTCCAGGCTTCAGGAAGCTATCGGCAAGCCTCGCGCGCCCAGCGGCAGCTCCCACCGGGTTCGCAAGGCTTGCGGGCGGCAGCCTGCAGCCCGAATCATGGGGCACGCTGCAGAGCCCGCCCTGTGCTTCGGGCAGATGTCCACAAGCCTTGCGCACCAGGTTCGCAAGGCTTGCAGGCAGCAGCCTGTTCTGGGGCCTGGGGTTCGGGGGAAGCCAGCCAGGAAAAAAATATTTTTTCTTTATTCCCCCCCCCCGAAAAAAAACTAGGTGCGTCCTATGGGGCGAAAAATACGGTATCTGGTTTCTCCCCTGTGTGAGTCCGTTCATGATTTCTAAGGTGTCCACTCTGACTGAAGCTCTTTCCACACTCCATGCATTTAAATGGTTTCTCCCCTGTGTGAGTCCGTTGATGTCTTCTAAGACATCCACTATCACTGAAGCTCTTTCCACACTCTATACATTTATATGGTTTCTCCCCTGTGTGAGTCCATTGATGGTTCCTAAGCGTTCCATTTTCACTAAAGCTCTTTCCACACTCGATACATTTAAATGGTTTCTCCCCTGTGTGAGTCCGTTGATGTGATCTAAGGCTTCCACGATCACTAAAACTCTTTCCACACTCGATACATTTAAATGGTTTCTCCCCTGTGTGAGTCTGTTGATGTGTTCTAAGGTTTCCACTCAGACTGAAGCTCTTTCCACACTCCACACATTCATATGGTTTCTCCCCTGTGTGAGTCCGTTGATGTCTTCTAAGATCTCCACTCTGACTGAATTCCTTTCCACACTCCATGCATTTAAATGGTTTCTCCCCTGTGTGAGTCCGTTGATGATTTCTAAGTTCTCCACTCTGACTGAAGCTCTTTCCACACTCCATGCATTTAAATGGTTTCTCCCCTGTGTGAGTCCGTTGATGTCTTCTAAGACATCCACTATCACTGAAGCTCTTTCCGCACTCTATACATTTATATGGTTTCTCCCCTGTGTGAGTCCATTGATGGTTCCTAAGCTTTCCATTTTCACTAAAGCTCTTTCCACACTCGATACATTTAAATGGTTTCTCCCCTGTGTGAGTCCGTTGATGTTTTCTAAGGCTTCCACTATGACTAAAGCTCTTTCCACACTCGATACATTTAAATGGTTTCTCCCCTATGTGAGTCTGTAGATGTGTTCTAAGGTCTCCACTCTGACTGAAGCTCTTTCCACACTCCATACATTGAAATGGTTTCTCCCCTGTGTGAGTCCGTTGATGTCTTCTAAGATCTCCACTCTGACTGAATTCCTTTCCACACTCCATGCATTTAAATGGTTTCTCCCCTGTGTGACTCCGTTGATGTGTTCTAAGGCTTCCAATATCACTAAAGCTCTTTCCACACTCCATACATTTATATGGTTTCTCGCCTGTGTGAGTCCATTGATGTGATCTAAGTTGTGCACTCTGACTGAAGCTCTTTCCACACTCCATGCATTCAAATGGTTTCTCCCCTGTGTGAGTCCGTTGATGTGTTCTAAGGCTTCCACTTTTACTAAAGCTCTTTCCACACTCCATGCATTCAAATGGTTTCTCCCCTGTGTGAGTCTGTTGATGATTTCTAAGGTTTCCACTCTGACTGAAGCTCTTTCCACACTCGATACATTTAAATGGTTTCTCCCCTGTGTGAGTCCGTTGATGTGTTCTAAGGTCTCCACTCTGACTGAAGCTCTTTCCACACTCCATACATTGAAATGGTTTCTCCCCTGTGTGAGTCCATTGATGTTTCCTAAGGCTTCCATTTTCACTAAAGCTCTTTCCACACTCGATACATTTAAATGGTTTCTCCCCTGTGTGAGTCCGTTGATGTCTTCTAAGATCTCCAATCTGACTGAATTCCTTTCCACACTCCATGCATTTAAATGGTTTCTCCCCTGTGTGAGTCCGTTGATGTTTTCTAAGGTTTCCACTCCGACTGAAGCTCTTTCCACACGCGATACATTTAAATGGTTTCTCCCCTGTGTGAGTCTGTTGATGTGTTCTAAGGTCTCCACTCTGACTGAAGCTCTTTCCACACTCCATACATTGAAATGGTTTCTCCCCTGTGTGAGTCATTTGATGATTTCTAAGGTTTCCACTCCGACTGAAGCTCTTTCCACACTCGATACATTTAAATGGTTTCTCCCCTGTGTGAGTCCGTTGATGTCTTCTAAGATCTCCACTCTGACTGAATTCCTTTCCACACTCCATGCATTTAAATGGTTTCTCGCCTGTGTGAGTCCATTGATGTGATCTAAGGCTTCCACGATCACTAAAACTCTTTCCACACTCCAGACATTTATATGGTTTCTCCCCTGTGTGAGTCCGTTGATGGTTCCTAAGGCTTCCATTTTCACTAAAGCTCTTTCCACACTCCATGCATTCAAATGGTTTCTCCCCTGTGTGAGTCTGTTGATGATTTCTAAGGTTTCCACTCTGACTGAAGCTCTTTCCACACTCGATACATTTAAATGGTTTCTCCCCTGTGTGAGTCCGTTGATGTTTTCTAAGGCTTCCAATATCACTAAAGCTCTTTCCACACTCGATACATTTATATGGTTTCTCCCCTGTGTGAGTCCATTGATGTGATCTAAGTTGTGCACTCTGACTGAAGCTCTTTCCACACTCCATGCATTTAAACGGTTTCTCCCCTGTGTGGGTCCGTTGATATCTTCTAAGGCTTCCACTATTATTAATGTTCTTTCCACACACCATACATTCATATGGTTTTCCCCCTGTGTGAGTCCCTTTGTGCAATTTAAGGTTTCCACTCTGACTGAAATTCTTCCCACACTCCCTGCACTTAAAACGTTTTGTCTCTGTGTGAGTCCGCTGGTGTGTTCTAAGTTTTCAGTTGAAAGAGAAGCTCTTTCCGCACTACATACCTTTGAATGGCTTCTTTCCTTTTTGTGTTCGTTGATGTGAACTATGTGTGCTCATTCAGTGATGCATATTCCACATTTCACACATTTTAATGGCTATTCCTAATGAAACGAGAGGTGCCCTGTCCCCCGCAATTCTGTCTTCTCCATCACCTTTTTCAGAGTGGGCAGAAAGCAAATCCTGTTTGGGTTTCAAGGAAGAGAACAAAGGGAAAGAGAACACATCAACCGCCATTAGCACCTTCTCTTATTTCAACATCTCTTACATTCTCCCATGTCCTACCTATGTTCCCAATTTTTAGGAAATGAAAATGGTATGATGTCAAATGGTAGTAATGCATCAGGAACCTTTCAAGATCCTCAATCATCTTTAATAACACAGCATGATCTTGGAATACTGTTGTCCTGTGGGACTGCCTTTCAAATCAAGTGGTTGCCCCCGTTTACACCTCTAGATCTTCATGAATCACCTGCACAGTCCCACTGACCTCAGGAGGTCCATATGGATTATTTTGGGAGACCCAGGCCTACATCTCTTCCAGGGACTGTGGTCTGGGTCAGTCAGAGAACTAGTGACAAGGCTTGGTGCTTGGGGTCAGCTGAATGGGTGCTCAGGGAAGCTCCTGTTCTTGGAGATGGACCTCCGTCGAAATGCCTCACATTGCATGGAGAGAGCAGAAGAAGCAGAAGGAAAGCAGATGGCACATGGGAATCCCAGACGGAAACACCCACCCCAAAGGTTCTTTATAATGATGATGTGCTGCCTGATCCTGTGCTTGTCTTCTGACAGAGGACTATCCTAATCTGAAAGGCAGGATATTCAAGGCAAGGAGATAACTGTTCTTCATGGTAGGTAGACATATTGGTCTGACACAGTTGAAGTAAAAGAGTAAAAAAATAGTCCAGTTGCACCTTAGGTTCTAGATATAAGCTTTTGTGTGCATTCACAGTTCTTCATATAGTGGGAGATGGTAGTAGGAGTACCCTTCTGAGAAAAACCCCACCCCACCCTCCCACGATATACAAGGGTCTGGTGACATCTGTGTCAGTGTATCTGAAGAATTGTGCATGCACACCAAAGCTTATACCTAGAACAATCTTAGTTGGTCTCTAAGGTGCTACTGGACTATTTTTAAATGTTTTATTTCAACTGTGTCAGACCAACACGGCTACCTACCTGAATCTAGATCTCATGGGGTGTTGGGGAGCTGTAGTTCTCCTTTGGTGGGGGACATGTCCTGCACCTCCTGGGGTCCTTTTTCCACCCTTGGTGCCCACCCTGCACTCAGCTCTCACCTGTGGCTTCCAGAAGCTGTCAGCATGCAACAGGGGTTCAAGCAACGGCTTCTACCAGCTGGCTAAACCAGGTGAGGAAAGCTGATGGGTCTCAAATCGTTGATGGGCTGGGTGGGGAATTCTGCTGCACCTGAAGTCAAGCCCTGGTGGATGGAGTGGAGGAGAACAACCGTGAATCCCACAGTCCTTAAGGCAGATTCTGCCCGTGCGGAAGAGGAAAGAGAAGGGCAGATGGGGCACGTCGACCTGGAGGCTTGTTATCTAGTCCCAGGGTTACCCTGACATTGAATTATATATGAATTGCAGTATTGAAATGTGCCTGCTCCCACTTCCTATTCTGATATTACTCTACTCTGCTTGTCTGTTTCTTACTTGAGTGCTGTTTTGGTTTGCTAAGTCAGGGTTTTACTGTGAGTTACATTTTTGCTATCTTTTTGGGTCCTGTCATGCTTATCTGTCTTCAGTAATAAATTTCTCAGCTGATTTTTTCCCCCTGCCTCTGAGTGTTTTCTCCTACTCTGCTATCTATACATCGATCATTATGGAGGAGCAAGATCTGCAACCTAAAGCCCTCCTCAGCCTCGGCCCTGTGGACCTGACGGAGCATCTTTACCCCAGTCGTTCAGTCCGGACAGGGAGGTCCGCCTCCGAGAGTCTTCTGCTGGTTCCCTTGCAGTTAGAAGTGAAGTTCCAGGGAACCAGGCAGAGGGCTTCCTGCCCCATGGAATGCCCTCCCTTCAGAGGGCTAGGAAACAGGCAACTATCTGACATTTAGAAGACAGCTGTATCAGGAGGTTTTTAATTTTTGGATGTTTTACTGTCTTGTATATGTTCTGTAGGGACGCGGGTAGCGTTGTGGGTTAAACCCCAGAACTTAGGACTTGCTGATCAGAAGGTCGGCGGTTCAAATCCCTGCGACAGGGTGAGCTCCCGTTGCTTGGTCCCTGCTCCTGCCAACCTAGCAGTTCGAAAGCACATCAAAGAGCAAGTAGATAAATAGGTACCGCTCTGGCGGGAAGGTAAACGGCGTTTCCGTGCTCTGCTCTGATTCGCCAGAAGCGCTTAGTTCTGCTGGCCACACGACCCGGAAGCTGTACGCCGGCTCCCTCGGCCAATAAAGCGAGATGAGTGCCGCAACCCCAGAGTTTCCCGCAACTGGACCTTCCGGTCAGGGGTCCCTTTACCTTTAGCTATATGTACTGTAAGCTGCCCAGAGTGGCTTGGGGAAGATACTAATAGTACAACATCTAGAGTGGTGCCTCGGGTTACAGGCGCTTCAGGTTACAGACTCTGCTAACCCAGAAATAGTACCTTGGGTTAAGAACTTTGCTTCAGGATGAGAACAGAAATCCTGCTCTGGTGTGTAGGGATATTGCGGAGTGGACAGTGGGGTCCGGAGGGAGACACTTTCCACCAGCGGGCAGCCACAATCTGCCTGCACGCGTGACCTTGGGGTGCAGGGCAACCCCCCCCCCCTGACAAGCCACAGCTGTCTGTACATCGTTCCACCTCTGCCTGACCTTTTGCGATCTCAGCAGTTTGCGGTGTCCTGTCTGTAACCCTTTTCCATGAGACGTTTGTCTCCATTCATCATACATTGAGCAAGGGGGAAATGACGCTGTGGAACAGGTGCCAAAATAGCTTTGTACCACCCCACGATTTTGGGACGGAAGATGTAAAGGTCACAGCCCAAAAATGTATTTGCCTGGCTTGCATACTTGTGTCAATAAAAGGAGGCTCCACAGGAATGGCAGTAGCTCGCTTCAGCCCACCTGTGCGCAGCTCACATGATGATCAACACCTGTCTTGGGCAGCAGGAGGCCCCATTAGCTAAAGTGGTGCTTCAGGTTAAGAACAGTTTCAGATTAAGAACAGAGCTGCAGAACGAATTCAGTTCTTAACGCGAGGTACCAGTGTACTATTATTATCATCTTGTGATTTTTTGTAGTTATTTTGGAATTCGTACTGCAATATTAGCTTACGAAATGTTATGGGTGGAGAAAATCACAGGGTTGCCATAAACTATAATCCCACCCACAAACCCACAAACAGTCTGTAAATTTGGGAATGACACACACCTCACCTGTGCTAATACTGGCAGTCTTTGGCCTGCACAGGCACACCCGGTGTGTAGAGCCTCCAGCCACAGGCACTGTCTATCATGAAAATGGGTCCTTTGACTGGGAAGATTCAGGCAGTCACTGTCATCGGATGATGATGGGTTGTATCTCAGCTTGTCAGTCACTCTGACATTGGCTACAAAGAATGAGAGGAACAGAAATGCTTTTGAGGTGCAACTTCTATATCAATCCTGAGAGCCATTCCATGGACTCTGCACCTGTTTCTGATGACAGGTGTACATTATCCTCATCCTCAGCGGAAAAGACAATAAAGATGGAAGCCTGAGAGAGAGGAAAAGGTTTCTGGCTGCTTCCTGGGTGGGATTGCGGAAACAAAGAGCCGCTTCTGAGAAGGCCTCCCCCCTCCCCTCTTCCTCTCCGGATTTCCTCTCCTCTCCAGGGGACCAGAGGTTGGACTGGACAGAATCGCTGTGTCTGGACAGGGCAGGGGCTTATGGGGTGGGAAGAGGATGGAGATTGCAGGAAAATAGGGGTGGGGGGACAGAACCCCCACTTTCCAGGGAACCCTCTCTGGTCGCCTTGAAGGGGGGGCATTCCTGGGTGGGAGGGAGAAGCCAAGGCGGCCCCTCCGGAGATTCCCCAAGGAAGGCACGATGGAGACCCCCCAAGAGTGGTCTTCCTATCTCCCCCCTGCCAATGCTGCCTTCCCTCCTCCCCCCACTTCCTTGACCCCCTCCCTCTCTCCCGGAGTCTCCCCTGCATCCGGAGGCTTCCTTGGCACCACTCCCCCCACGTCCTGTGCCCCCATCTCTCCAGCCGGAGGGGCCCCCCAAGACGAGCCGGGGAGGGACAGGGGGGTCTCTATCCCTCGTGCCCGTTAACCCTTTCGTGGTCCACCTCTCTCTGCGCGGAGCCCCAAGCGCTCCGGTTATTCCCAACGGGCGCCACGATGGAGACTTCTCCCCCAAGACTGGTCTTCCTATCTCCCCCCCCCCGCTGCCCTTCTCTGACCCAGGGATGCTCCCCTCCCTCCCCCCATTCCTCGACCCCCTCCCTCTCTCCCGGAGTCTCCCCTGCACCCAAAGGCCCCCTTGGCACCACACATCTCCATTCCCGGGCCCCCCCCCGACAGGAGCAAGGGAGGGACAGGGGGGGTCTCTATCCAGGCGCCTCCCTCACACCTTAACCCTTTCCTGGCCCGCTTCTCCGCGCCCCAGGGAGTCCTCGTGAGTGGGCGCCCCATCTCCGCCCCTTCGCAGCAGGCGTGCCGGGATCCAGGCCCCACGGAAGGCGCTTGGGGAGCTGGAGGGGTCTCTGGGTCCTCTTCTCCCCCCCTCCCCCCCGCGACCCCTTTACCTCTTTGTCCTCGCTCCCGATCCTCCTTTCCTTTCCTGCAACATCCACGTTGGGCGGGGATCCTCCTCTTCCCGTCCTCCTCCCCCCCCCCAGCTACGCCGCAGAGCAGCAATCCGGAGTGGACGCTCCACTTGCGGGAGAAGCAGGCAGGTTGGGAGGGGGGCTCCCCCCTCATTTCCGGAGCGAAGCAGGATTGGAGGAGGAGGAGGAGGAGGAGGAGGAGCAATGTATTGGGGGCGGGATCTGGGGTTGTGGGGGCGGGGTGAGAGGAGGATGTGCCGGGAGGGGAGGGAAAGTGTTGAGCGGGTGGGGGGGAGAAGGAGGAGTAGAAACCCCCCCCCCGGTCTTCCTTCTGGGGGATCAGGAGAGGGGGGAGGGGCTGATCCCGACAATCCAACAGCGAAGTCACAAAATGAGTTCTGCATGGAAATCAGATCAGACTCCGAGTTCGTGTTTTGGCAACATGACAGGTCTGTCTGTCCGTCGGGATGCCTGAGGATTCCTGCTCGCTGCCTTTTCCTGGCCAGCCGGAGAGATCACTGGAAAGGGAGGATTTCTAGACTCCAGAATCCATCACCGCAGACCCCTTTCATTCAGACCCAGAGATCTGCTCTTTGGACAAGCCTGCTTGGATCATGTGGATCATCAATGGATCATATGGATCATGCATGATGTCATACCCATCTCACGGAGGGGGGGGGCTCAGGAAGAATCTCCTGCCACGTGACTGGGGGAGTCTGGGGGCTGACGGGGGTCAGACAGGGCTGCTGTTTTGCTCTCCTTCCTATTTCAGCTCAGGTTTTCCTGAAATGGGTGGATTCATTGAGGAAACGGGGCTACGTTGCAAAGAGGCAAATGTGTCTACTTTGTTACCACCCAGTGAGTTGTGTTGCAAAGGCCATTTGCAGAAAGGCTCCTATTGTATCACCTGCGGCTACATGCCGGAGTTTGGGTCTTTTTGTGGAAATGTGTCTCTATAAATGCACTTATCCCCGTGCATTTATAATGGCAAGACATTAAATCCCATGAGATGTGCAAACTGGCTGCTTTTGGAAGCACCACTCTGCAGCCCTGCCTGATGCACGCTTACTTAGGAGTAACCCCTACGCCGTTCCATCTGATGCACGCTTACTCAGAAGTAAGTCCCCATAGTCGCCTTTGGCTGGACTTGACCATACAGGGGTCCTTTACCTTGGGTAACAGGGGCCAGGAGGGGCCAGCCCCAGCCCCCGCTGGCTGGTCACATCTTCCACGCCAAGAAACTGGGCAGAGCCTTTAGGAGCCTCTGGCTGAACCTGCTGCTGCTCTTCTCCCTGGCACCGCCATCTCCACGCAGGTGCCCCCGAGGCAGGTTGGCCTGCAGTTCCCCTCAGTGCCAGCCAGCACGATGCCTGCACTCAGGAAACCTGGAGGGCACGGGCTGAAGTCTGGGAGCCCTCGGTGCCAATGCGCAGCTGCTTTGCGTTTCCTTCGCCTGGCGGACATCCACACAGCACCCTACAGGGGGGGGTCTCCTGTTCAGATGCCCCCCCCGGGGAAGAGTCTTTGGCCACAGGAAAGTGTGCCAGGAGGGGCCATTGAGAGGGCAGTCTGGCACAGCCAGTGGGGAGAGGGCCTTCCTTGGGTGGGGTGGGGGGAGCTTGGATGGCCCCCTGCCTGTGATGCTTAGCTGAGATTCCTGCTATGCTGGGGGTTCAACTAGATGGCTCAGGAGGGCCCTCCCTACTTTACAGTTCAAAGCCCCCGCACTGCCCCCTCCACACCACCCAGATGGGACTCTCTTGTCCAGCCCCACAAGGCCATTCCTCTGTCTGGACGGGGAGGGGGAGATCAGGTTCGCCAGCACTGCAGCCCCTCACTTTCAAGCTGGGGCAGAGATGCAGATGCTCCGGGGTCTGGGCTGGCCACAGGCACCCATGGGCGTGGATGTTGAGCCTTTCTTTGGGAGGGGGGGTGTTACAGAAAAATCTAGGTGCGAGGCTGCTCAGTCCCCCAGCTCGTCGGGCTGAGCCCTGCGGGTCCCTGCGGAATAAAGGAAGGAGTCCAGCCAACAAGAGCAAATAGCTGTAGACCAAAGTTTATTGCGCAACAGGTTCAAGGAGGAATTTTGAACCCCGAGGATGGGGTGACAAGGACTTTTAAAACCTTCCTACCATATCCCAGAATACAGTTCGTACAGCATCATTGCTGCATCACTGCTACATCACTGTCATGTCACAAAAGGGGAGGGTTACGCATCATTAGCATAGACAGATGTGTTAGGGAAACACAGAAGTATAAGATGAGCATAGACAATTATGTCTTAAGTGCCCACCACCCAAAAGTACAATAGAAGTTCCTTTTCATGTCTGGAGCCTGAGGCGAGTCAGGTGATGAGATTTGGCTTCCTTTGGCTAACAATGAGCCCAGCAATTGTCACCTCTGGAAACTTCCTGGAGTCCTTTTTCAAGGGGAAAATAGCTTTGGAATGGAGGAAACTGGCAAAGGAGATGATTTTATATTCTTTTTAAAGCTAGGTAACTTCCCTGAGCTGTCAAGTTGAAAGGATACATTCAGGCATAATATTTGTAATGATTTTATATTATTTTTTAAAGCTAGGTAACTTCCCTGAGCTGTCAAGTTGAAAGGATACATTCAGGCATAATATTTGTAACATTTAGCAACTTTAAAGATGCGCCCCCGCCCCCGTAATTTCCGTAACAGCGGGGTTCACTTGCCTCCTGTTTCTGGGCCAGGGAGGGGGAAGCTCAGCCCCCGGCCAGGAGGGCCCCCCAAATAAAGCATCTCTGGGTGCTTTGCGCGCCATGCGCGTGGCTCCTCCGGGGCTCCTGCTCTCCAGAGGGAGAGAAGAGGGAGAGCTGGGTGCCCCCGGCCTGCCAAGGGTTAAACAGAAAGGAGCTGGATTCCTAGAGAGGGCAGGAAAGAAAGACGGGGAGGGCAGGTCCTCCAGAGCAAAAGCCCCTCCCCGCCTCCCCAGACTTTTCCTGCAAAAAAGGGGGCGCTTCTGTCTCTCCCTGCCAATGCTGCCCCGGCGGCGCCTGCTGGGATCCGGTGAGTCTCCCCTCTCTCTCTCCCAGAGGGTGCATTTGGGGGGTGGGGTGCCAGGGCTACAGGGGAGAGTGCATGTGGGGAGCCTGCAAGGGGGGACCCCCAAGTCAAGGAGCGGAGGGTCCTGCCAGGGAGGGGCGAGGTCGCAGGAGGGCAGCAACTCTGCTCTTCCTTTGCACGGATGCGCAACTGGACCCTTTGGGGAGGGTCTTTGGGTCGAAGGGGGGCGGCGCGGGAAACGCATGGGAATGAACCCCGGTCAGATTGATGGATCGGTCGCGTTTATGAACGGAGGCTGCAGCCGCACGGAAACACTCCGACATGAAACGTGTTGTAAACGAAATCTGTCCTTTTTCCCTTATGGGGAACACAAGAGCCCGTATAGAGTCCTTACGTGGGTTCCCTATTGATAGGAGAAAAGAACAGAGGCCAAGCAGAGACTATTGAGAAGCAAAGCAGCTCGTAAGCCTGATCTTGATTGATCTGCTGCAACAGGGTGCTCCCCTGAGGAGGACCCCGAACCAAGGCGTGCCTGCCCTTATATAGACATTTTAAATTCCCTGCCCTGGAGCTCAAGACCAACCCTCCATACATCATTCATACATCACAGAAGGGGTGTAACCCAAGACCACCCCCACAAACATCATACCTACATCACAGAAAAGGTGGTCTACAACAGAAATTTGAATGTTGTTGTTCTGGCAGTTCCCTCATTGCAAGAAGTGAGGCTACAGGGAACCAGGCAGAGGGCCTTCTCGGTAGTGGCGCCCGCCCTGTGGAACACCCCCCCCTTCAGATGTGAAGGAAATAAGCAGCTATCCTATCTTTAAAAGACATCTGAAGGCAGCCCTGTTCAGGGAGGTTTTTAATATTTAATGCTGTATTGTTTTTAACACTCGATCAGGAGTCGCCCAGAGTGGCTGGGGAAACTCAGCCAGATGGGCGGGGTTTAAATAATAAATTATTATTATTTTTAAATTATTTTTCCTGCCTGCCAGGTTTTCTGATAATGCCTTATCTGATTGTCTTTCCTGGTAGTCTGGCCATTCCTTTGAAATGGTGATTACTAAATTCCTGTAACAAGGAAGGTGTTTTTTCCACCTCCTCCCTCCTTGCAGAGAAACATTTGGCCAGCTGGGGGGGTCAAAATGGTTTCAGGACTGTCTTCCTGTGCTGCTTCAGACATGTGGTTTATATATTTATGCACGTGTTTGCTTGGTACATTTATGAACATTTATTATATAGCAAAGACCTTAAAATTCTTATAACAAACGAAACCCTGTGCCAGAAAGAAAGAGTGGATGTTGACAGATGGAGGGCTCCCAAAGGAAAGTCCTTCCATCATGCAATGTGCACTGAAACCTCTGGAACCGGGGTGGCTTTGAAAGAGGACGAGGCCAGTTGGCAGAGGAGCAGAGGGCGATGCAAGGTTTGAGAGTCCCAGTTGCAGGGAGACCTTTGATAACGAACCCCAGAAAAGTCTTTGCTCCCTTGCCTTCTGCTGTTTGGCCCCTTTTACCATGCGAACTTGACCAGACAGGACGTATCTGACCTCTTTAAGGCCAGGCCACACGCTCAGAAACCTTCTGTTCCGTTTTGTAATCCAAGATTTCTGCCTGTGTTTTCTTGCTGCTGCATGGAGATATGCATGAATCTGAACTTGGAAAGTTTGTAAGTAAAAAAACATCTTCACTTACCAAAGTGTGTGGTCTCTTCTATGCCAGAAGGGTAGAAAGGGGAAGCGCTGGTAGCAACGAGATGTTGAAAAATGTCTCATAGCCCATATCCCGGTGCTTCATTTCTTTGCATATTTTGTAACTTTCCCCCCAGATTTATTTATTTAATTTGTGATATACAAATTTACACTCACACCACAACATGTTATATAAAGGAACACAGGGTTCCCACGAAATCCCCTGGGCTTTCCTCCTCCCCCTTGTGGGCCTTATTGTTAAACTTTTCCTACCGTATCTTTTGCAATAATTCAGAATTTTTCTATCTCTGTTGTATCCGTAGTTCTCGTTACATTACAAGTATTATTGAAATCGCACTGTTTACAATGGTTTTTTAAGATAAGTTATAAATTTTCCTCATTCCTTATTAAAGTTTTGGTCTTCTTGATTTCTTATTTTTCGGGTCATTTTTGCCATTTCATCATAGTCCATTAACTTGAGCTGCCATTCTTCTCTGGTAGGGACTTTGTCTTCTTTCCATCTTTGGGCCAAGAACATCCGCGCAGCGGTCGCCACATACATAAACAATCTTTTCTGTTCCCTTGGAATTTTAGCACCTATATTTCCTAAAATAAAAACTTCTGGCTTTTTAAATAAAAGTTATTTTAAACATTTCCCAGAATGCTTTTGTTACTTTGCCTGTCCACCACATATGATAAAAAAGGGCCTTCTTTTTCCATACATTTCCAACAGATATTTGTAGCTGTCTTACACATTTCTGCTATCTTACTGGGAGTTAGATACCAAAGGTACATCATTAATATATATTTTTCTTTCAACATACAACATGCTGTAAATTTCAGATCATCTTTCCATAACTTCTCCCATGATGAAGTCTACATTGTACCCAAAATCGCTCACTGTATCATTACAGATTTAACTTCTTCAGCTTTTGTATACCATTCTAAAATTAGTTTGTACATTTTAGAAAGTAATTATAAATTATTCTCTAACAATTCTTTTTCAAACCTTGAGATTTCATTACTAAATCCATTCTTTTTATCCATCTTAATTATATCATCTAGTTGATGATATTGTAACCAATCAGTTAATAAATTTCATATGTCCTCAAAATTTTGCAATTTCAACTGTTTTTCTACTTCCGTTAACAAATTTTTATATGTTGCCCAGTCGTTTCTGGTATTTAATTTTTTCAAGGATATTGTTTCTAGTGGGGAAAGCCACCAGGGTGCTTTCTGTTCTAATAAATTTTTATATTTCTCCCATACCATATAGATTGGTTTTCTTACAAGATGATTCAAAAAACCTTTATGTACTTTTGCCTTCTCATACCATAAATGTGCCTGCAACTAAACCTGCTATCATGACCCTCCAGGTCTAGAATATCCATATTTGTTAATGTTATCCAGAGTTTTGTAAGTTTTTAAACTGCTGCACCTCTTTCTTACCAGAGGCTGTGCTCACTCTACGTTTGCCTCCACCAAATTCTTTTTAATTAAGCAAATAATATTAAATAAATACTGACAGTCTTCTCATGTCATGTGTATAACACAAAATTAGCACAATAAATTTGCAGGTATATCTACAGCTGATTCATCTCACAGAAATCCCTGCAGTTGCCAGCACATTATGCATAGTCACTTTCCTCCTAGAAGGGCTAGCCCAGGCATAGGCAAACTTGGCCCTCCAGATGTTTTTGGCCTACAACTCCCATGATCCGTAGCTAACAGGACCAGTGGTCAGGGATGATGGGAATTGTGGTCCCAAAACATCTAGAGGGCCGAGTTTGCCTATGCCTGGGCTAGAGGTTTACTTCTTTTTCTTCCTGACAGTCAGTTTTATTGCAGAATAATGTACAAGCTTTGTAGGATTTGCTGACATCTCTAATTTGGACAGACAGAACTTGGCAGAAGATCAAGGGGTTCCTTCATCTCTCTTGGAGGCTTCCTGAGACCACAAATGGATGAGCAAGACTCATCTGGGCCTGAAGCAGGAAGAGGCCATGCCATCAAAACAGGGAACAGTGGGGCATTTTGGGAAAACTCTGTGCAGAAGATCCTGGGTGAGGAGGACACTCTCCACTCAGAGGCTCAGAGCCAGCAGTTCAGGCAGTTCTGCTTCCAGGAGGCCAAAGGACCTCGAGAGGTTTGCAGCCGACTCTACAACCTTTATCATCAATGGCTGAAGCCAGAAAGGCACACGAAAGCTGAGATGCTGGACCTGGTGATCTTGGAGCAGTTCCTGGCTGTCCTTCCAGCGGAGATGGAGAGCTGGGTGAGGGAATGTGGAGCAGAGACCAGTTCCCAGGCGGTGGCCCTGGCCGAAGGTTTCCTCCTGAGTCAGGCGGAAGAGAGGAAGCAGGTAAGAGAGACTTTCCTAAGCAGCTCAGAACATGAGGGAGAGTCTCCCTAAATTTTCTACTAATGGCCCACCCCTTTTTGGAAAGCATCCAAGGAATGAGATTGGATACCCCTCAGGTTTTCACCTCAGTCATTGCTAATCTTTCTCCCCATTTTCTGTTCTGAATCCTTGTTGCTATTTCAGAGACAGGTTCTGTTTGCAGAAATGGGTCTGGATTCCTTTAAGACTGAAAGGACTCTGTTGGACACCAGAGAGAAGCCACTGGGTAAGGAGGAAGAAGATTGTTCTCTGTTTGGTTCCATTCTGTGGATTTCAAAACAGACACATGGGTTCTTTTCATCTTTTGGGGGAATATTGTCCAAGAGCCCCAAGGAGGGAGATGTATTCTTAACACAACTAAAATATGAAATGGGTGCAAATGTCATAATCCATTCAGCAGGCAAGACTTTTTCAAAGGCCCATTTGTAGTTTGATATGTAGTGTTTAACCTCTGAGAAAAGCATCTACTCCTGGCTTCCCTCTTACCTCTGTCTCTTGCAGGCAACGAGATGGTGCCAGCAAGACCTGCTCTTCCATCTATTCCTGGTGGTGAAGGAGGAGCAACGGCTGTGGAACCAGATGGGGTAGGGGAAATGAGTATTGTGGGGAAGGGGCAGCCAGGGTCCCTCCAGACCCAAGCAAATCTCTCTCATTCTCTTAACAAATCTGCCCTGAACAAAGGCTGAAAATACTATTTTAGAAGGCTTATTTCTAGATTTATTATTGAATGCAAACAGGCTTCTAAGCAGTTTACACACCATACAAAAGTGTGTGGGAATGTTCAGGGTGGCAGGAGAGGATATATTGTTTATTAATATCCTTCCTGCAGGGACGCGGGTGGCGCTGTGGTCTAAACCCTGATCCTAGGGCTTGCCAATCAGAAGGGTGAGCTCCCGTTGCTCGGTCCCAGCTCCTGCCAACCTAGCAGTTCAAAAGCACGTCAAAGTGCAAGTAGATAAATAGGTACCGCTCCGGCGGGAAGGTAAACGCTGTTTCCATGCGCTGCTCTGGTTCGCCAGAAGCGGCTTAGTCATGCTGGCCACATGAGCCAGAAAAACTGTCTGCAGACAATTATTGGCTCCCTTGGCCAATAAAGTGAGATGAGCGCCGCAACCCCAGAGTATTTCACGACGGAACTTAACTGTCTTTTCTAAATAATTTTTATTAATTTTTCCATTTAACAATCCAATCATATCACATTAATTACTCTGAATTATACCAATACATATCATAAAATCCAAATATTTTGATGGATTTTAAATTTTTGTTGGGGGTACCCATGCTTCGAGTTCAGAAAGGGTCCAATCATCTCATATTTCTGCTGCTTTAATATTTCACAAGTCCCATCTTCCACTCTTCTTCTTGTTATCATTTTTCTTCTTAATAACCTCTGAGTTGTTTCCACAAGCGAGATGAATCAAGCAATATTATGTTTCTGTGTGGGCTTACACGCTGATCCAAAAGTCTTATTCGTGCGGCAGGCGCCATTTCGACAGTTACGATGAAATAAAGTCTAAGCGTCTGCTCATTAATTTTCCCAGACCAGTTGCTCCATCAATCAGTCTTTTCAGGGGGGATTTTGCCGAATAGACATATACTCCAAACATGATAACAGAACAGTGGCTCACCTCTCCCTTTGACTATAAATCTCTCAACAAAGTCTGTCTCGTAATGGTGGGTCCCGATTCATGATTGCGTCACCCAAAAGCCTTTCGTTTCCTTTCCAGATCTTCCACAAAGCAAAGCCTTTAATTAATATTTTTGTTTCCACACAGTTTATTTTCCAGTCTCACTTGCTATAAATCATGTGACGGTTCTTCTAGGGGAGGGGTTGTTAGGTAAAACATATTGAAAAAGAAAGAAGTTCCCCTCCCCCTTCCGTTCCGTTTCAACATACCAACATAGCTGTGATTCTTTACCGTAGTCTTCTGTTCAATCCATCCCATCACTCTTAACTTCTCAGAGGTAGATTTAATTAGCAGATAAAACACCCTTTCCTTCGCTCGAAACATGTGCATTTACTTTTTACATCCAATTATTTTATCTTAAGCAATGCAACTAGGTCTCACTCAGAAGCAGCATCCGGGAGATCCAGAATCTCACTCGAGGGCTTTCCGTACAGTGCCCCCACCCCCCTTCTTTCGAACTCGGGGGTGATTTATTGGCAACCACGGACAAGGCTGTGTCTCCCCATCCCCTGGGAAGACCCCTTGGCTGGCAGCCAGCAGTTCAATCCAGGAAGTTTGCAGGACGAAAGGAAGATGGAAAAGAGAGAGAGAGTGGCAGTATGCCTTGGCCTTTTCCCAGGTCTGGGAAGATCACGCCCACCCACTAGTCGCAAAAGGAAGGAAGCTCCAGGCCAGGAGGAACAGGAAGTTCAATTGACTGGACCAACATCCCCTGCATGTCCACTCTAGCAAAACAAGGAATGTTGTACTTGACTGCTCCCAGTGGATTACATCCCACAAAGGGGCCAGGATTCAGCTAACCAGCCCCAAGAGTTACGGAATGGGGCTTTTGCCCCAATCTCCTCCCCCTTCCTGTGCCCCCGTGTTTCTCTTAAAGTTGACTTCAGGGTATCAGGTTCCTCCAAAACAGCACACAGGGAAAGGAGAGCGGCAAGGCTGGCACAGACAGAGTGATTTGAGGAACACATTGTGGAGTTCCCCCATTTACACTAAGGTTAATGTCCATCATTAAAATGCACACTAAAATAATTCCATTAAGATATTTAAAGAAACACCCACAATTAAAATGTGCAGCAAAACGATCCCATTAAAACAACACAGCAGAAAGCAATAGAGCAATTTATAGTAGATCATCTTCATTCTGACTAAGAGGAGGACCTTTCTCTTTCTCTCTTAGGGTTCGGTGTGCTTTGAAGATGTCGCTGTTCATTTCACAGACAGGGAATGGGCGTTGCTGGATCCTGACCAGAGATCTCTGCATAAGGAAGTCATGGAGGAGAATCGCGGGATCGTGGCCTCTCTCAGTAAGGCTCCCTTGTGGATCATAATATCTCTTCGGAAATTCCACACATACCTCTCTGTGATAAGCCTGTTGGCATGCAACCAAGGAAACAGGGGCAGTTGGCAGGCCCCCCGCTGGCTCCAGCCCACCGGCCAGTGTGCCGGGTGATCTCCAGTCCTTGATGCAGCATCTGCGACCCGAGCTTCAGAAGCTGGGGCACGCTACTCAGCAGAGTAAACACTACGCAACAGAAGCGGAAGGAGAAGTTGTGTGAGCATATTTACAAGCAGTTTATTCAGCTACATCAGGACAAAAGGAAAACATGTCTGATCTCCTTCGTGTCCAAAGCAAGACAGCAAAAGCTATACACAAACAGAAGTTCCCAGCAAGCTGTGCTGGAGTGTAAACAGACATGTGACATACAACAATTCCACATGTCTGTCCTTAAGGTGGAACAGAATATCCCAACAAAGCCTCCCTGATTTTGATGGAAATCAACAGGGCCACTTGCAGCATCTGGGATGCAATGCTAACACCCCCACAACTCACCTTGCATGGGGGGCTGTTGATTATTTTGTCTGTTAATATTGTTCCTCCTGTTGTTTCTTTTTAGACATTGATCAGGCTGGTCTGAACTGCTTTTTTCTTCTTTGCTTCTGTCTGTTTTTGATTGACTAAAGAGAGGACAGCTATTGGAGGTGGAGCAGATTCCATGATTGGGCAATATCTATCCCAGGAGAGAGACAGGCTGTTCGAATCTCAGGTTCTCATAGGTATAAGGTTCTCCTGGAATAAGACTTTCCATCTAACTCCCTGTATCACAAGTGTTAATGAGCATTGCTCCATAATTGGGAACTCCCATTTCTTCCTGAGACTCTAATCCATCTTTTTCTTCATTTCAGGTGATGATAAATGGGAAAATAAGAAGGGAGACCATGACATAATTCACACGGTGGATAAGCCGTATCAACATTTGGAGTATGGAGAGAGCTTCAGCCAGAGCTCCCATTCCACTTCCCATCAAAGAAATCCCATTGGGAACAAACCTTATCAATGCTTGGAATGTGGAAAGAGCTTCAGTCGGAGGGAAAGTCTCACTTCCCATCAGAGACTTCATACAGGAGAAAAACCTTATCACTGCTTGGAATGTGGAAAGAGATTCATTCGGAAGAGAAGTCTCACTTCCCATCAAACCACTCATACAGGAGAGAAACCCTATCAGTGCTTGGAATGTGGGAAGTGCTTTAACATACACACAAACGTCCGCCGACATCAGGTAATTCACAGTGGGGAGAAACCGTATCAGTGCTTGGAATGTGGAAAGAGCTTCAATAAGAGCTCCAATCTCACTTCCCATCAAAGCATTCATACAGGGGAGAAACCCTACCAGTGCTTGGAATGCGGAAAGAGCTTCGGTCGGAACTCCCATCTCACGTCTCATCAAAGAATTCATAGAGAGGAGAAACCCTATCAGTGCTTGGAATGTGGGAAGAGCTTCCCTTGGAAGGAAAGTCTCACGTACCACCAAAGAATTCATACAGGGGAGAAACCCTACCAGTGTCTGGAATGTGGGAAGACCTTTACTACAAGTGCAAATATCCGCCGACATCAAAGTATTCACCGTGGGGAGAAACCATTTCAGTGCCAAGAGTGTGGAAAGAGCTTTAGTCGGAAGGAAAGTCTCGCTTCCCATCAAAGCATCCATACAGGGCAGAAACCCTACCAGTGCTTGGAATGCGGAAAGAGCTTCAGTCGGAACTCCCACCTCACTTCCCATCAAAGCATTCATACTGGGGAGAAACCATATCAGTGCCCGGAATGTGGAAACAGGTTCAGCAGGAGAGCCAATCTCGCTACCCATCAAAAAATCCACAGCAGGGAGAATAATAGAATTGTAGAATTGCAGAGTTCGAAGGGACCCTGTGAGTCATCTAGTCCAGCCCCCTGCAATGCAGGAATCTCAGCTAAAGCATCCATGACAGAGGACCAGACAACCTCTGCTTAAGAACCTCCAAGGAAGGAAAGCCCGCCACCTCTGTCAAAGAGCACTTGCCTAGTGCAGAATTTCAGTCCATGTGTTGAGTGGTGCTCTGAGCTCCAAGCACAGGAGCGGGTGGGTGGTAGCAGGTCAACGCTTTACTGAACAGGGGCAACCTGGCTTAAGGCAGGCGGTAGCTGACCAGTGAGGCACTGAAATCTATCCCACCAACAAAGGCAACCTGTAGCCAATCAGGTCAAGCTTTTAACCCGTAACTGCTGCCTTCAGTATTGTTTTTGCCGCAGGGAAGAGGAGGAGGCCTCTTGTGAGCAGAGCTGAAACATCAGCCTGACATCGTTCGCTCCATTTCCTTTACTAGTATTTCTTCGCTGTCTGCTTGAGGGCTTTGCAGAGCCAGAGCGCACACTCGGCATTTCACAAAGAGCCAAGCAGGACACACCTGGGCTCCTTGGGGTGTGTGTGTGTGTGTGTGTGTGTGTGCGCGCGCGCGCTGCATACTGACCTGCTTAAGAGCTGTGGAAGCACCCTAGAATCGTAGAGCTGGAAGGGACCCCAAGGGTCATCTAGTCCAACCCCCTGCAATGCAGAAATCTCAGCTAAAGTCTCCATGCAGGATGGCCACCCAACCTCTGCTTAAAAACCTCCAAGGAAGACCATTTGCCCGATAACAAATGTTGGAAATGTAAAGAAACTGAAGGTACATTCTTTCACCTTTGGTGGACGTGCCCAAGGATTCAGGCTTTCTGGGAGACGATATATAATGAATTGAAAAAGGTATTTAAATATACCTTCTTGAAGAAACCAGAGGCCTTTCTCCTGGGCATAGTCGGCCAATCGGTGTTAAAGAAGGACAGAACTTTCTTTATGTATGCCACAACAGCAGCAAGAATACTTATTGCAAAGTACTGGAAGACACAAGATCTACCCACCCTGGAAGAATGGCAGATGAAGGTGATGGACTACATGGAATTCGCAGAAATGACTGGCAGAATCCGAGATCAGGGAGAAGAAGTGGTGGAAGAAGATTGGAAAAAATTTAAAGACTACTTGCAGAAATACTGAAAAAGTAATGAATGTTAAAGAGATGTTGGATTGAAAACAATGTGGTATTGGTAAAAAGATTAACAAGAGTATGTAAATATGGATTGATGATGGTGGAAAATATATATTTATAATAGGTTAAGATGTTGAGCAAGGACAAATGACAGAGGGTAAGAACTTGCTGAATTAAATATCTGAACTGGAATACAAAAAGGGAGGTGTGAGGAGGTCAGGAAACTAGTAAATGAAGTATAAGATATGAAAATATTGATTTCTTTCTTTCTTTTTCTTCTTTTTAACTGTTTTCTATTTTGCATTTTTCACATGTTTTGTTTTTGTATATTTGTAGCTCTTTTTTCTTTTATTAGGGTTATTCTTTGTTTTTATTTTTTATGTTTAAACTATGAAACTCTTTATTGTTTGTGAAATTTTAATAAATATTATTTTTAAAAAAACACCACACCTCCAAGGAAGAAGAATCCACCACCTTCCGAGGGGGACTGTTCCTCTGTCAGAAAGTTCCCCCCGACAGTTTAGCCTTGCCGGCTGAGTTGGGCTCAGGTTTGCCCAGCCAGCCCCCCCACCCCTGTGCTCTGCAAGGATCCTTCGACAATGCACAGGGTAGTGATATAAAAGCAAAATGCAAAGTCACACAAAATATATATCACCAAGGGCAAATGCTCCACAATAAGGAATTCCTAACTTCACTCTTAAATATGTGAGTCCTGCCAGCATCTCCCAAAGAAGAGTAACAAGTAGAAGGCCTTTTTCTGTTCTTCCCTGCATATGGGGACAGGGATATTCTACAGATTTTTCATACAAGTGATGGAGGCTGGGATTAGTTCTACAAACCTTTTGAGATGAAAACCGTAACTCTGTCATTTTTCTACCTTTATAGAGCTGCCCGTTTCTCTAAGCTATGGATGCGTAGTCTTCTTTGTAGAGGTTACATACCGTATTTTTCGCTCTATAACACGCACCTGACCATAACACGCACATCGTTCTTAGAGGAGGAAAACAAGGGGGGGGGGAATTCTGAATGAAACAATGGATGTATCATTTTTGTGCCTCATGCTGTGGCCACAGACATGTGATCTGATGGTGAATTTGGGGTGACCCAATGCAAAGATCCTGAGGATCCATGTGGATCCGTGCTTTGTAACCACGTTTTAAGTGGGGAGGGAAGGAAAAACACAGAAGGGACAAGAAGCACGAGAGGGGTGTGCGGAGAAGCAGCTGGCTAAGAATGCAGGAGAGGGGTTTAACGGGAGGGAGGAAAGGAAGGCAAAAGTTCCCCCAGCCACCCACCCATGCCAGCCAGCCAGCTAGCTCTCTCTCTCCCCCACCTGCATGTTTTCCGGCTGCCTGCGAGTCCCTAAAATGCTTCCCTGGACGCAGCAGCACTGGAGCACGGAGAGGAATTAGAAGGAAGGACGCGATCCTTTCCTTTCCCCTCTGCTTGCCAGGAGGGGAGGGGATTTGCCTGCTCTTTGTTCCGTTTGAGCAAACAGCAACCGAAACAGAAGAGGGTGGGCAGTAAGACCCTGAGGCAGAATGCAGCAAAGCAACAGCTTCCTCTCTCACGGAGCTCCCTCCTCCCTGACGTGCGAGATTGGATTTTTGCCAGATTTTTGCCCCTGCGCTCGGGAGGGTCCGCTCCAGGGACCACACATTCGCTCAATAACACACACAGACATTTCCCCTTACTTTTTAGAAGAAAAAAATATGCGTGTTATAGAGAGAAAAGTATGGTATATGGGATATATTCTCATAATTCAACCGTTCCATATGGAAATAGGTGTTGGCTATAGTCTTGTTTTTATCGTATCAGCTCAATGATTAAGCCCCTTTGTGGGAAGAATCGCTGATTGTACCATAAAAGTGTCTGGGGATTGACTCGCAAGTTGCAATTGCTTCTATCAAATACACGAGTGATTGCAAAGAAAAGACAACGTCTGAGATTTCTCCGTTTGCTTGTTTAGACTCCTTGTTGTGGAGCAGTTGCCCTTGGTGATATATTCTTGTACGACTTTGCATTTTGCAAGATTCCTAGCAGGTGCTCCAGAAAGTGGCACCAGGATCAGGGCCATTGCTGTTGCCCAGCCCTGCTCTGGGGAGGAGGAAGCAAGGAAGCGTCTTCGCAGCTGAGTCGGCTTCTTTCCCCGCAGAACATCCGGTCCTGGGTGAAGGACAAGTCTGAGGTGGAGGTGGTGGACCTGGTCCTGAAGCTCCAGGAGAAGCTGGTAAGCAGGATGCTCCCAAGCGAGTTGCGCCCGATGGGTGGAAGGTGCTCGGATCGGGGCTCTCTCCTCGAGGGAGCAGAGCGGAGCCTGGCTGGCTGGCTGGCCCCTCCGGACTCTGGCCAGGCCTGTTTCAGCCTTGGGAATCCCCTAAGGAAATCTCAGCGGACGAGAGTCAGGGCTAAACTCCTACAAATCCCTCCGCTGAACTTTTGCATGTGGGCAATAACTGGGATCCGGAAGGAGGAGGAGACTCTCTTGGGTCGTTGGGTGATGTGTTGGCCCCCGTCTGTGGGGACAGGCAGGCAGGTGAGCATCCCTGCTGCGAAAGGGGGAGAGGAGCAGCTTCTCTCAAGGTGGGCACTTGGTACGTCAGAAAGAAATGGCGATACAGACGTTTGAAAGGATGTGCTGCCCAGTTCACGGGGCGGCTTCAGTCAGTCACTTTTAATGACCTGATTCTGCCCCTTCCAGTGGACTGGTCTTCAGAATATAAGAGCCTGAGACTGGATCAGGCCACAGGGGCCCATCTCGGCCAGCATCCTGAAGCTCCAGGAGAAGCTGGTAAGCAGGGTGCTCCCAAGCGAGTTGTGCCTGACAGGTGGAAGGTGCTCGGATCGGGGCTCTCTTCTTGAGGGACATGCAGCTGCAGGTCTCCGCCCTGCTAGGATCTCACCCTTGAGAACCAAAAGGGGTGCAGCCTCTACTGGGGGGCTGAGCAGGAGGCCTTTGAAGGAGAAAGGCAGTTCTGTCTGCCCCACTTGCCGTCTCTCTCTGCCCCCCGCAGACAAGGGCTGCTAGCCGGGACTTATCCTCCCTCAACTTGCCCCTTGCTGCCTGAAGTCAGGCTTTCTCCGTGGGGCCCACCCAGAGATGGCAGGAGGGGTGAGAGCAGCATCAGGCTGGCACTCTGCCAATGGGGCATCTGTCCTTTCCCCTGCATCTTATCTAAAAAGCATTCAGAAATGTACAAACTGAACCCATTGAGAAGGGATGAGCAGTTTTACAGCATGCTATGACTTAGAAGAAAACTATAAAAATGATGTGTAGATGGTATTTGACGCCTAGTAGGTTAGCTAAAATGTACAAGACTGAATCAAATACATGCTGGAATGTAAAGAGAAGGAAGGAACCTTTTTCATCTCATACCTACAGGACCGCTTCTCCTGGTATGTCCCATGGAGGACCTTACGGTCTTTAAATAAAAACATCTTGGAGGTCCCTGGCCACAGGGAGGTTAGGCTGGCCTCAACCAGAGCCAGGGCTTTTTTGCGCATGGCCCTGATCGGGTGGAAAGCTCTGACACGAGACTAGGGCCCTGTGGGACTTGACATGTTTCTGCAGGGCCTGCAAGACGGAGCTGTTCTGCCTGGCTTTTGGCCAAGGCACAGTCTGACCCCCTCCTTTGATAATTCTTCACAGAACTCTAGCCCAACGGTTGCCATTAATTTGATTTTGAATTGATTTTGGAATGAATTGATTTTAGAATGTATTTCAATTAATTGATTGTGATTTTATGTAAACTGTGTTATTTTTACTGTTGTTAGCCGCTGTGAGCCTGGCTTCGGCTGGAGAGGGCGGGATATAAATAAATCATTATTATTATTATTATTATTATTATTATTATTATTATGTGGTGGCCATGTAAGATTGTAAAAGTCTTCTGGGAGGTGATTTTAAAGAACAGAAAAAACATCTTTAGGTATGCTACTACGGCTGCCCGAATGGTGTACGCCCAGAAACGGCAAGAAGAAAGAGTTCCAATGAAGGATAACTGGCAGCTAAAATGGATGGAGTAGCAGAAATGGCGAAACTTACCGGAAGAATAAGTGCTAAAGATGAGAGTTTTCTTAGAACAGAATGGGGGAAATGTGTTGAATACATGAAGATGCACTGTAAACAATTAAAAACATTAGCAGGAATGATGTAATAAACATGAGCAGTAATAATTAAAAAGAATTATAAAGGGAAAATTTGTAAATAGGTCTGAACTGGATATGCAGCAAGAATAAGATACAAAATAAGTAACCACAGAGAAGGGGGGGGTAAAAGAAAATGCAGATTGATTTGGGATGAATTTATTTGTTGTTGTTAAAATAATTGTAAAAATGGAAAATTATAGAGGGGGGGACGGGGGCAGTAAAATATGCCCTGGGGTCAGTCAAAGCCATTTTCCAGAGTGTGGCCCCTGTTGCACCATGCTGGCAGCTACTAGGAGCCCCAAATGAAAGCCGAGGGCAGACTGGGGACCAAACTGCCCCAGAAGGAGCACGGTGTCCCCCCCCACCAGAGGTACTGCCCCCCAACCCCCAACTAGCCCTCATAAATCCTGTTTTATGAATGGGAAAACCATAGATATTAAAATAAAATAGTTTATTCATGAATAGAACTCAAGCCAAAGGTCACAGAATCATAGACAGAGTGAACCAAAGTGGTTCTGAGCAACAGAGTCTGAGCACGTCATGGCTGCAGCCACAGTCCCCGAGTCCTGACCATGGGCAATACAATGGGCTGACAACGGAAGGAAGGATCCTTATCTGCCCAGGAAGAAATCGCTGAGCAAGAGACTAGGTGAATGGATTGGGGCGAAGGTTATTTGTGACGCCAAAGGGGTGTGCTCATGTTTGTCCAAAGATGAGCAGAGGAGAGGAGACTTGCCATGCTCAGATATCTTGGAGACAAGGCAAGGACTCAGGTTTCTGAAAAACGTCACCTCTTCCTGTGATGCTTTGCAACATTTGGACAGTGCTTTTTGGGAGTGGATCTCTGGGCAAAAGGCAAACTTTTCAAAGGAGTTGCACCCTTTGCTGGGGCTGCCTCTTCTTTTGCCTTTCAGAAGTAGGAACCTCGCTGTGACAACAATCAAGATTGGGCCTCCTAGTCGCCTTGCTTTTCATATACCTGGTTGCCTTTTCGTGCTTTGCTCTGACCGCCAAGTGGACCCCAGGGGATCGTGAGACCCCAGAGCAAAGGGGGGGGCGACAACAATCTCCTGATTTCCCCACAACACATGAAGCCCCTGTAGCAAGCAGAGTGCACGGCTCCTACGCGTCTCTGGTGTGATCCTGCTGTCTGCTGGGCTAATCAAGTCCTGAGCAAAATACCCTTACAAAAAAAACCCCAGAGGTGGAGGGGCTTGTAATGCACCCCCACCCCTGGCAGTGGGGGGGGGGAGCAGAGCTGAGCTGCTCCCTGCCTGAGTTTTGCAGCGCTCTGTTCTGGGGAGACCCCGCCTGCCCCTCTCTCTTCAGCCCTCCCGGCATACGGCCAGGGAGTCCTCGAAAAAGGCTTTCTGGCCCAGGTGGCCCAGGAGGGGCATCTGCTCCCCGGTCACCTCCCGGCGGAAGTTCTGCCGCAGCCACCCGTAGACCAGGCTGTGCAAGAAGCCTTGCAGGGAGACGGTCAGGGCCTGCAGAAAGGGAAAAGAGGAGGCGTTACGCTTACAGGGGGGTGCAAAATCCAGCAGCTTCAGCCTCTCGGGGGGAGACGGGTGTGCTCTGGCAGAGCAAAGGGAGGCTGGGGAGGGGGGGAACTTCACGGGGGCCCGGAGATCCAGGGAGTTGAGACCCCACTTGCAATCCTGCAATCGCTTAAAGTATCCAAGGTGGATTGCTCTGCTGGCATTTCTGTGGCTGACCTCCGCATGGCTTTGTCTGGTTAGATCAGTGGTTTTCAACCAGTGTGCTGTGGCACCCTGGGGTGCCTCGAATGATGGGCAGGGGTCCCTCAGGCAACCCTGGCCTCTGTCCTTCCCTCCCTCCTCTGATGCCCTCTCACATCTCTGCCTGCCAAAGGCTTGCACAGCTCTTTGTTGCAGCAGCCCTGGTGTAATAAGAATTTTAAGGTCTTAGATATATATTAAATGTTCATAAATGTACCAAGCAAACACATGCATAAATATATAAACCACATGTCTGGAGCAGCACAGGAAAACAGTCCTCAAACCATTTTGACCCCCCAGCTGACCAAATGTTTCTCTGCAAGGAGGGAGGAGGTGGAAAAAACACCTTCCTTGTTACAGGAATTTAGTAATCACCATCTCAAAGGAATGGCCAGACTACCAGGAAAGGCAATCAGATAAGGCATTATCAGAAAACCTGGCAGGCAGGAAAAACAACAACATTCACATTTCTGTTGTAGACCACCTTTTCTGTGATGTCGGTAAGATTTTTGTAGTAGGTGGTCTTGGGTTACGCCCCTTCTGTTATGTATGGAGGGGTGGTCTGGAGCTCCAGGGCAGGGAATTTAAAATGTCTATATAAGGGCTGGCACGCCTTGGTTGGGGGTCCTCCTCAGGGGAGCACCCTGTTGCAGCAGATCAATAAAGATCAGGCTTGCTAGCTGCTTTGCTTCTCAATATTCTCTGGTTGCCTCTGTTGTTTTCTCCTACCAATGGAGAACCCACTTAAGGGCTCTTGGATACCCCATAAGGGAAGAAGGGCAGATTTTGTTTACAACACTGACTATAAGCTCCGCAGGCAAATGGCGCCTCTAGGGCTGGCCAGGGGTTGCATCCCAAGCCCCTGTGGGGCAGTGTGAGGAGGCACCTCTCTCTGGGGCAGGAGGGGCAGCTCAGAGACCAGGGGCGGCAGCTGCGGCTGCCCAGGGGACTCCCAAGGAGAGGGGAGAGGAGAGGAGGCTGAGGGAACATGGCACAAGGGAGGGTGTTTGGAAAAGGAATGGGGCTGCCAGCTCTGCAGGAAAGGGGTGACATAAGTGGGATTCCCCCCCCCCCTTCACCAGCACTGAAGTCCAGGAGCCGATGCAAGACCAGTGCATTTGCTTCAGCCCCTCCAAGGACCCCCCCCCCACGGTCACTCACCACAGCCAAGTAGAGAGGGAAGAGGATGGCCGGCTGGAGACTGGAGAAGGAGAGCAGGCACAGGAAGAAAGCTGAGGGCGAAGGAGAGAAGAAGGGGCCACGTCACCTTTCCTGGCCAAGGTCGCCAGGCTGGCAGGGGGCACCCTGGCCCCAGGTTGAAGTGATGGACATGAGGCAGGAGTTGATAATGCAGGTGAGCTGCGCACAGGTGGGCTGCAAGCAAGCTGCCGGCCAGCTCTGTGGAGGCTCCTTTTATTGACACAATATGCAAACCCAGGCAGATACATTTGGGGCTGTGACCTTTACACATCTTCCTGCCCCGAGATCGTGGGGTGGTACAAAGTTATTTTGGCACCTATTTCCACCGCGTCATCTTCCCCTTGCACAGTGTATGACAAAGGAGACAAAAGGTCTCCGAGACAAAGCTTACAGACAGGGCACCGCAGACTGCTGAGACGGCAAAAGGTTAGACAGAGGGAAGGGTGTTCAGACAGCGGTGGCTTGTCTGTGGGGGAGTGTGCCCTGCACCCCAAGGTCACACGTGCAGGCAGGCTGAGGCTCCTCCCATTTACACCTTTTCCAGGTATTTCCGCAGTTCGAAATGTTGGGTTGAGCCAACATGCGGCAACTTAGCAAACCTCCAGGATCCTCTCTGCCTGGGTGCCGATCCCTCTGCCCATCTTGGCAGACACACCCCATAATAGCCCTGATTTAAAATTGAACTGGGCGGTCTTTGTCTCTGCGCTGGGGGGAAACCGCCTGCCACCTGATGGATCAGAAGAAGAAGAAGAGTTTGGATTTGATATCCCGCTTTATCACTACCCTAAGGAGCCTCAATGGTTGGACAGTGTTCTTGAAGAGACCACCATGAGCCTGACCAAACTGCGGGAGGCAGTGGCAGACAGGAGTGCCTGGCGTGCTCTGGTCCAGGGGGTCACAAAGAGGCGGACACGACTAAACGACTAAACAATAACAACAACAAAGGAGCCTCAAAGCAGCTAACATTCTCCTTTCCCTTCCTCCCCCACAACAAACACTCTGTGAAGTGAGTGGGACTGAGAGACTTCAAAGAAGTGTGACTGGCCCAAGGTCACCCAGCAGCTGCAGGTGGAGGAGCGGAGACACGAACCCGGTTCCCCAGATTACGAGTCCACCACTCTTAACCACAATACCACGCTGGCTCAAGAGACTCTCTGCGCCCCCAGCAGCCCAAAGAAAGCTCTCAGGGTCTGTATCTGATTTGGGGATCCACCCCAAGGGTGGGGAGTAGTTGTTAGACAATGTGTCTTGATAGTTCTCGACTCATTCAATCAACATCAGAAACCTGGAGGTAAGTGATGAGGCTTAACTTGGGGGTCTCCACGCTTGCCAAACAAGAGAGTCTGCCTCTTTCCCCTCGGAGATGCCTTGAGGCTGGATTTCCATGTCTTCAGACCCAAGTATTGCAACGTGGAAGGCAAGTGGCCCCAAAGCAGTCTCTCAGCGGTGCTACCTCTCAGGGGAGGCAGAAGCTAGAGGAGGAGACAAGGCTCCTAGGTCACTCACCTGGCATCCAGCAGACCAGGAAGACCAGCTGGAAGAAGCAGGCGATGCGGGTTCTGATGGCACACCTGTCACTCTCCAGAGCTGGCAGGGTCAGGGTGGGGCCACCTCTCTGCCTGCGGCGACACCAGCACTTCACCCTGCAGTAGAGGACCTGGCCAGGGGCAGCGGGAGGCAGCCATTAGGGGCAATTAAGGGGCAGAACTCAGACCCCCACCCTTCTCTGGGCTCTTTCCCCATTGGCATGCCCATTCACCTGGCCAAGAAGAGCAGGTCATTTGGTTAGCCAGCGAATGGGCCTCAGACCAGGCTCCATTTTTACCCGAGTAAAATACTTTTGACGTATTTGCTGCCTGCATTGAAATGTAAGTAAAGTTAAAAGGTGGTGATTTGTTAGATCTAGAAGGGTTTAATAATCATTATGGTTGGCATGCGTATTTAGCTTATGAAAAAGGGAAAGTACACAGGGGATTTATGAATCATGTCCTAAGGAAATCATTATATAAAACATGGACAAAATATAAGAATCTCCTAGAACCGAAAACACCACGGTGGGCATCACCTCTAGAAGCAATTACAATAAAAAAGAAAAATATGGAGTTAGAATGGGCCACATATAAAGATCTGATTAAGGAAAAATACATTAAATTGGTAATTAAAGATTAGGAAGATGAGGAAATTAAACAACACCTTACAGGTTGGATCCAATACCATCAATTGCACGAAGTGTTCAGGACAGATAAGAAAAAAGGTTTCTAAAACGAACCTTCATTATTAGAAAAACAAAACCAAGGTAATATAAAAAATGTATGATACATTATTGGAGTGGGAGGTCAAAGATGAACAGGCCAAGGAGGTAATGATCAAGTGGGTTTTAGATATTGGGAAAACCATTAACAGCATGGGAAGAACTATGGAGAAAGAACTGGAAATTTACAGCCTGTGAAGTATTGAGGGGAAACCTAATCAAGATGTTTAACAGATGGTACTTAACACCTACCAAAATAGCTAAAATGTATAAGACAAAAACTAATCTGTGCTGAAGGTGTGGTAAAACAGATGGGACCCTTATACATGTTTGGTGGACCTGTGGAAAAATCAAAAGCTTCTGGAACACAGTGTATGACAAGCTTAAAAAAATGTTTAAGTGTAATTTTATGAAAAATATAGAAGATTTTCTACTAGGGATAACGGACACAGGTATAGCAAGAGAAGATCAGAAAATATTCCTCTATGCCACAGGAGCAGCAAGAATCCTAATTGCTAAAAACTGGGAAAAAGAAACTGTGCCAACAAAAATGGAATGGCAAGATAAACTGTTAAGAGTATATTGAACTGGCTAGATTAACAGAGGCAATTAGTAGAGATCACACTAGACAAGAGTTTCAAAAAGCATGGGGAAAATGCAAAGAATACTTCACAAAACAGTGCCCTAAAATACCTGGACTTGTTTTGATTAATGTCTGCAGGAGAGCTTTGTGGATATTTAAGTTATAATTAGAAAAATCTAAATAATTATTCATAAAGGAAACAGTTTATAAGAAGTAAATAAGGAGGCCAGATACAGGGTAAAGGAAGTCTCTTATTTGGTTGTTTGCTTATTGTATGTTATGTTCACGTTTAATGAGGGTGGATTTGTGTATTGCGGGAGTGGGGGGGTTGTGTTATGTTGTAAATAAAATTCCGATTAAAAATTAATTTTTTTTAAAAAAATATGAAATGTAAGTAAACCATTTTTGTTTTTACTAAAATGTGCAGCTTATTCCTAGCAAAAGGGACAAAGAAGGGAAAGGTCAGCAGACCACAAATGGGGGGGGCGCTATTGGGTTGTTGTTTTTATCTTCATTGTGTATTTTGTGATTTTATATCTTGATTTTATTCTGTGAACTGCCCTGAGGCCCCTGGGTATAGGGCGGTATATAAATTCAATAAAAAATAAAAAATAAAAATTGTTATGTACTGAGTTGTAAAGGTAAAGGTACCCCTGCCCGAACGGGCCAGTCTTGACAGACTCTGGGGTTTGTGCGCCCATCTCACATCTATAGGCCGGGGGCCAGCGCTGTCCGGAGACACTTCCGGGTCACGTGGCCAGCGTGACAAAGCTGCATCTGGCGAGCCAGCGCAGCACACGGAAACGCCGTTTACCTTCCCGCTGGTAAGCGGTCCCTATTTATCTACTTGCACCCGGGGGTGCTTTTGAACTGCTAGGTTGGCAGGCGCTGGGACCGAGCAGCGGGAGCGCACCCTGCCGCGGGGATTCGAACCACCGACCTTTCGATCGGCAAGCCCTAGGCGCTGAGGCTTTTACCCACAGCGCCACCCGCGTCCCTATGTACTGAGTTGACTAGGATCTAAAATCAAACAGTCTGATTTGTCCTAAAACAAGAGGATCCAGAATGCAGCAGTCTGATTGGTCCTAGAACAATAGGATCCAGAATGCAGCAGTCTGATTGGTCCTAGAACAATAGGATCCAGAATGCAGCAGTCTGATTGGTCCTAGGACAATAGGATCCAGAATGCAGCAGTCTGATTGGTCCGCAGGAGTCACCCAATCCAGCTCCAGGTGGAAGTGAATCCATAACCTGATTGGTCTACAGGTGAATCCCGGAATTAGCCAATCACGTGCGGCCCATTGCGTAAATAATGTATATAAAGCAGACATCTCAGGGGAACTTCCATTCCTCACAACTATGAGATGAATAAAGAGCATGAAATCCACTCTCAGCATATTTCAAAAATAAATAAAAAGGCCTTGGTGGATGCCCACACTTACACGGACAGACGGACGGACGGACACACTTACTGTGCAGCAAGCGACAACCAGAGAGACGAAGACGAGAAAGAAGATCTTGACTTCTTTGCCAGAGTCGTCCCTGCCTGTGTACTGGGGGGGGGAGGGGGGAAGCGCCTCAGTAAGGGGGCCAACACTGGCGGGTGGGGTCCAAGGGTACCCCCCCCCCATGGAAACAGGCCCCATGGCCCTTCTGCAAGTGTTCTGGAAAGAGCCTCTGAAGCCCATGGGGGCACTTTGCCCACCCCCATTGGGGCTCAGCTGCCCAGGCAGACAGGAGGGTCTCCTGAGAATCCCACCACCCTCTGTTTTGGGGGGCAGCGAGTTCCTGCTCTCTTGTGACAGGAGAGGTGCTTCTGTTGTAAATAAAAATATGCCCTTTTCCCTTATGGGGTATCCAAGAGCCCATATAGAGTCCTTACATAGGTTCCCTATTGGTAGGAGAAAATAACAGAGGCCAACCAGAGAATATTGAGAAGCAAAGCAGCTAGTAAGCTTGATCTTTATTGATCTGTTGCAACAGGGTACCCCCCTCACACGCAGGAGAGGAAGAGGACCTAGAACAATGGCCTGCAAGGCCTTATAAAGACTTTTGAAATTCCCCTTCTCTAGATCAGGACCACCCCCAGAAACATTATGCATACATCACAGAAGGGGTGTAACCTAAGACCACCCCTCAGATACATCCCACCTACATCACAGAAATTTAAATGTTGTTTTTCTCTTCTCCTTGTTTATCTCCTGTCTAGCAGGTTACTTGATTGGATTTTCTGGGGAGCCTGGCCATTCTTTTGTAATGCTAAAATACTTATTTCCTGGGCCAGGTCACAGGCTCACACCTTATTCAAACACAGATTAAAGGAAGAGACAATGGGGAGGCTTTTCCATTTTTAACCTTGCAGAGAAAGGATTTGGTCAGTTTAGGAATCAAAATGGTTCCAGGTTTGCCTTCCTGTACTGATCTATGTATGTGCAGTTATGAACATTACTATATATCTAAAACCATAAAATTCCTATCACAATATTCCCCCCTTTGGGGCTAGAATTTTTCTTAAAAATTTTTGCCCCACAAATAATAACATCGTATGTTGTAAATGGATGTCTTTGTATGAATATATCATATAAAAATAACACATGTTGCGTTTTGCTACTAAATTACTTGTGGCATTCTAACACTTTGGGAGAGACCATTTACTCAATAGTGTTCTATGCTTTACACCTAGCAGGAAGGTAAGGTCCACTAATGACTGAAAAGTGCAGTTTGCTTCCCCCCCCCCCGCCATTTTTGTGTTCTCAGGTGTCAAGGTAGCTTTTCTGTGGTCTCACACTGACATAGTGCTACAGCAACACATCCTGTCTATTGAATCCCCTCAGGGCTTTCATTTAACCATGTTGCCTAGCATTCACCATAGCTGGCACTGGTTTGGGCATCTCGTGAGGGAGAGGTCTTCGCCTTGGCCTTTAGCTATGGGATTTTATTATAGGCTGTGGTCTTGGGCTCATGAGAAGTTGCTCACTTGCACTTAAAGGACCAAAAAGCTAATTGCAGCCTGGATACACTTGCCCAATTCAAACTGAGTCCAATTTGAATTTATCTTGCCCCATGGTTCTCAAGTCTTCAAACCAATCTGTTAAAAGAAAACCATTCTTAACAAGGGCAGTTGTCCAAATAAGTCAATTTAAATCTATAAGGGATCATTCCTGCTAAACCAAAGCATATCCACCTTCATGTTTCTTAGAAGCTTCTCCTTGGTAAAGCAAGTTTTAGCACATTTTAAAATGGATAGGGAAAGTTGGCAGAGTGCCAGGTGGAACAATGAAATGTGGTTATAAATTGAGCTAAACATTGGACTACACAATAGTGTGAGCTATTAGAAAGTATAAAATGCATGAGAATTCTCCATTGGTGTGTAAGCAATAAGACATTAAACATAAAAAACAGTTACACACAATAAATTGCCCCCCTTTGTGGAAATCACACTGTCAGACACATTTCAACATTCTTACATAATAACACATAATACAAAACAAAATAATTAAATATCTGTTGCATATCTTGACACAATTGTGATCTTTTACGCATGTATCTTTTGAATCCTGGAGCAGAGGCTTGAGGTTCAAAAGTGGGAAAATGTCCTTGCAATTCAACTCCTCCCCCCTTTGTCAGCCCCACTCCCCATCAGTCTATAGCCTTTGAAAGAGATAACTGTGGGCACTTTGAAAACTCTGGTGTTGCAGGTCTTGTGAGTTGAGGGGTTGTTGCTACTTTTCATCATTGCACATCTGTAGAAGTGATATCCTGTAAGGGGGCAGGGTTTTGGGGAGACTTAAACACAGTTAGACAAGAAAGGGGCAAAAGGCAAAAAGGATGTTCTCCAGTTTCCATGGGAAGCTGCAAATAATAACAATCTTAGCACATTAAGCATTTTATCCATTTCAATATTATTATCACATTTCCACATAATTACTGTTATTATCTGCTAAGTTTGTTTGCTTTCCTTCACTTAGTTTTTGTTGTTGTTGTTCTTTTCATATTATAAAATAAAAAATTACTCCACATGTATAGAAAGAGAACTGTAAAAAATACAAAGGTTAAAAAATAAAAAGAAAGCAAAAAATTAGATTACCAGTTAGATGAAAATGGACTTGACACAAAGACATCAGATTCAGAAAAGAACTATTATTAAATATATTATCAAAACCACGCAGATTACTACTAGACTGAAAAAAAAATACAAAGGTTAAAAAATACAAAAGAAAGCAAAAAATTAGATTACCAGTTAGATGAAAACAGACTTGACACAAAGACATCAGATTTAGAAAAGAATTATTATTAAATAATACAAAGATATTATCAAAAACCGCACAGATTACTCCTGGACTGAAAAAATGGGAAAACAATGGGGAAAAACTTAAAATTCACCATGTGCTATCTGATAAAAGAACTTCATGAAACTGACTTTCAACATGTGATGAACATGTCCCCAAAGTAAAACACACACACAAAATGAGCTATGAGGAACCAAAAATAAATAAATGCTAAGGCACACAATAAGTAACCTGAAGTAATCTGTTTTGGCATTCTAACATCCCAAATGAAAATAAAAGTGTTTCTTGATGTGACATCAGCTGTAATGTTAATAGCGGAATACTGGGAAATGAGTTAATACCAATAAAAAATGAATGGCAATTTTAAAGTTGTGCAAATAACTTGCACTAGCCAAAATGACAGAATTAATAAGAAATGCTCAGGCAAAAAGGTAAACAAATACCATTCCACAAACAATGTTTGGTTGTGCTTCGATTAATTTCATATATATAATGGAAGAACTGATAAAACGAACTTAATAAACGAAACAAATTATTTGTAACCTAAAAAAAATGTCAAAGCCACAAAGAGATAGATGGAAATCAACTAATATAGCAGGGATTCAGACTTGTTTTGCTGAACAGAAAGAAAGTGACTGTTTGCCTTTAAGGGAAGAAAGACAAAAAGAAAAACAAATGCAATTACTTTTTATAGAGTATTTAAATCACTGTTTGCATCCCGTCATTATCATTTGTGCTGTGGGAGAAAAGAAAGGACACTCTGTTAAAAGGGAAAATTATTTCATGTGAGAGGTCTGTCAGGAAATGCTGTTCCTAAAATGCATAGGCATATACACACCTGTTGAAAGGGAAAATTATTTCATGTGAGAGGTCTGTCAGGAAATGCTGTTCCTAAAATGCATAGGCATACACACACACACACACAAAAAAAAACTGTTATAAAATTTAAATCCCATGGGGGGGGGGAACTACTCAAGAGAGGAACTCACAGTGGGAGTGCTTTGATATTTACCTGTGAAAAGAATTTGGCATGTCCAGTACTTCACTCTTTTGTATTAAGTAGCCCCTGGAGCAAAACACATTAAGGGTGATTTCCCTCAATGGTTCAAAGTTTTACATAAGGAAATTTGTATAGGTTTCAGGCTCTCCAAACCTTCTCTCTCCCCCCCTCCTTTCTCTCTCTCTCTCTCTCTCTCTCTCTCTTTTTAAGCTGATCTAGCCTCTGTGCATGTGCAGAGTTCATGCCTCAGCAAACCTTTTATACCATTGAAAATGTTGCATCTTTTGGCTCAATTAGAATAAGGAAGGGAAAGGTAAGGAGTAGATTTTAAAAATAGGGTTAGATTTTAAAACAAAAAAGAGAAACTCAGCAATTCAAGTATTCACCATTCAGCCCAAGCAAAGGAGTGCTTCCTTTATGTACAGGAAAGGGCTATCAACCGCTCTCTTATTTATGAGTAAAAACGGCCAGGTAAGGAGTAGATTTTAAAAATAGGGTTAGATTTTAAAACAAAAAAGAGAAACTCAGCAATTCAAGTATTCACCATTCAGCCCAAGCAAAGGAGTGCTTCCTTTATGTACAGGAAAGGGCTAATATCCCTCTGGCCATTCGCGGAACAATCAACCGCTCTCTTATTTATGAGTAAAAATGGCCAGAGCGTTAGAATTCATAGGATTTTTTAACATTCTCAGTCATTTCAGCCTTACCATTTGCAGACAAAAAATTATTATTATTATTATTAATATTATTATTTTCTGCGCCTTAATTTACAGGAATGGCCAAGGCTAATTGTACTTGATTATTCATTTGTATGTGCTTAAACTTTGAATTGACTTTTAAGTTTGATTTAAAAAAAAAATAGTAGACAAAATGATAAATACTGTAATCACTCAAATGCTTGATATTACCAGTTGTGCTTCAAAACATCATGGCTTTTACCTCTCACCTTTTAAAACTAAAAAGCAAAGCTAGGCTGAATTTCAACTCCATTACCACACCAGAATTTAAGAATTACCCTCCAATGCTTGCAGACACATGGTCTTCCACACAGCCACAAATTGGGAGAGTTGAAAGGGACGCTGGGGTCATCTAGTCCAACCCTCCAAAATATAGGGTTCACAGCAAGATTTCGCAGCAAGATTTGTACTACCAGAAACACACACATTCACCTCTCACCTTTAAAAACAAAGAGCAATCTGGGCTGGATTTCAACTCATCAGCCACAAATTGGGAAAGTTGAAAGGGACTTGGGGTCATCTAGTCCAACCCTAAAATACAGGGTTCATAGCAAGATTTTTACTACCAGAAACACACACATACTTATGTACACAGACACAACTGAGGAAGAGATCACAAGCCATGCGCCTATCACAAACCATGCGCCTATCATGTACTAAGGAAAAGGAAAATAAAAGTACCCAACCCTTTTAGCAGATCTTGAAGCTAGTTTGAGTGAGAGTTTACTTCCTTAGACTAAAGAGTGCAAATTCCTATAGAAATTATCTTTAAAAGAAGATTGAAGTTAACATTTTCCCCAAGATAGGGAGAGGATCTTTTATAAAGCAAAGTTTAAACAGCCATAGATTTGATTTAAAAGGAATACAAGAGTGAACAATTTTTCCTGAACTTGCAGAGGAATAGTAAGCCTAATCTATGCCCCCCCCCTTTGCAGTTTCCTTTAAAGGAAGCTTACTCGGGAGTAAATTTACCTGGCACAGAATAAGAAGGAGAAGGGGAAAAAACCCTGAAAGAGACAGAATGAAACAAGGGGGGGCATTTTCTAAGAAAAGAGGCCAGGACGTCTTATAGAGACTGATACCAGGAGCCTTACAATAACTCTTCTGTCCAACCAGATCAAAGTTAAAACTGGACTCAGATATTTTTCTTAGAAGGAACACCATACTTTCATAGGCATATGCTTAATGAAATACATACACTGCATTTTAGCTTGAGAGAGCAGTTGGCTCAACTAGGCTTTTGCAGCAGAAACATTAGGTTAACTTAGACTGGAACACAGGTGTACTCTCAAACTCAAAAGTTCATTTACCATTAGACTTAAAATCAACCCCCCCCCCCACTGAAACTAGAGAAAGGAGGTGGGGTAATACTCCTTTCAGAACACAAGTAGCACGTATACAGGAATTTACCACTTGGGAGAAAAACTCTCTTTTAGAGCCTCTCTCAAATAACAAACATTTGCACACTTCATTCTCCATTTTGTCTTGTTTTTAAGACTGATAAGGTTCAACATGGCTTCCTTAGATTTAGAATTTGGAGCAAGCTTGCATTTTTATTTTAGATGGCACATTTAAGATAAGCAGCTGCTGGATGTTACCTAAGTACAATTTAAACACAGGAAAAACGTTTCTTAAACACAAATTGAAGGGGACTGTCAGAGTCCAGGCAGGAAGTAAGCACCAACTGGGCTTCTTTCACGCCAGGGGTCTGGGGACTATTTTTCTTTTGACTGAGGTGCACCCATTTTCAATTAAAAGGGTTTTGGACCTGGGCAAAACTCCGAAGGGTCCGGAAAAGGGGAAACCTGGACAAAAAAAAACTTGGGGATACCTGGACAAATCTCCGATGGGAAAAACCTGGGGATACCTGGACAAATCTCCGAGGGGGAAAACCTGGGGATCCGAGGGGAAAACTTGGGGAAACCTGGACAAATCTCCGAGGGGAAAACTTGGGGATCCAAGGGAAAAAACCTGGGGATACCTGGACAAATCTCCGAGGGGAAAAACCTGGGGATCCGAGGGGAAAACTTGGGGATACCTGGACAAATCTCCGAGGGGAAAACTTGGGGATCCAAGGGAAAAAACCTGGGGATACCTCACTTAATCTCTATTCTACAACTCACAGCAACCTCCCTGCCTTTTACAATCTAACTCAAGAGTCCCTACTGAACGCTTGCACACTTGCAATGCCAGATTGAGACTCTGGAATATGAAAGATGGAAAGGAATTCAGCGCCCTTGCGTTCTCTGTTCACAGGTCATTTCTAACAAAGATCGCCATGGCAGAGGTGCGGCTGCGCTGGAAGTTAGTTTTCAGTGCAGAAGAAATTGCACAACCTTTCTGGGCAAAACTCCGAAGGAATAGGTTGGCATAAAGAATTAAGTGGAAGAAATCACACACAACCTTTGCCTGGGCATACTCCGAAGGGCTAAGGCTGGTGTTGAGATCGAGAGGACAGAAAGGAGTAGAAGGCAATTTTTTCAAGAGTTAAAGTGAGGAAAGAAGTAAGGATTTGAGAAGTATAGGTTTGCTGTGGTTTGCAGAATCCCACCCCACTACCCATTTTTCCTACTCATACTCACTTCGCAAACGCTGTCCTGGTGATTCTGGGATCTCTTGACTGGTTGTTTAAGGCCGGCCTGATCAAGATTTGCTTCCTCTGGTTAGCCCCGCTGAAACTCCAAGTTATTGCCAGACCCTGGGACCGATGGAAGACTGGTTATTCCTCCTGGCAAACTGCCTGGTGCGCGCTGGATAACCAGTCCTTCCTCGCCTCCAGAATCCGGGTAACCAAAAGTCCCTTCGTGCGTGGTCGCCATCTGTTGTAAATAAAAATATGCCCTTTTCCCTTATGGGGTATCCAAGAGCCCATATAGAGTCCTTACATAGGTTCCCTATTGGTAGGAGAAAATAACAGAGGCCAACCAGAGAATATTGAGAAGCAAAGCAGCTAGTAAGCTTGATCTTTATTGATCTGTTGCAACAGGGTACCCCCCTCACACGCAGGAGAGGAAGAGGACCTAGAACAATGGCCTGCAAGGCCTTATAAAGACTTTTGAAATTCCCCTTCTCTAGATCAGGACCACCCCCAGAAACATTATGCATACATCACAGAAGGGGTGTAACCTAAGACCACCCCTCAGATACATCCCACCTACATCACAGAAATTTAAATGTTGTTTTTCTCTTCTCCTTGTTTATCTCCTGTCTAGCAGGTTACTTGATTGGATTTTCTGGGGAGCCTGGCCATTCTTTTGTAATGCTAAAATACTTATTTCCTGGGCCAGGTCACAGGCTCACACCTTATTCAAACACAGATTAAAGGAAGAGACAATGGGGAGGCTTTTCCATTTTTAACCTTGCAGAGAAAGGATTTGGTCAGTTTAGGAATCAAAATGGTTCCAGGTTTGCCTTCCTGTACTGATCTATGTATGTGCAGTTATGAACATTACTATATATCTAAAACCATAAAATTCCTATCACACTGCCAGGAGGAATACTGGAAATGGAAGGGGAACAAACCTCCCCAAGTTCAACCAGAGATTCAGGGGAGCTTGGGGTTAGTTTGGATGATCCTTGGGACCCCATGAAACTAGCCCCATGCCAATATCTGGGCACTATCACCACCTGAGAAGGAAGTGAAGGAGGCAGCATTTGGGGCAGCCGTCTGGTCCTCCAGGGGAGCGGGGGGGGGAGCTGGTTTCACAGCACCACAACCCTGCTGTTGCTGGAGGCCCCTTGACCCAGAACGAAGGGACCTTGTGCCCCTAAAGGATGGGGGTGGGGTCCAAGAAAGGGCATCCCAGACCAACAGGGAGAGGAAGCAGCTGATGGAGGAAGCACTGGGGGGGGCAGTACCTTGTAGCAGGTGTCATGCGAGTGGCGGATGAGGATCAGGCAGCTGGAAGGAATGAGAGGGTTTGGCTAGCTGGACACAAGAGACCACCCTCCTCTGCAAAACCCCACCCCATCCCAAGGGAGAGGAAGGGGGGCAGGTTCTACCTGGAGCAGTAGAGACCGTGGGACCCTCGCGAGCCGTTGCCAGCCTGTAACGCCAACGGGGGGAAGGCCCAGGGCGCCACATCTCTCAGGGACGAGCCTCGAATCACCAGCAGGACCACGAAGACCAGGAACGGGAGCAGCCTTTATTGAGAGAAGACACAGGGTGGGGGGTTGTGGAAGGCGACGGCTCAGAGGCAGTGGGGCTGAGAGGGGGCCTCCAGGGGCCAAGAGGGCCCCCTCCCAAAGGGAAAGGGTGGCAGGACAGTGCCCGCCGGTCAGTTGCACCTACCAGGCCAAGAGACGGGGCAGATTTATTCGGAGTCTCTCGTTGAACCTGCCGCTCTCCTCCTTGGGGGGAAACAGAGACGGCAGGTGAGAGGAAGGAAGCCTCCTTAGCAAAGGCAAACACCCACCGGGAATCGTCCAAGTCCTCCTCTCCCCTGCTTGTGTCTCCCCCAGGTGCCCCCCAGCCTCTTGAGCCTCCCCCAACTGGGCTCGGGCCTCTGCCAGAGCCTTTCCCAGCCAGAGCATCTTGGGCCCCCATGGGCGGAGTCCTGGGAAGCCCCCCCTCTATGGAGCCAGGCCCCAGAACAGGGGTCAGCAAACTTACTGCGCCTTGGGCCGGTGTTTCCAGCGCCGATCGCGCAGTGGGTCGGAGGGCAGGGGGGCCTGTGCCCATACGCGTGCCCACATGCTATTTCCGGCGCACTTCCGGGTAGGAGGAGCACCAGAAATAGCTTGTGCGCATGTGCATGGACCTCCTCCGACCCGAATGTCCACTGGAAATAACACTTGCGCATGCACACAAGCTATTTCCAGTGCTCCTCCAACCCGGAAGTGGGCAGCTGCACAGTGCAGTGCCAGTAAGAGCAGGCGGCAGCAGTGGGCAGCAGGGGTCACCGTGGACTGGATAAACGAGTCCCTCGGGCCTTATCAGGCCCGCGGGCCTTAGTTTGGGGACCCCTGCCTTAGAAGGAACAGCCCAAGTCCTTGCAGACGCCCCCCCCTCCAAGGCTGGCCAGCACCCCTCTGGTGAAGCCTTGTCCAGGCTGGTGCCCCCCCCTCCAGGCATGCTGGACTACAACTCCCATCAGTGCCGGCCAGCAGGGTGCCTGGGGCTCAAAAAACCTGGAGGACCCCAGCGGGAATGCAGGAACTCCCATTGCCAATGGGTAGAAGAAGCCTCACGTTTGGTGAGGAGACCCTCCGCCATCTTGGCTTTGATTGAGGCACTGCAAGGGGCTGGACTAGATGACTCTTGGAGTCCCTCCTAAGCTCTCAGAGGCCAGGCAGGGGCCCTGCGCCCTTCCTACCTGCAGCAGGGCAGAGGAAGGGGCCTCCCTCCAGCCCCCCAGAGCTCGCTTCACTTCGTAGGCATAGACGACGACCATCAGCAGAGAAACGGCGTAGAACATCTGGGGAAGAGGAAGGCAGGGCAAGGGCAGGTGAGCGCCAAGAGGTGCCTGGCAGGGGACAGAGGGGGCCAACCTGGCTCTGGCACAAGGCAGGGGGCGCCCTGACCTGGGCAGGGCTGGTGGGCTGGTTCCAGAGCCAGGAGGCTGCCCCATCCGTCTGTCTGCAGGAACTGGCAGGACTCACTTGGGTCAAGCTCTCAGCAAGGGAGACCCCAGGAAGGGGTGGCAGAGCCTTGCAAGCACAAGGTCCTGGGTTCAAATCCCCCTTAGCATCTCCAGGTGGGGCTTGGAGAGACTCCTCCGCCTGAAAACCTGGAGAGCCCTGGCTGCCAGTCAGGGCAGGTAATTCTGAGTTGGCTCAGAGCAAGGCAGCTGACTGCATTCCATGCCACCCACTGGTGCGAGAGGCGGCTGCCACATACCCCTGGCAGCTCTGCCACGGAGGCCGGGCAGAGCGACGGCTGCCTTACCAGGCCCAGCATCAGCAGGTAGGGACAGGCTTGGTAGGCCGAGACGAAGAGCCGCGGTGGAAGGAGCTGGATGGCAGCTGCGGAGAGGAGGGCCGAGGCACCCAGGAGATCCGCCAGGGAGAGGAGGAAGAGCGGGCAGAGCTGGGGGGAGAGGAAGGGGTCAGGGCCAGCTCCAGACCAGCAACCGGCAGGACCCCTCTGCCCCCCCGGCACCCAGAGCCCACCCTCTGGACCAGGGGTCAGCAAACATTTTCACCAGGGGGCCGGTCCACTGTCCCTTAGACCTTGTGGGGGGGCGGACTATATGGGGGGGGGATGAACAAATTCCTATGCCCCACAAATAACCCAAAGATGCATTTAAAATAAAAGGACACATTCATGTAAAAACACCCCGATTCCCTGACCGTCCATGGGCCAGATTTAGAAGGCGACTGGGCTGGATCCGGCCCCCAGGCCTTATTTGCCTACCCATGCAGATTGAAGGGGACTCAAAGGTCAGGCAGGCCAGGGAGTAGCTCCCCTCCCCCCCCCCGCCTTCTCTTGTCCCGTTCCCAGAGCTCAGCCTGATGCACAATCTAGACATCTGGGGAAAAGCTTGACAACTTTTCTGTCTGGATTTTCACGTTTTGAAATACAGCAACCCTAACCCTTCAAAGTCTCCCTCTCCCCCCACTTTAAGTTGGGCTGGATGGGGAGCTCGGGGGGGGGGCTCCCAGATTGCTCTGAGCCCATCCTCTTGCAGGCTGCTCTCTTTGGGGGCAGCACTCAGGTGAGGATTTTGAAGAGCGCTTGTCAAATGCAAGCGACTCTCCCGTGCGCCCAGGGGGCTCCTGCAGAACAATGCCCTGGGTGGCGGAGCATGGGGGGGGGGCTGCGTCAGAAACCCTAGCAGACCTGATCCTGGCAGCATCGCCTTCGGAGGAGGGAGGCAGCCACAATGGAACCGCTGCCCAGCAGGCTGCAAGACAAAGATGGCCAGGAGTCAGCTGGGCTCTCGCTTGGGACAGGGGAACCCCCACCCCACCCCACCCAGCTCCCCCTCCATCGCCTGCCCATGGGCAGAGGAGGCAGCCCCCAAGAACCGGGGAAGTCTTTTGTGTGGCCTGTCACGTCCTGTGGAGGGAGGCCGGCTGCTCCCTCTTTCCTCCAAATTTGGAGAGCAGCAGCTTGGACTCCTATGCTCTGCCCTCAACTGCTGGACTCAGATGCATAGCTGTCAACTTTCCCCTTTTCTTGCAAGGAATCCTATTCGGAATAAGGGAATTTCCCTTTAAAAAAGGAAAGCGTTGACAGCTATGGACTCAGATGTGCCTGACACCCTTGGGTGCCTCCAGAGAAGGCGGGTGGGGGGTGTGTGAAGGCAAGCAGACTCTGCAGGCGCCCCCTCCCCCCATGGCGGGCAGGCGAGTAGCCAGGACCCACCCAGGCAAAGGGCACAGCCTGTGGGTGCCCTTGCTCACCCCCTACCATCCAAGGCCCCCTGAAAGCTGCCTGGATTCCCTGCGACCCACAGAGTATGGGGCTGGAGATCCCACCAGGAGGAGGGCAACAGGGGGTCAGGCTGCTCCCCTTGTGCTTGGAGGGCAGAGAAGAGGACTGGCTGGAGGGAAGGAGGGAGGGAGGGAAAGGTGGTCTTTGGCCACTCACCTGAGAGCCAGGGCAAGCAGGTAGACCCACGCCAAGGCCAAGACCTAGAGGTTGCAGGCAAGAGGTCTAGGTTAGGAGGTGCCCCACACAAGCACTCCAGTCATGGTGTGACTAGACTGCTGAGAGTCCCCCCCCCCACCTTTCCAGTTTGCTGTCCCCCGTAATTCACCAGGTGTCCATGATGAGGACCCCAAGGTGGGGTGGGGGGTCCCACCAGGATGGGGGCCAAGGAGGGAGAAGCAGCTGAGGCCACCTCAGCCCCACAGCAGCCGGTCTCTTGCCTCCGCATGTTTCCACAAACCAAGAGATGCCAAGCCAGAGGAAGACACAAATGGGGAGGGGTGGTCTGTCTCCCCCACCCCACTCCTGCCCCCTCTTGCCCTGGGAAACTGCTTAGGTCAGGCAAAGGACAGAAATTCAGGAAGTCCCTGAGGCTAGCAGATTTCATTTTCCCCAGCAGGGAGACACCAGAGTGGCTAAACCAGGTATGCCCCCCCCATCCCCACTGGACACCTCTGGGCCCACCTGCTAGAGGACCCACCTTGCCCCCCCCCAGGCTATGGGGCTGCCTTTCCCAGCCGGAGCCAGGCAGGCTAAGGCACGCCAGGCAGATTCCTCCCAAGCCAAGGGTGGGCAGAGGAGCAGGAGAGTTGCCCGGGGTGAGGTGGGGGGTGAATGGGGGGGTACCTCTTCGTCCGGAAGGGCAGCTCCACTCCTGCCTCGCTCGGCCATGGTGGGGCTACGGCTGGAGGGGCCACAGAGCGCCGCCTGCCCTCCCTGCGGGCTCCGCTGCCCAGGGAAATTCCCCACCAGCCGCTCAGCTGACTTTGTTTGCACAAGGTGTTTTCCTTGGGCTCAGGAGCAGGAAGAAGCAGCCGCCAGGTATGAGCTGTGCCACTTCATGCCCAAGCAGAGGAGAGGGAGGAGTCGGAGGAGGAGGCTGGCAATTTCCCTGCACTCCAAAAGCAGCAGCAGCAGCAGAGTTAAGGCTGCGCCAGCCGCCCCTCTTCCTGCCAGGGCAGAGCTGCAGTGCCCCCTGGGGCCACCAAAGACCCCCCCCCCACTGTCACCTTCCTGTGGGGAGAAAGAGCAGCAGGCAGCTCTCCCCCAGCTAGCAGCAGCCCTGCCTCAGTTTCCCCTTGAGAGCAATCAGGCACAGAATGCTTCAGATCAAACCTGGAGCAGGGGAGGGTTTCAGGAAGGGCAAAGGTCACCCAGAGATTGAAAGCCTTGCTTGGCACGTCCTGCCAAGCCCCCCAACCGCCTCCCTGCCCTCCTGGACTGCTACCCCTTCAGGTCTTCCGGGGAGGAGGCCCTGTGCAACAAATTGCCTGCCCACCCACAGAATAAAGACTTTTCTGCGTGCCAGAAGCAGGCTTGCCAGCCTGCCAAGGAAGAGGGGTCCTGCTTAGCCCCCCACCCAGACACCCCTGCTCGCTGTCTCCAAGTGGGGAGCAGGCCAGCAATCCCTGGGCTCCCCCCTCTTCTCCTTTCCTGCTGCAGACCTGTGGGCACCCCGCAACCTTCCCAGGTCCCTGCGCAGGGGAACACCTTGTGGCATCACAGCAGGCCGGCCAATGGCCAGGGTGGTCCTCAGTTTCCCCAAAGGAATGCAGGACGTCAGCCAGGGGCCTAAAGAGGGGTGAAGGACGAGGATCTTCTGGGCTCCAGCCCAACCACACAGTTCCCACGAGGCCCCATAGAAAGAGGCCCCTTTAGCCATGTGAATGTGTGTATGGGAGCAGCTCTTGCTTCAGGGATGAGGAGCCTCTGAGGCAGCCGCCACTCGGGGGGCAGGAGGGAGGCCTTGCCTTTCTGGAAGCCAGATGACGCTGCTGAGCTTCTGGGCATCTGGCAGCAGGAGTTCCACAGCTGCCCTGAGCGCTGCAGAAAAACCTCGGCCTGCAGTCAGGGAGAGGCATCATGCAGGATGAGCAGAGGCCCATGAAGGCCCTTTGCCCCTTGCAGCAGCTGGGAGGTCACAGGGGACTGCAGAATCACAAGAGTCGGAAAGGACGCCAGGGCTCATGTAGTCCAGCCCCTGCGGCGCAGGAATCACAGCTGCTTTGCCAAAAAAAGTGCCACAGGGACCAAGCGCATTTCAAAACCACCCTCAAGTGGCTGATGTGTGTTTCCTTCACCTCCCTTGCGAATCCAAGATCTGGCAATGTTTCCTTTCCATTTCTCCCCTGCTTGACAAAGCCAGGCCACCAGCATCAGGCGGCAGAGCGCAGCCCCCCACCCTGGACCCTGGCTATGGGGTGGCACCCACAACGGGGCCTTCCCAATCCCAGGGCTGGGTGTTCAGCCAGAGTACGGCCACTGGAGCTTGTCCCCCGAAAGATGCTCACAGATGCATAGAACTTTAGAAAGGGACCCGTCCGGTCATCCAGCCCAACCCCCTGCACTGCAGGAACGGCAGCTTCCACTGCCTAAACCCTGGAGGGTTCAGTGTGAGATTCAGATCCTGGGACATTGCCCAACTCTCTGCCCCTCTGACCTCAGGCAGGGAGCTCTTCCCAGCCCGACACCCCCCCCCCGGCCCTCTCCAGCTGGGGATGCCGAGCGCTGAGCCCTCGCCTGGCAAATCCGCAGGGTGCTCTGCCCCCCACCCTCCTGCGATGGGGGCCAGCCTGGTCAGCAGAGCCACATGCCCCCCCCCCATGATGTGGAGAGGCTGGGCTCCTCTCCCTGAGTTTACCCACCTCCCAAGTCGAAGAAGCCCTTTCACCCTGGAGATTGGCCCTCTTCCTCTGCCCCCCCCACCCCAGCTCCACCCCTGGGTGCCCCACGTGCCGCATCCTGCTCCAAAAGACCAAGAGGCATTTGCCCACAGCACAGTCTCTGGTTGCTGGTCCTTTTTATTTGCAGATCACAAACCAAGTTGAAGCTTGAGAGGCAGGAAGAAGAAAACCCCAAATGTAGCCTGCACGAATTCCCCCATTTGGCAAAAGAAGACACCCCCCCCCAAAAAAACCCCACTTGATTCAAAATCCCCCCGTCTCCCAGATCGTGGTCCCTTTCAAGAAATGGCTCTTGGGCGGATCCTGGCAGCAGAAAGGCGCTCAGAGCCCACAGCTGCGGGAAGAGGAACTGCCAGGCCCGCAACCTCCTTGGCACAGGGGCACCCTCTGGGCAGAGCAGCCGGCCCCACGGCAGCCCAGGGGGCTCACCTCTTCCCCGAAGGCCACCAGCTGCCTGCGCCCCCCGCCTGGCTGAGCACGGCCTGCTTCTCCTCGGGGCTGAAGTGCAAGATAGTCAAGATGGCCGTCAGCGTCTGCTGCCGCCCCAGCAAGTCCGTCAGCGTCAGGAAGCGGTAGAAAATGTTCTTGAGGTACTCCAGGTTGGCGCCCTCCCTGCTCTGGTCCCGGGCGCTCTTCTGCAGGCGGCCCTGCAGGCCCGAGACCTCCTCCCGGTGGCGCTCGGCCTCCTCCAGGAGCCTCTCCTGCAGCTGCCGCAGGGCCGCCTCCAGGCTGCGCTTCTGCTTCTTCAGGGCCGAGGCCTCCACCTCCTTCCGGGCCAGCTGCTCCGTGTAGAGCAGGAAGGCCGGCTCCTTGGGCGCCGCCAGGTGCAGCGCCTGCGTCAGGGTCTCCAGGGAGACGTCGCCCTCGTCCCCCTTCGGGTCCCCGCTCTGGGGCCCTCCCGCGTGGGCCGGGCCCTGCTTGGGCCCCTGGAGCCCGTAGTAGGGCAGCACCAGGGCCCTCAGCTGCTCCAGCTCCTGGTCCTTCTCGGCCAGGACGGCCAGCGCCCGGTCGCGCTGCTTGTGCATCTCCTCCTCCAGGCGCAGGACCTTCTCCTGGAAGCCCAGCTGGCTCCGCTCCAGCTCCTGCCTGTGCTGCTGCTGCAGGCGGGACACCTCCTGGCGCCAGGCCTCCGCCTCCTGGCCACGCTGCCGGGCACCCTCCTCGCAGGAGAGCCGCAGGGAGACGTGCTTCTCCTTCAGCTTGGCCAGCTGCTCCTGCGCCGCCTCCAGCTCCTTGGCCAAGCTCCCGTCCTTGGCCGACTTGTTCTTGAGGACCACCTGGGCCCTCTGCTTGTACCTCTCAAACTCCTCCTTCAGCTGCTTCAGCTCCTGCTGGTAGTAGGCCGCGGTGGCCTTCTCGCCGTCCCCCGTCTCCGTGCCGCCCTTGGGGGGCTCCAGCCTGCAGAAGGCTTCGATCTCCTGGGCGGAGGCCGGGCTGTGCTTGGTGGCTTCCTGCAGCATCTCCTTCAGCTTCTCCATGCGGTCCTTCAGGACGTTGACGTCCAGGCTGCTCTCCTCGAAGGCCGCCAGGTCCAGCGGGGAGCGGCCGGAGGCAGCCATGGCCAGGGTCTTGTTCTCCAGGTCCAGCTGGGCGATGCGGTCCTTCAGCTTCTGGATGGCCAGCTGGTCCTTCTGCTTGGCTTTCTCGTAGGTGCCCAGGAGCTCAGAGACCTCCGAGATCTGGGCCTCCAAGCTGGCCACCCGCTGCTCCTCCAGCTGGATCCGTTCCTCCGCTTGAGCCGTCTGCGGGGGGAGGAGAAACAGAAGGACATGAGAGGAGGCTGCTGGATGAGGCCAGAGGGAACCCACACAGCCTGGTTTTACTTTAAAACCTGCCACGTCTCCAAACCTTTTGATTTCTTCTCACGCTTTCGGAACACTCTCCAAAGGTTGCTCCAATGTCAACACCACACCATCAGCAAACACCCTTAGTTTATAGACTCTGCGTCTCACTTCAATATCTTTAAGTTCCTTATTTCTCCTTATAGTCTGAAGCACTATCTCCAAAGTCATAATAAACAACAATGGAGATAAGGGACAACCTTGTCGTGTTTTTCTATTTGGCATTTGTCCGAAAAAAATATTTTTTATTAAACTGCCTGTGGATTGATTAATATAAAAAGGTAAAGGGACCCCTGACCATTAGGTCCAGTCACGGCCGACTCTGGGGTTGCGGAGCTCACCTTGCTGCATAGGCCAAGGGAGCTGCTGTACAGTTTTTCCGGGTCATGTGGCCAGCATGACTAAGCCGCTTCTGGCGCAACCAGAGCAGCGCACGGAAACGCCGTTTACCTTCCCGCCGGAGCGGTACCTATTTATCTACTTGCACTTTGACATGCTTTTGAACCGCTAGGTTGGCAGGAGCTGGGACCGAGCAAGGGGAGCTCACCCCGTTGCGAGGATTCGAACCGCTGACCTTCTGATCAGCAAGCCCTAGGCTCTGTGGTTTAACCCACAGTGCCACCCGCGTCCCACAATTACCTGTTCCCATTTTCTCAATTACCTTAATCAGGAATGAGCAAGAAACACTATCAAAGACTTTCTCTGCCTGCCCGAGAGGATCTCCAGCCTGGCCAGGAGGTGGGGGAGAAGCATCGCTTGGCTCTGCCAGGGAGTCATGCCACCAGCCTGGGCCAACCTGCTGCCCTCACAGAGGATGGGAGCTGCTGCCCAAAATATCTGGAGGCCACCAGGCTGGCGAAGGCTGCTCTCCCCCCCCCCAAAGGCTCCAGGCTGGCATGACGTCCACAGGCCTCGGCAAACACCTCCATGGAGGGGGCCAATAAGAGTGACCCCCCCACCCTGTGGTGAGCTGGAGAAGTCAAGGGACCATGTAGGTAAAGGACGGAGCCTGCTTTGGGGCTGCGCGCAGCAGGGAATCACAGACTTGCAGAGCTGGAAGGGACTCCCTGAGTCATCTACCGTATTTTTCACTCCGTAAGACACACTTTTTTCCTTCTAAAAAGAAAGGGGAAATGCCTGTGCGTCTTATGGAGCGAATGCACTGAGTCGGAGCCATGGCTCCTGTCAGTCAAGCAAAGCGAGAGCCGCTTACAGGGCTTCTGTCCCGCTTTGCGCGGCTCTATCTTGGCTTGCTGTACAGCCAGGAGGAGCTGTGGCTCCCATCTGTCACTCTCTGAAAGCAAGAAAAGTGAGAGCCGCTTACATGCTCTATGAGACTCTCGCTTTGCTTGCTTTACAGTGAGCTGGGAGGAGGCAGGCGATTCAAAGCCAGCAGGCACTTTTAAAAGCAGTGCATAGCCAGCAACAGCTGCAGCAGCAGCCTCAGCTAGCAAAGGTCCACATGCTCCCTAAATGGAGCAATGAGGCTGCAGAGGGACGGCAGGGCACAGGAGGGGTTGGATTGGGAAGGATAAAATTTAAGCAACCAGCAGCAAAAACAAAACCAACCTTGAGCTCTGAGCCACAAGCGCAGTGAAAACCAGGAGGTAAAACAGGAAGGCTTCTGGGGATGGGAGGGCAGGGGATGAGGGAGAGGGGGAAATTACGCAAATCCCCCAACATCTCAGCGGATCCGCTGGCTCCTTGAGAGTGCACACTAAACAAACATACAGCTCCTGTCCCTCTCAGTCTCACTCTGATATACCAGTAGTTTATTAAATAGTTTAGTACAACATTTGATTCAGAATATCTTTTCCCTGCTTTCCTCCTCTGAAAACTAGGTGCGTCTTATGGTCGGGTGCTTCTTATGGAGCGAAAAATACGGTAGTCCAGATCCCTGCAGTGCAGGAATCACAGTGGCCCCCCAAGGAAGGCAAACCCACCCCCTTGGGAGAGAGAGCCCCTTCCGCTCCCCGCCCTGTTCTCACCTTCCGCATCTCCTGCAGCAGCTGTGCCTGGAAGTGGCTCCTCAGGCTGGCCGCCTCCGCCTGCAGCGCCTGCACCTGCGGGTCCGGCCGGGCGCTCTCCTCCCGCAGGGCCCTCAGCTCCCGCCTCAGCTCCTCCGCCTCGCGGCCCAGCTGCCGGGCCTGCTGCTCGGCCCCCTCCGCCCGGTCTGCCACGCCCGCCTTCCCGGCCAGGGCCTCGCGGGCCTCCTCCAGCCCCAGCTCCGCCTCCTGGCGCAGGGCACGCTCGCTCTGGAGCAGGCGCTGCAGCTCCCGCAGCATGACGGCGTGGTCGCCCTGCTCCTGCGCCCGGTCGTGCTGCTGCGCGATGAGGCGGGCCTTGACCTCGGCCAGCTGCTCCTGCGCCTCCTTGACCTCGGCCTCCAGCCGGCTCCTCTCCTCCTCGGCTCTGCGGCTGGCGCTCTCCATTTCCTGCTTGGCCTTCTTCTTGTCGGCCTGGTAGGAGGCCTCCATCCGAGACTTCTCCTGCGTGACGGTGGCCAGGGCGCTGGTCAGCGTGGCCAGCTGAGTCTTCAGCTGCAGGACTCTCCTGTCCGACTCACCGGCGCCCCCCACAATCAGCTCCCCGCTGCCAGAGCTCACGCCGCTGCTTTCGGAGCTGCTGGTCTCCTCCAGCTTCGAGGGAGAGACTGCGGTTGCCACTGCCACCGTCCCCTCTTCCATGCCCACCAGGTCCCCCCTCACGCTGGCCAGGCTGGCGGCTGTCCCATGACTGTCCTCGCTGTGGACCGAGCTCTGGTCCTCACTCAGGTCCGGGCTGGAGGAGCCACCCACCCCCGGGGGCTGGGCCACCCCGCTGCCCAGGCCAGCGTCCACCTCGTGGGAGACAGACAGGACCTTCAAGCTGGCCTCCAGCGCCTCCTTCTCCTTGAGGAGACTCTTGTAGGCCCGCACCACGTCCTTCAGGCGCCCCTGGTACTGCAGCAGCTGCTTCTTCTGCACCTCGATGGTCTCCTGCAGGTCCTTCTTGCTGGGGCCGCCCCCAAAGTTCATGCCAAACTTCTCCATGGCGCCGGGGGGCTGGGCTGGCTCTGGGAGCTGCAAGGGAACATCAGGGCGTGAGAAGAGCCATGCAGCTGGGTCAGGCCGACCACCCATCCAGGATCCTGTCCCCACAGAGGCCCACCAGATGCCCCGAGGGGAGGCTAGCAGGCGGGGTTCATAACAAGAGCCAAAGACCCTCCCTGCACCAAGTCAGACCTTCAGTACCCTTCGGAACTCCCTGCCGATTGAGGTCAAGCAGACAAGGCTGCCCAAAGGTGCTTGGAAAGTTGGCGTGAATTTTAATCTGTTTCAGTATTTTAACTTTGTATACCACAGAGATGTATAAAAAGTGGGTGGCACTGTGGGTTAAACCACAGAGCCTAGGACTTGCCGATCAGAAGGTCGGCGGTTCGAATCCCCGCGGCGGGGTGAGCTCCGGTTCCTCGGTCCCTGCTCCTGCCAACCTAGCAGTTCGAAAGCATGTCAAAGTGCAAGTAGATAAATAGGTACCACTCCAGCGGGAAGGTAAACGGCGTTTCTGTGCGCTGCTCTGGTTCGCCAGAAGCGGCTTCATCATGCTGGCCACATGACCCGGAAGCTGTACGCCACTGGCTCCCTCGGCCAATAAAGCGAGATGAGCGCCGGAGGTCTGTTCTTAACCTGAAACTGTTCTTAACCTAGACACCACTTTATCTAAAGGGGCCTCCCGCTGCCACCGCACGATTTCTGTTCTCATCCTGAAGCAAAGTTCTTAACCCGAGGTACTCTTTCTGGGTTAGCGGAGTCTGTAACCTGAAGCGTCTGTAACCCGAGGTACCACTGTATTCGTCATAAAAAACAGGGACCGTTTGTTGTGGGCAAAGGACAGCTGGACATAGCAAGGGTCCCCTGACCTTCAGGAGCTGAGGGCCGCACCCAGCCTCGATCCGGCCCTGCTCCTATTGCCAGCCCCCCCCCCTTTGCAGGGTCAGGTGCCAATGGGGATAGGGGGTCGGGGCGGGGGGGGAGCGCTTGGAAAAGGACCCGGTTGGCTGTCCCAGGTGTGGCGGGGGGGCAGGAGAGGGGGGCGGCCTGCCAGGGGGTGGGGGGGGTCTCCCTCTCGCCCCCCCCCAGCCTCTCCCGCACGGGCTGGCAGCAGCAGCAGCAGCAGGGGGAGGAGGCTCCGCTGCCGGCCGGGGGGGGGTCCGAGGGGGCGGGGCTGGGGAGGGGGCGGGGCTCACCTCTCTTCCCGCCGCGCGGCCCCGGCCCGAAGCCCCTCGCCCAGCAGCTGCCCCCCCCCGCACTGCGCCTGCGCCGCCCGCTCCCACTTCCGCCGACGCCGCCCGTCCGCGCATGCCCGGGAGGCGGCGCTGCGCCTGCGCCCAGGGAGCCACGCCTGTACTATAGACTCGGTCGCTTTTTTAGACTCGCGCCGGGATGGGCAGCTTCCGGGTTCCCTGGGCGCGGCTGCGCATTGAGAGCCGGGGAGGGGGACGTTTGGATGGCCTCGAGGGACCCCGGGAGAAGAGGAGGGGCTCGTGTCGGGGGCACCGGGCAGGTTTGAGTTTCCTTGTTTCTTAAATTTCTCAACTCCCAAAGGATCCTAATATAATAATAATAATAATAGTTATAATAATAATAGTTATAATATTGTTGTTTCGTTGTTGTTGTTATTAGCAAAGATGTATTTTAATATTACTATGTTAATAATATATTTTAATATTAATAAATTAATAATAAATATTAATATTAATATTAATATTAATATTAATAAATTAATAATAAATATTAATATTAATATTAATATTAATATTAATAATTTTATGCCCCAGCAACTCTGGGCGGCTAGCAAAGCGTCCCCCTGCGGTGCGCCTGCAGCTGGATGCTCCCGGGATGCGCATCTCGAGACACGTGTTCCCCTCCTCCTCCTTCCTCCGCCGAAGACGCAGCAGCAGCAGCACCGCCTCGTGTCTCCGGTCGTTCCAAGGGCCAAATTCCTGGCCGGACAGCGCCCCCTGCAGGCGCGCCTTGGTCAGAGGCGCCCCTGTCGAAGAGCTCAGCTGAGCTGGGCAGATGCCAAGGAGCCACTCAGCTGACCATCTCTCCTCCGGGAATGAATGAATGAATGAATCTTTATTTGCAGCAGCCATCAGCAATAAAACAACAAGATACCAAGAACAGAAATAAAAAGTCAATTATATAAAATTCCTTTTAGGGTTTGGAATCAGTAGTCAAATAGTGGGTCTTCTCCTGATTGCCCCACCTTTGCTGTCCCCTGCTCTTCCTGATCTGCCAAGAGAAAGGACCCTGGGGCAGTGGCTGGGCGACCCGGAGTGGACAATCAGAGAGGGGCGATAATCTCATTCCTGAAGTCTTGGCACTTAGCCAGAAATTCTTCCAGAGACCCCCAAACTATCAATAACTATCCCAGCAGACCTGTCAAAAAAGAGCAGGTATCTTTGAATAAACATACACAAATTTATTATTGGTAGCATATAGATAGATAAATTAAGGATCTTTACAATTATATAATATGCAGAGATTAACATGTGCTGAAAAACCAGAGAGAGGAGTTGTGGGGGGAGGTGGGGGGGTTCTGGTTTGGGGAGGGGAAAATAGGGGGGGATGAGGATGATGTTGTTGTTGTTGTTTAGTCGTTTAGTCGTGTCCGACTCTTCGTGACCCCATGGACCAGAGCACGCCAGGCACTTCTGTCCTCCACTGCCTCCCGCAGTTTGATCAAACTCATGCTAGTAGCTTCAAGAACACCATCCAACCATCTCATTCTCTGTCGTCCCCTTCTCCTTGTGCCCTCCATCTTTCCCAACATCAGGGTCTTTTCCAGGGAGTCCTCTCTTCTCATGAGGTGGCCAAAGTATTGGAGCCTCAGCTTCACGATCTGTCCTTCCAGTGAGCACTCAGGGCTGATTTCCTTCAGAATGGAGAGGTTTGATCTTCTTGCAGTCCATGGGACTCTCAAGAGTCTCCTCCAGCACCATAATTCAAAAGCATCAATTCTTCGGCGATCAGCCTTCTTGATGGTCCAGCTCTCACTTCCATACATCACTACTGGGAAAACCATGGCTTTTACTATACGGACCTTTGTTGGCAAGGTGATGTCTCTGCTTTTTAAGATGTTGTCTAGGTTTGCCATCGCCTTTCTCCCAAGGAGCAGGCGTCTTTTAATTTCGTGACTGCTGTCACCATCTGCAGTGATCATGGAGCCCAAGAAAGTAAAATCTCTCACTGCCTCCATTTCTTCCCCATCTATTTGCCAGGAGGTGATGGGCCCAGTGGCCATGATCTTCGTTTTTTTGATGTTGAGCTTCAGACCATATTTTGCGCTCTCCTCTTTCACCCTCATTAAAAGGTTCTTTAATTCCTCCTCACTTTCTGCCATCAAGGTTGTGTCATCTGCATATCTGAGGTTGTTGATATTTCTTCCGGCAATCTTAATTCCGGCTTGGGATTCATCCAGCCCAGCCTTTCGCATGATGAATTCTGCATATAAGTTAAATAAGCAGGGAGACAATATACAGCCTTGCCGTACTCCTTTCCCAATTTGGAACCAATCAGTTGTTCCATATCCAGTTCTAACTGTAGCTTCTTGTCCCACATAGAGATTTCGCAGGAGACAGATGAGGTGATCAGGCACTCCCATTTCTTTAAGAACTTGCCATAGTTTGCTGTGGTCAACACAGTCAAAGGCTTTTGCATAGTCAATGAAGCAGAAGTAGATGTCTTTCTGGAACTCTCTGGCTTTCTCCATAATCCAGCGCATGTTTGCAATTTGGTCTCTGGTTCCTCTGCCTCTTCTAAATCCAGCTTGCACTTCTGGGAGTTCTCGGTCCACATACTGCTTGAGCCTTCCTTGTAGAATTTTAAGCATAACCTTGCTAGCATGTGAAATGAGTGAAATTGTGCGGTAGTTGGAGCATTCTTTGGCACTGCCTTTCTTTGGGATTGGGATGTAGACTGATCTTCTCCAATCCTCTGGCCACTGCTGAGTTTTCCAAACTTGCTGGCATATTGAGTGTAGCACCTTAACAGCATCATCTTTTAAAATTTTAAACATTTCAGCTGGAATACCATCACTTCCACTGGCCTTGTTATTTGCAGTGCTTTCTAAGGCCCATTTGACTTCACTCTCCAGGATGTCTGGCTCAAGGTCAGCAACCACACTACCTGGGGTGTATGAGACATCCATATCTTTCTGGTATAATTCCTCTGTGTATTCTTGCCACCTCTTCTTGATGTCTTCTGCTTCAGTTAGATCTTTACCACTTTTGTCCTTTATTATGGTAATCTTTGTACGAAATGTTCCTTTCATATTTCCGATTTTCTTGAACAGATCTCTGGTTCTTCCCATTCTGTTGCTTTCCTCTATTTCTTTGCATTGCTCGTTTAAGAAGGCCTTCTTGTCTCTCCTTGCTGTTCTTTGGAAATCTGCATTCAATTTCCTGTATCTTTCACTATCTCCCTTGCATTTTGCTTGCCTTCTCTCCTCCGCTATTTGTAAGGCCTCGTTGGACAGCCACTTTGCTTTCTTGCATTTCTTTTTCATTGGGATGGTTTTAGTTGCTGCCTCCTGTATAATGTTGCAAGCCTCCATCCATAGTTCTTCAGGCACTCTGTCCAGCAAATCTAAATCCTTAAACCTGTTCCTCACTTCCACTGTGTATTCATAAGGGATTTGGTTTAGATTGTATCTTACCTGTCCAGTGGTTTTTCCTACTTTCTTCAGTTTAAGCTTGAATTTTGCTATAAGGAGCTGATGATCTGAGCCACAGTCAGCTCCAGGTCTTGTTTTTGCTGACTGTATAGAGCTTCTCCATCTTTGGCTGCAGAGAATATAATCAATCTGATTTCGATGTTGCCCATCTGGGGATGTCCATGTGTAGAGTCGTCTCTTGTGTTGTTGGAAAAGCGTGTTTGTGATGACCAGCTTGTTCTCTTGACAGAACTCTATTAGCCTTTGCCCTGCTTCGTTTTGATCTCCAAGGCCAAACTTGCCAGTTGTTCCTTTTATCTCTTGATTCCCTACTTTAGCATTCCAATCCCCTATAATGAGCAGAACATCCTTCTTTGGTGTCACTTCGATAAGGTTTTGTAAGTCTTCATAGAACTGGTCAATTTCAGTTTCTTCAGCACCAGTAGTTGGTGCATAAACTTGGATTACTGTGATGTTAAAAGGTCTGCCTTGGATTCGTATCGAGATCATTCTATCATTTTTGAGACTGCATCCCAGTACAGCTTTCGCCACTCTTTTGTTGACTATGAGGGCCACTCCATTTCTCTTACGGGTTTCTTGCCCACAGTAGTAGATATGGTAGTCATCCGAACTGAATTCGCCCATTCCCGTCCATTTTAGCTCACTGATGCCCAGGATGTCAATATTTATTCTTGCCATCTCATTTTTGACCACATCCAACTTACCCAGGTTCATGGTTCTTACATTCCAGGTTCCTATGCAATATTTTTCTTTACAGCATTGGACTTTCCTTTCGCTTCCATGCATATCCACAACTGAGCGTCCTTTCGGCTTTGGCCCAGCCGCTTCATCAGCTCTGGATCTACTTGTACTTGTCCTCCGCTCTTCCCCAGTAGCATGTTGGACACCTTCCGACCTGAGGGGCTCATCTTCCAGTGTCATAACTTTTATATGCCTGTTGTCTTTGTCCATGGAGTTTTCTTGGCAGGGATACTGGAGTGGCTTGCCGATTCCTACTCCAGGTGGATCATGTTTGGTCAAAACTCTCCACTATGACCTGTTCATCTTGTGTGCCCTGCTCGGCGTAGTTCATAGCTTCTCTGAGTTCTTCAAGCCCCTTCGCCACGGCAAGGCAGTGATCCATGAAGGATGAGGATGATATGTTTTTGATAAATTTGAAGGGCCATCGAGTCCAACCCCCTGCCAAGCAGGAAACACCATCAGAGCACTCCTGACATATGGTTGTCAAGCCTCTGCTTAAAGACCTCCAAAGTAGGAGACTCCACCACACTCCTTGGCAGCAAATTCCACTGTCGAACAGCTCTTACTGTCAGGAAGTTCTTCCTAATGTTTAGGTGGAATCTTCTTTCTTGTAGTTTGGATCCATTGCTCTGTGTCCGCTTCTCTGGAGCAGCAGAAAACAACCTTTCTCCCTCCTCTATGTGACATCCTTTTATATATTTGAACATGGCTATCATATCACCCCTTAACCTCCTCTTCTCCAGGCTAAACATGCCCAGCTCCCTTATTTTGTTTTTTTTTAATAAAATTTTTATTAGTTTTACAAAGTTTTTTGAACAAACACACACATAAAAAGACATACAAACACGTATAGTTTCATAACAATTTTTCATAAACCTCTTTTCTCGGACTTCCCCATACCTCCCCTTTCTGCATCCCAATGTCCATAGTTTTTTAACAACTTCCAAATATTTCTTTCCAACCTCTGTCATGTTAATCTTTTCTTTAATCTAATCTTATATTACTGTAACCCTTTCTTTCTGAAAACCTCGACATTCTAGCATTCATCAAGTTTATAGTAGTCCTTAAGATATATTTTAAATTTCTTCCATTCTTCTTCCGCCGTCTCTTTTCCCTGATCACGGATTCTGCCAGTCATCTCAGCCAATGTCATGTAGTCCATCACTTTGATCTGCCATTCTTCCAGGGTGGGTAGATCTTGTGTCTTCCAATACTTTGCGATAAGTATTCTCGCTGCTGTTGTAGCATACATAAAGAAAGTTCTATCTTTCTTTGACACCAATTGGCGACAATGCCCAAGAGAAAGGCCTCTGGTTTCTTAGGAAAAGTACATTTAAGTACCTTTTTCATTTCATTATATATCATTTCCCAGAAAGCCTTAATCTTCGGGCATGTCCACCAAAGATGATAGAAAGTGCCTTCAGTTTCTTTACATTTCCAACACTTGTTATCAGGCAAATGGTAAATTTTTGCTAGCTTGACTGGGGTCATGTACCACCTGTAAACCATTTTCATAATATTTTCCTTTAAGGCATTACATGCCGTAAATTTAATACCGGTGTTCCACAACCATTCCCAGTCAGCAGACATGATGTTATGACCAATGTCCTGTGCCCACTTAATCATGGCTGATTTAACTGTTTCATCTTGTGTATTCCATTTCAGCAGCAGATTATACATTCCCTTAGCCGTTCCTCATAAGGCATCTTTTCCAGGCCTTTGACCAATTTGGTTGCCCTCCTCTGGACACGTTCCAGTTTGTCAGTGTCCTTCTTGAACTGTGGTGCCCAGAACTGGACACAGTACTCCAGGTGAGGTCTGACCAGAGCAGAATACAGTGGCACTATTACTTCCCTTGATCTAGATGCTATACTCCTATTGATGCAGCCCAGAATTGCATTGGCTTTTTTAGCTGCCGCGTCACACTGTTGGCTCATGTCAAGCGTTCTTAGTTAGGTGTTTATTATATACAGTGGACTATTTACAGGAACAGGACATGGATCTTTTGCTAGCTCTCTCTGACACGACTCGCAACTCCTACACTGACACAGAACAACTGAACACTGAACACTGAACTAACACATTCCAGTTAGTAGGCCATTAATTATCACTCCCTTGAGAGAGCTTGACCAGTCAGGGAGCTGTCCCCATGCCTCTGTTATCACCAGGCAGACTTACTCCTTCAGATTGCCTTCTGGCTGTCCGCCAATCCTTAATTGACTCTGTGTGAGTAGCTGCACATACACAGTTTCCCAGCAACTATGACTTCCCTTGACCTGGACACTATCTGTGGATGCATTAGGCTTTTTTGCTGCTGCATCACACTGTTGGCTCGTGTTCAGCCTGTGGTCCACCAAGACCCCTCCATCCTTTCTGAGGTCACAAAGGCCAGACTTGCCATGGAGCTTCTCCCCTTGGAATCCTGAGCCAGCGTCTCCCGCAGGGAGAAGAACCTCTTCCTCTCTCTCCCCCCCCTCCCCAGCGCCCTCAAAGCCTCTCCCATGGCCCAGCCGGCCAGTCGGTGGGCAGCGCAAGGTCCAAAGCGGGGGCCGGCCTGTTGCTGATGCCCTCAGTAGCTCCGCCCCTCCTGCGCAGCCATGCAGATTGGGTTGGTCAACTGGACAGGCGGGTATCTGACTGGGGAATGCTATGGCGACGGCGTCAGCGTCTTGGGAAACTCACTGGGGAAGAAACAGGTAACCCCCCCCCGGAAGCCTCAAGTGATGCTTAATTTTCTCTATTTGAGTTCTGTTCCAGAATGAGTGCTATCAGCCAGTGTCAGATTTGGGGCTGTTTTCCACTGAATTGCAATGGTCAGGCATGTCCAAAGTCCGTTTTGGGGGGCTAATCCGGTTGGTTTAATCTGGCTCCTGTGGCAGTTTATTTCCTGGGTGTAAAATCCTTTATAAAGTTCAACAACTTCAATCCGGAAAAAAAGGTCAGCAACTTTGGCCGGCCCCGACACATGTTCACTTCATCACATCTGGCCCTCTTTGAAAAAAGTTTGGACAGACACCCCTGCTAATGGCTAACTATGCTGCCAAGGTCATATATGACTGGTTCTTCTGACTATCTATCTTATCTATGTTAATACCATCAAAAAACAGTGCTTGGTTTCCTTTTTAGTTGCTGTTTTATATGATGCGATAATCTTTATTGTCATTGTCCCATACAGAACAATGAAATTGAAAAAATCTACATCAGATATTCAAAAACCCACAAGCCCGCTCTCCCAGCCTGGTTAGCCCCTAAAAACTCTGATACCCCATAACTGAATACAATATACTCACATAAAGACTACCTTAGTAAAGGTATAGGGACCCCTGACCATTAGGTCCAGTCGTGACCGACTCTGGGGTTGCGGCACTCATCTTGCTTTACTGGCCAAGGGAGCCAGCATACAGCTTCCGGGTCATGTGGCCAGCAGGACTAAGCCGCTTCTGGCAAACCAGAGCAGCACACGGAAATGCCGTTTACCTTCCCGCCGGAGTGGTACCTCTTTATCTACCTGCACTTTTGATGTGCTTTCGAACTGCTATGTGGGCAGGAAAGACTGCCTTACACTGTGTTTAAAAACCAAAATCGCATTTGGATAGAAACTGTTTCTCAGGCTCTAGTCCTGGTCTTTATAACCCTGTATCTTCTTCCAGAAGGCAGAAGCTGAAAGAGATCATTTCCGGGGTGCGCACTATCCTGCGCTATCTCTGCAGCTTTCTTATGGCACCTGGAAGCGTAGATTTGAGCCAAGGTGGGAAGGGGGCACCCAATTATTCTCTCTGCAGTCTTTACAACCCTGGACGGAATTGTTTTTTTCCTGACCGTGCAGCTCCCAAACCACACACACAGACCATAATTATAATAATAATTTAATAATAATTTATTATTTATACACCGCCCATCTGGCTCGGTTTCCCCAGCCACTCTGGCCAGCTCCCAACAGAATTAAAAGCACAACAGAACATCAAACATTAAAAGCTTCCCTAAACAGGGCTGCCTTCAGATGCTTTCTAAATTTTGTTAATGTTGTTAATATTGTTCTATGGATGATGAGTGCTGTAACATTTCTGACTTCTCTTGTAACGATGCTGTTTAGCTTATTTCTTTAGTTGCTTTGTTAATAGCGTTTTATCGATTGTTTTGCCGATGGTTTGTTAATTGTTCTGTATGATTTGTGTTATATTTGTGATTTATTGCTTGTAAGCCACTTTGCGATTTGTGCGAATGGCGCAGAAATATGATAAATCAGACCAAAAGTTTATCGAGGACTGGGGGAAATTTACAGAATATCTGAAAAATATATGTGATGTACAGACAACGCTTGTTGGTTTTGAAGAGACTCTGTGAAATAGTAAGAAATACTGCAAAAAAGAGAGTAAGAGGAAAAGGAGTGGGGAAAGGCAATATCATGTTTAGAAATGCGTCAATAAATAGAAATTTTTTGAAAGATGGACAGAGAAACTGAAGGAAGTCAAAAATTGAAGCATGAGTGTAAAACAATTTGTTGATTGTATAAAACTTGTTTGGAAAATGAATAAAAATTATTTTTTTAAAAAGAAAGAAATATGATAAATCAGCCCAGAAAAATACCCAGGGACATTTCTTTGGGATCTGTTATGTACTGAGTTGAATAGGATCCAAAAGGAAACAGTCTGATTGGTCCTAGAACAATAGGGTCCAGAATGCAGCAGTCTGATTGGTCCACAGGAGCCACCCAATCCAGCTCCAGGTGGGAGTGAATCTGCAACCTGATTGGCCTACAGGTGAATCCCGGAATTAGCCAATCACGTGGGGCCCATTGTGTAAATAATGTATATAAAGCAGACATTCTGGGGGAACTTCCATTCCTCCTCACCACTATGAGCTGAATAAAGAGCATGAAATCCACTCTCGACTCCAGGTATATTTCAGGATCCCTGCTGACCTGCCCCTCTCGCCCCCTGCAGACCTGGGACCTGGAGGTGACCACGAAGCCTGAGAAGCTGACGGTGGCCGTGCTGAGGGGCCACCAAGGGCGCTGCCTCCTGGTGGACGCGGATGGCACCGTCCGGTGCGGTCACTCGGCCTCGGGGCGGCAGAGCCACTTTGTGCTGGAGGTGCACTCCAGCGGGGCCTGGAGCCTCCAGCACCTGGAGAGCAAGAAGTTCCTGGAGTCGGACGGGGAGGACGTCTTCTGCGTCTGCAGAGAGCTGACGCGGCGCCACATGTGGATGCCCCAGCTGGCCATGCACGCGCATGTGGTCCTCTTCAACCCCAGCAGCCGGCTGTACGCGCGGACCGACCCTGAGCTAAACCGCGTCTGGGTGGACACGCCGGTGCCTTACTGCGAGGAGTGCGGCTTCGTCCTGCGGCTGCGCTGCGGCGTCTGCCACCTGGAGACCTCCAACCACAAGTTCGTCTCCCGACTGGAGAAGCTGGCCAAGAAGCCCTCGGCCGAGACGGCCTTCCACCTGAACCTGAGGCCCGGCTGCCTGGCCTTCCTGACCGACAGGGAGGGCCACATCCTGTACCCGCAGGGCAGCCGGGGGCTCCTGTGCCTCGGAGACTGCCCCGAAGACAACGAGGAGTGGTTCGTCATCAAGAGGTGCCCGCAGTGGGTCAGCCTGAGAACCAGGGCCAAGAAGTACATGGGCGTCCTCTGCGGCAAGTAAACCCCGGGGGGAGCAGCAGGGGCCAGGCCGGGGGCCCAGGGCCTCTTTGACTCATGTCAGGGGTGATTCAGCTCAGATTTGGGAGGGGGTGCTTGATGACCCCGGGAGGTCCCTGCCACAGTTCTCTGCTTCCATCTAGGTCAGTATTGTCAACCCTGGCTGGCAGCCACAGCTCTCCAGGGTTTAGGCAGGGTCTATTCCTGTCCTTCCTGGCCGTGGGGACTGAACCTGGAAGCTTCTGCAGAATATTAAAAACATGATAAAACATCAAATGTTAAAAACTTCCCTAAACAGGGCCGCCTTCAGAGGTCTTCTAAAAGTCAGGTAGTTGTTTATTTCCTTGACATCTGATGGGAGGGTGTTCCACAGGACTCTAGGGAAACAAGGAATGTTGTACTTGACTGCTCCAGTGGATTACATCCCACAAAATCCTGGAGAGACAATGCTGCCAGCCAGTGTCCTGAGCTAGATGAAGCCGACTCAGTGCAAGGCTCCTGCTGAGCTGCTCTTCTCTCCCCTCAGACTCGGAGGTGTACGCAGGCTCCAAAAAGGCGACCCCCATGTCCACGTTCCTCTTTCATGTCAGTCCCGATGCCCAAACCGTGCAGCTGAAAGACATCAACCACAAGTACCTGGCACAGGTAAGTTAGGGGCTCCTCTGCCCCCAAAAGGCTGGGTCCAGAGTCCCTGTGAGGGCCAGGAGGTGGAGTTCCCAGCCCCATAGCCAAATGGTGGAGGGGCCACATTGCTATTGTCCCAAAGAGCATTAAAGGTAAAGGTAAAGGTACCCCTGCCCGAACGGGCCAGTCTTGACAGACTGTGGGGTTTGTGCGCCCATCTCACATTTATTGGCCGGGGGCCAGCGCTGTCCGGGGACACTTCCGGGTCACGTGGCCAGCGTGACATCGCTGCTCTGGCGAGCCAGCGCAGCACACGGAACGCCGTTTACCTTCCCGCTGGTAAGCGGTACCTATTTATCTACTTGCACCCAGGGGTGCTTTCGAACTGCTAGGTGGGCAGGCGCTGGGACCGAACAGCGGGAGCGCACCCCGCCGCGGGGATTCGAACCGCCGACCTTTCGATCGGCAAGCCCTAGGCGTTGAGGCTTTAGCCCACAGCGCCACCCGCGTCCCATTGCTATTGTCCCAAAGAGCATTACCACCTGCTATATCGGGGGACGGGGACTTTCATTCCCATGGGGCAGAGTGGCTGGTTTTGTCTCCTCGCCCCCGCTGACCTGGTCTTCTCTCCCCAGAGGGAGTTCCAGAGTGTGATGGCCGATGGCTGTAGCAAAGAACCTGAGACCCATTTCAGCATCCTGTGGCATTATGGGAAAATCTTCCTGAGGGCGCTCAACGGCCGCTACCTGGGCACCCTCCCTGTTGGGCTGGTGGTCGCCAGAGCCATGCAGCCAGGTGAGGAGAAGGGGGAGGGGGGAGAGGATGAGCCCCTCCCTGGAACAAGGAGAGTCTCCGGCTGGGGGAGGTGGGGCGGGAAGGAAGCATCTCCCCAGGAATCCCAAGGAAACCCCCTGAGCTTATGTGATGTCTCACCTGCCACTGCTGGAGGGCGAGGAGTCTGGCCTGGGGACCCAACTGACGTAACCCCTGTGGAAATGCGAACAGATGCTAGGAGAGAATATATTTATTAGATATTATCCTTCCTCATGTTTGTGTCATCCCTTTGCAGCTTAAAGGGGAAGCGTTTATACCAGGGGTCAGCGACCTTTTTCTTTTTTTCTTTTTTTAAATATTTTTTTATTAACTGGCCAATCACATCAAATTACCGTATTTTTTGCTCTATAAGACTCACTTTTTCCCTCCTAAAAAGTAAGGGGAAATGTGTGTGCGTCTTATGGAGCGAATGCAGGCTGCGCAGCTATCCCAGAAGCCAGAACAGCAAGAGGGATTGCTGCTTTCACCGCGCAGCGATCCCTCTTGTTGTTCTGGCTTCTGAGATTCAGAATATTTTTTTTCTTGTTTTCCTCCTCGAAAAACTAGGTGCGTCTTGTGGTCTGGTGTGTCTTATAGAGCGAAAAATACGGTAAATCACATCACATAAAATTCCAAATTACAAAGCCAAATTTTTAAATTTTGTTGGGGGAACCCATACTTCAAGATCCAAAGGGGAATCAAATCATCTTCTTATTAGTGCATTAATGTCCAAATCAGTCCCAATCAGTCCAAACAGAGTTCATAGTTCTATCCAATCTTATCTTAGTGTTTCCACATCATATCTTATTCATATAATTTCTCTTTTTCCTTTACGATCTCTTCTGTTGGTCTCCTTAAACCGATAAGCAAATATAATAATCCTGTGTGAATTTCCCGTTCTTCCAATCTAAGTCCAGATGGTTTCCATATATCATCTCCTTCGTAGATAACATCGCTCTTTCCATCATAAATGAGGCAGTTGTCACTCTTAAGTCCCACTGAGGAGTTAATCCACAATATGTAAACAACTCTCAGCGACCTTTTTCAGGCGTGGGCTGCTCCACCGTCCCTCAGAGCATGTGGCGGGCTGGACTATATTTTGAAAAAGAAAAATGAACAAATTCCTATGCCCCACAAATAACCCAGAAATGCATTTTAAATAAGAGCACACATTCTATTCATGTAAAAACATGCTGATTCCCGGACTGTCCACGGGCCAAACTGAGAAGGCGATTGGGCCACATCCGGCCCCCAAGCCTTGGGTTGCCTACGCCTGGTTTAAACAATGATTAGAAGCTACTTGCCAATATACTGCCTGACCGAATGAAAGGAGTTTTGGTAGAAATTCATCCTGATCAGGATGGTTTCCTGCCAGGATGCCAGATGAAGGATGATATAAGAAATATAACAGATGTGATAGAATATCTGGAGGTCAGAAATGAGAAATAAGCTGCTTTAACATTTATAGATACTGAAAAGGCCTTTGATAATATTTCATGGGCCTTTATGAAGAAGATAATAGAAAAGATGAATTTTGGGATGCAAAATTCCCCCTTAAAACAATCATCACACTAACAGTCTTGAAAATATCACTTACTCACTCAGAATACTTGTTGGAGAGTGTGCAGCAGAGTAATGAGATTAACAGAGACAGGCGGACTTGAAATGGCAATTTTTTCTTTTTGTAACCCTTTAAAATTCAATAAATATTATTTTTAAAAAAATAATGAAATGGTGATTCAGTTGTAAAGACATACTTTACAAGATGCCTTAAAACGGTGCCTGAGCGTTGGAGCTGCGACTTAACACATGTTGCCCTTTTTCTGGCATGTCATAAAGAGATGGGGAAAGGGTGTGCCCAGGCAGGTAAGAGAATATATTGCTATGCCCTCCTCTGCCTGCCAGGGCACAGTGCGGGGAGCATCTCTCGCAGAGTTCTTTCTAGCAAACACGCAGGAAAGCTCTGTGAGCTTCAACTCCTATCTTGCCAAACTTGAAGTGTTGGTTTGGACTACACTTTAAATACCCCACGCATCCCGCCCCTTCTGGCTCTTTTGCAAAAGGGGTCCTCCTCCACCCCTAGACCTCAAAGGAAGGAGAGCAGCCCCCGTCCTCGCCAGCTGCCAAGAAAAGTCTGGACCAAAGGTCTGCCAATGCCTCAGGGACCCCGCCTCCTTGCCAGCCCCCAGCTGACCTCCTGCCCCACTGCTTTGCAGGGCCCCACGAGGAGTTTGGCCTGCGCCTGGCCAACCGCTCCTTCCTGCTGCTGCGCGGCTGCTACGGCTACGTGGGGAGCTCCTCCTGCCACGAAGCCCTGCAGTGCAACCTCCTGGAGCCTGACTGCATCGAGCTGCTGCCCTGCAAGGAGGGCATCTACCACTTCCAGAGTAGGTGAAGGGGGGGAAGGAGGGGGGACATGCCAGGGGTCAGGCCCATTGCCCATCTGCTCCAGCATCCTGTTGCTCCAGAGAGGGACTCACAAGCAGGATTCGATCACAAGGGCAGCTCTCCCCTCCTGCTCTTTCCAAAAACCCCTACAGTCATACCTCGGGTTGAATATGCTTCATGTTGAGCGCGTTCAAGTTGCGCTCCACGACAATGGAGCGTGTTACTTCCGGGTTTTGCTGCTCGCGCATGCGCAGATGCTCAAAATGATGTCATGCGCAGAAGCGACTAAAAGCGACACGCACATGCGCAGACGTGCCGTCACTAGTTACATTTGCTGCTGGATGCAAACGGGGCTCCGGAACGGATCCCGTTTGTATCCAGAGGTACCAGTGTACAGTGGTACCTCGGGTTAAGTACTTAATTCATTCCAGAGGTACATTCTTAACCTGAAACTGTTCTTAACCTGAAGCACCACTTTAGCTAATGGGGCCTCCTGCTGCTGCCGTGCCACTGGAGCACAATTTCTGTTCTCATCATGAGGCAAAGTTCTTAACCTGAAGCACTATTTCTGGGTTAGCGGAGTCTGTAACCTGAAGCGTATTTAACCTGAGGTTCCACTGTATTACGAAGCATTGACTGTAGCGGCAGAGCAGAGCCATCCTGGCTACTAGCCATTGAGAGACACGGGTGGCGCTGTGGTCCAAACCACTGAGTCTCCTGGGCTTGCCGATCAGAAGGTTGGCGGTTCGAATCCCCGCGATGGGGTGAGCTCCCATTGCTCCTGCCAACCTAGCAGTTCGAAAGCACACCAGTGCAAGTAGATAAATAGGTACTGCTGTGGCAGGAAGGTAAACGGCATTTCCGTGTGCTCTGGTTTCTGTCACGGTGTCCTGTTGCGCCAGAAGCGGTTTAGTCCTGCTGGCCACATGACCCGGAAAGCTGTCTGTGGACAAACGCCGGCTCCCTCGGCCTGAAAGCGAAATGAGCTCCGCAATCCCATAGTCACCCTTGACTGGACTTAACCATCCAGGGGTCCTTTACCTTCACTAGCCATTGATAGCCCTCTCCCCTGTGAGTTCCTCTAATTCTGTTCTCGAGCCATCCCAGTTGGTGGCCATAGTTGCCTCCCGTGGCAGGGAGTTCCACAGTCTGCATTGTGCGAAAAGGCCATTTCTTTCACCTGTCCTGAATCTCCCAATGTCCGTCTTTGTTGGACGCCCACCACTTTTCCGCTGCCGTTTTGCTTCCCAGGCCGCGGCAAGAGCTTTTGGTGCCTGACTTCGGAAGGGACCTTCAGCCCCTGGGGGAAGTTTGCCTTGAATTTCTGCGTCGAGATCCGAGGGAACAACCTCCTGGCGGTGCTGGGACCCAACGGATACTTCCTGCGTGCGGACCGGGAGGGCTGCCTGGTGGCCGACAGCGAGGAGGTGACCTGCGAGTGCCTCTGGGAGTTCTAGGCCTCGGGAAGGTGAGAAGAAGGGGGGCAGTCGCCTTGCCAGGGTTGGGGGTGGAAGAGGCGGGGGCCCGGCAGAGATGGGAGGGCAGAGAGCTGTGGGCCCCTCCCCACACCCGAGAGACTCAGCCACCAGCATAGACCCCGGACCACACTGTGGCACCTCAGGGGGGGTGAAGTTTTTTTATATATATAAAATTTTTATTAGTTTTTCACAGTTTTTATAAACACAAACAATACACATTACAAACAGACAAACACACAAACAAACATGTATAATTTCATATCCCTTTTTCTTAAACCTTACTTCGCCGACTTCCCCATACCTCCCCTTTCTACATCCCATTTTCCAAAATTATTTCAGCAAATCCTAACACTTGGTTTTATCAAATTTTGTCATTCTTTTCTTTTACTTAATATTTTAAAGCTGTAATCCCCTTTTTTCCTTAAAACCTCGACATTTTAGCACTCATTAATTTTACAATACTTCTTTAGATAAACTTTGAATTTCTTCCAATCTTCTTCCGCCGTCTCTTTCCCCTGGTCACGGATTCTGCCGGTCATTTCAGCCAGTCCCATATAGTCTATCACCTTCATCTGCCATTCTTCCAGAGTGGGTAAATCTTGAGTCTTCCGGTGCTTTGCGATAAGTACTCTTGCTGCTGTGGTAGCGTACATAAAAAAAATTCTATCCTTCTTTGGCACCAATTGGCCGACTATGCCCAGGGGGGTGAAGTTTTTGGCTCCCAGATCCACTTCCGCCTGCCTCTTGCAGGACTCCCCTGGAGGTCTCTCTGCCACCCAAAGCCTCCAGGACCACCCACTGTGTGTCAACAGAGACAGAGGCGGAGCCAGGGGTGGGGCAGTGATGTCACCCCCCCTCAGGGATGACACCTGGGGGGGTCCGCACCCTCCCTTCCTCCGCCAGTGAACAGAGATCCGAGATCCGAACTGGTTCCTGATTTGCTACTGGGCCATGTTCAAGGTGTTACTACAGTGGTACCTCAGGTTACAGACGCTTCAGGTTACAGACTCCACTAACCCAGAAATAGTACCTCAGGTTAAGAACTTTGCTTCAGAATGAGAACACAAATTGCCCAGCAGCAGCGGGAGGCCCCATTAGCTAAAGTGGTGCTTCAGGTTAAGAACAGTTTCAGGTTAAGAATGGACCTCCGGAACAAATTAAGTACGTAACCAGAGGTACCACTGTATTAGTATTGTTAACAAAAGTCAGGTGTCTGCTCCGCTCTCTGCCAAGCAGTGGCAAAGCCCTTGGGGTCCCAGGCACCCACCCGGGGTCTGTGTTCCTCTGGAGGAACAGAAGGTGCAGCGCAGACGGTCGTGGCTTTAAGATACATGGTTTATTCACCTATTTACACCTTCAGTCTGCAAGGTGGGAGTCCAGATCTTACAGCTTGTTCCCCAAAGCAGAGCAGCGTTTATGGGTATCAGCAGCTCCTCCTCCTCCTCTTCTTCTTCTTCTTCTTCTTCTTCTTCTTCTTCTTCTTCTTCCCAGCAACCCCTTCTGCCTGACCCCCTTTTGCTGTCACCTTCAGCACTCAGTTACCCTGACAGCCTTTCAGACCCCTATCTCTGTCCACACCTCAGGGCACAAACTCTCTTGCATTGTTAATGCCCCTCACTTGCTCTTTAGTGTTCCTTGATGGCCAAAGCTCAGCCACAGGAATCACCCTGCAGCTTGTGCTTTGATCCTAGCATTTATTCATTTCTAAGGGTTTTTTTTTGGGGGGGGCTCCCCATCTTAAATCTATAATAGTATTACAGTCACACCTCATGTTACGTCCGCTTCATGTTACGTTTTTTCAGGTTGCATCCCGCAGCGACCCGGAGGTACCAGAGAGGGTTACTTCCGGGTTTCGCCACTCGCGCATGCACACAAGTGGCAAAACACACCGCGCACATGCACAGATACGGCGCTTCAGGTTGCAGGCTTTTCACATTGCAAACAGGACTCCGGAACGGATCCTGTTTACAACTGGAGCTACCACTGTATACACATTGTATTATCAATATCATTAGTATTAGTATTTTGCTATGCTATACAGTGGAACCTCGGTTTTCGAACTTAATCTGTTCTGGAAGGCTGTTCAGCTTCCAAAACATTTGAAAACTGAGGCGCAAAGGGAGAGTGTCAATTTCAACGGTGAAAACTGAAAAAACACACAGCGGAAGCAGTTAGACTTCTGAGGCACATTTGTAAATGGAGCAATTACTTACTTTCAGGTTTTCGGCATTCGAAAACTGAAACGTTTGGCTTCAGGGACGCTTGAAAACTGAGATTCCACTGTACAATAAAGCCCAGAAAAACTTGGGACCAGTTTCTCTGCGAGTTGGCCTGGCACCACTTGACCCCCCATTGATTGGGGGGGAGGAGGAGGAAGAAGAAGAAGAAGAAGAAGAAGAAGAAGAAGAAGAAGAAGAAGAAGAAGAAGTTTATTTATACCCTGCCCATTTGGCTGGGTTTCCCCAGCCACTCTGGGCAGCTCCCAACCGAAAATTAAAAACACAACACAGCATTAAAGATTAAAAACTTCCCTAAACAGGGCTGCCTTCAGATGGAACTGGAGCTCCCACGGGGGACACATAATGCCCATTTCTCATTGGTAAGAACTCGCATCATTTTGTGTGGCAGCACTTCGGAACTCCCTGGCTAGTGATATCGAGAAGGCCCCTTCAACTGCGTTTTTCCTGGCACCTGCTAAAAACATTTCTAACCAGGCCTGTGGAATGTGGATGTGTTTCTTCATCTGTTTTTAGTTTATTGCTGGATTCATCCTGCAAGTCTATTGAAAAGTTGCGCTTACTGACAATATTGTTTTATCCTTTTTCGTAAGCCGCTTTGAGGGTGTGTGTGTGTGTGTGTGTGTGTGTGTGTTTGTTTTGCATTCAAGCAGTGTTTAAATTCTGTGAAACAAATGAATTGCTGGGGGCTGGGAGCCTCGGGGTCCCATCCCAATCTGAGTCTATGGTTTTATGAACTAAACCAGGCAGGGGTCTAGCCCCCAGTGACTCGGGGAAGGCTAACCAGGAGGTCATTGTTCACAGGTGTCTGCAGGAGAGGAGGACACGGAAACCCAGCAGAGTCCTTGTTGGGCCGCCCAAGATGTCCGAATGCCTTGGCCTTCTCTCCGCGGCCTCATCCGGACGCATCAGCAAAAGGCTTGGAAGCAGCAGCAGCAGCAGTGGAAAAGGAGGGGGCCTCTTCCCTCCCACCCATAAAGGGGGTCTCACCCGCTGCCATTCTCCCCCATTGAGGTGAAGGGGCAGGTGCCCCCAGAGGAGGATTGGGGGCTGGGGTGTGGCTCCCCCCCCCCTTGCAGGACCACTCAGGTGTCTTCTGAAAAGGAGCAAAAAGCAAAAAGACCCTGGCTTCTGTCTCTTTCAATGGGGGGGGTCCAGAGGGTCAGGCAGCGGGGAAGAGGGGCGGGCAGGCGGGTGCCCGCAGGATTTATTTGGACCAAGGACAGATCCCTGAGCCCAGATGCAACACCGCCCAGCAGAGGTGCCCCAGGGCATGTGCAGAGCGTATGTCCCGCTTCAAGAAGTAGCTACAACTACCAGCCCCTCCACCACCGACTTGGGGTGGGGACACTGGTGGAGTAACAGTGTGGCACACCATTGGGGAGGGGGGTACCATTGCACCCCGAACACATGCCGCATACCCTCCCCTCCATGCTGGGCGTCACGCCACCCACAGGCAACATGCCACGCTCCTGGGACGCGCGTCAGCCATGCCCCCACCTGCTATCCGCCCCCAGTGCCGTGCAGCTTTTGCCATGGGGATGGGGGAGAAGGGCACCCAGCCTCTTCAGCCCCAGAGCGGCACCCTAAGCATGGGCTCCTCACCTCGCCCAGTGGCCCTTTCCCAAAAACTCCAGGGGAAGGAAGCAGCTGAGCTATGGAACTCCCTCCCACTGGAGACAGGGATGGGCACCAACCTGGGTGGCTATAAAAGGGGATTGGGCAAATCCACGGAGGAGCAAAGGGATATGGATTGCTACCAGCCAGGAAGCCTCTGCTCTGCCTTCCCAGTCAGAGGCAGCCATGGTTCTGAATCCCAGTTGCTGGTGTTGTAAACAATAATTGCCCTTTTCCCCTTATGGGGTATCCAAGAGCCCATATAGAGTCCTTACGTAGGTTCCCTATTGGTAGGAGAAAAAAACAGAGGCCAAGCAGAGAATATTGAGAAGCAAAGCAGCTAGTAAGCCTGATCTTTACTGATCTGTTGCAACAGGGGGCTCCCCCCACATGCAGGAAAGGAGGAGAACCCAGAACCAAGGTGTGCCTGCCCTTATATAGACATTTTAAATCCCCTGCCCTGGAGCTCAAGACCACCCCTCCATACATCATACATACATCACAGAAGGGGTGTAACCCAAGACCACCACCCCAGATACATCATGCCTACATCACAGAAAAGGTAGTCTACAACAGAAATCTGAGTGACTTGTGTATCTCATCTGACAGGTTACCTGTTTAATGGTGACTTGATTGGATTGCCTGGGAAGCCTGGACAGTCTTTTGTAATGATGAATATTTAGTTCCTGAGTCAGGTCACAGGCTCACCCTATTCAAACACAAACAGACATGCCCTTTAGATAGGATTTGTGAAGGAAAAGACAGTGGGGAGTCTTTTCCATTTTCCTTTGACCTTGCAGAGAAAACATTTGGGAATCAAAAATGGTTCCAGGTCGGTCTTCCTGTGCTGATCCATGTACCGGCTTGGTTGGTACATTTATTATATATCTAAGAGCTTAAAATTCTTATCACACTGGAAACCACAGGAGAGGAGAGTTGCTCTGGCGCTTGGATCCTGCCCGCTGGTTTCCCAGAGGCCTCTTTCTGGCCACTGTGGGAACAGGAGGCTGCACTAGACGGGTGGTTGGAAAGTAAGATTTTGTTTTATAAAATTGATTTCTTCCCTCCCCTTCTGTAATTTGCCTCCTTTTGGGGCGATTATTGGCCAGCAGGGAACTCCCAAGAGCCTCCTAGGCAGCTGAGGGTCCTTGCTTGGGCCTGGGAGGGGTCTTTCTCGCCCTGCCCCCTTGCCTTGCCAGGGATGCCTTGCCTGGTCTTGGGCATGGAGCCCCTGAGGTTCTTGGAGAGAGAAAGGCAGCGTCTCTTGTAATAAATGGTAGACCAATGAACACGGCAGGAATATATTGCAGAAATCACACAGGATTAGAAAACCCTCCCTCTGTCCCATAGCTCAAATCCAAGAGGTCCCCGTGTAACATCCTGCCCTCCTTGGGAGTCTCCAGATTCTCTTTCTAGTCTACAGGATGAGTGCAAGAGAGGCTGAGGGGAAAGAAAGAAGAAGGGATTGCAAGGCTGAGGTCCTCTGAGTCTCTTCCAGAAGCACCCACAGAAAGGAGGGTGGGGCTGAGGAGGGCACCCAGTTTGGGGCTACAGACAAGGGACAGCCCAGCAGGCAGCCACCCCAAAACCTCCTGCAGCTTCCCCCCCCCAGGCAAGACAAGCAAGGAAAGAGGGGTGGGGTGGAGGTCCAAGGAAGAGAGGGGCAAATGCTTCCTGCCCAGGAGGGTCTCTCTCCTGCTCCATAGCTGCAGCAGCAACACTTGTGAGGTGGGAGGGCTAGGAATGGTCCTTACAGCCGTGCCCTGAGCAGGGGGCTCCCCACAGCCAGCCATCGCCTCCCCCTTCTCTTCATGTTGCCGCCTTTGTTGTTGTTGTTGTTTAGTCATTTAGTCGTGTCCGACTCTTTGTGACCCCCTGGACCAGAGCACGCCAGGCACTCCTGTCTTCCACTGCCTCCCACAGTTTGGTCAAACTCATGCTGGTAGCTTTGAGAACACTGTCCCACCATCTCGTCCTCTGTCGTCCCCTTCTCCTTGGGCCCTCCATCTTTCCCAACATCAGGGTCTTTTCCAGGGAGTCTTCTCTTCTCCTGAGGTGGCCAAAGTATTGGAGTCTCAGCTTCAGGATCTGTCCTTCCAGGGAGCACTCAGGGCTGATTTCCTTCAGAATGGAGAGGTTGGATCTTCTTGCAGTCCATGGGACTCTCAAGAGTCTCCTCCAGCACCAGAATTCAAAAGCATCAATTCTTCAGTGATCATCCTTCTTTATGGTCCAGCTCTCGCTTCCATACATCACTACTCGGAAAACCATAGCTTGAACTATACGGACCTTTGTTGGCAAGGTGATGTCTCTGCTTTTTAAGATGCTGTCTAGGTTTATCATCGCTTTTCTCCCAAGGAGCAGGCGTCTTTTATTTTTATTTTATTTTTTATAAAATTTTTATTGGTTTTACAAAGTTTTTAAATAACAAACAAACACTTAAAAAGACAAACATACACGTATAGTTTCATACCATATTTTCATAAACCTCTTTTCTTGGACTTCCCCTCCCCCCCCCTTTCTGCATCCCAATGTCCATAACTTTTAGCAACTCCCAATTGTTACTTCCAACCTCTGTCATCTTAGTCTTCTCTATATTCTGACCTTATACCACTGTATCCCTTTGTCTCTGAAAACCACAACACTTTAACATTCATTGAGTTTATAATAGTCCTTAAGGTAACTTTTAAATTTTCTCCATTCTTCTTCCACCGTCTCCTTTCGTTGGTCGCTGATTCTGCCTGTCATCTCAGCCAATGTCATATAGTCCATCACTTTCATCTGCCATTCTTCCAAAGTGGGTAGATCTTGTGTCTTCCAATACTTCGCGATGAGTATTCTTGCTGCTGTTGTGGCATACATAAAAAAAGTTCTATCCCCTTTGGACACCAATTGGCCGACAATGCCCAAGAGAAAGGCCTCTGGCTTTTTAGGAAAAGTACATTTAAGTACCTTTTTCATTTCATTATAGATCATTTCCCAGAAAGCCTTAATCTTCGGGCACGTCCACCAGAGGTGATAGAAGGTACCTTCAGTCTCTCTACATTTCCAACATTTATTATCGGGCAAATGGTAAATTTTTGCCAGCTTGACTGGGGTCATGTACCACCTATAAACCATTTTCATAATATTTTCCTTTAGTGCATTACATGCCGTGAATTTAATACCGGTGTTCCATAACCATTCCCAGTCAGCTGACATGATATTGTACCCAACATCCTGTGCCCACTTGATCATAACCGATTTGACTGTTTCGTCCTGTGTATTCCATTTCAGCAACAAGTTATACATTCTAGATAAAATCTTAGTATTGGGTTCTAATAACTCAGTTTCTAGTTTTGATTTTTCCACCTGGAAGCCAATTTTCCTATCCTGTTTAAAAAACTCCATTATTTGACGGTATTGAAACCAATTTTGTACTTTATGTTTCAATTTCTCCTGGCTTTGTAGTTTAAGCTTATCTCCATCCTGTTCCAAAATTTCCCAATACTTCGGCCATCCGACCTCCATATTGAGTTTCTTCACTGCTTTAGCCTCCACTGGTGACACCCATCTAGGGGTTTTGTTTTCCAACAGATCTTTATATCTTGTCCAAACATTATATAGTGCTTTCCTAACAATATGATTTTTAAAAGCACTATTAGCTTTGTCATACCATAAATATGCATGCCAACCAAAAGCATTGTTAAAACCCTCCAGATCCAAAATGTCCGTATTCTCGAGGAGCATCCATTCTTTCAGCCAGCAAAAAGCTGCTGCCTCATAGTACAATTTTAAGTCCGGCAGGGCAAAACCCCCTCTTTCTTTTGCATCTGTCAATATTTTAAATTTAATTCTGGGCTTTTTGCCCTGCCAGACAAATTTCGAAATATCTTTCTGCCACCTCTTGAAACATTCCATCTTGTCAAGAATCTGCAAGGTCTGAAACAAAAATAGCATTCTAGGCAATACATTCATTTTAATCACCGCAATTCGGCCTAACATTGACAATTTCAAATTTGACCATATTTCTAGATCTTTTTTGATTTCTGACCAACATTTTTCATAATTGTCCTTATACAAGTTCACATTTTTAGATGTCAAATAAACCCCTAGGTATTTGACCTTCTTAACCACTGTCAGCCCTGTCTCTTCTTGGAATTTCTCCTTTTCCATATCTGTTAAGTTTTTTCCTAAAACTTTGGTTTTTTGTTTATTCAACTTAAATCCAGCCACCTGGCCAAACTGTTGTATTATTTCTAGAACCTTTTTCGTACTAGTGATTGGCTCTTGTAAAGTCAATACTAAGTCATCTGCAAACGCTCTTAACTTGTAATGTTTAGCTCCGACCTGCACTCCTTTAACCTGCTGGTCATTCCTTATCATATTCAGCAACACCTCCAGAACTGAAATAAAAAGTAATGGGGAAATTGGGCACCCCTGTCGTGTTCCTTTTTCTATCTTAAGCTCCTCAGTTACTACGTTGTTTACAATCAATTTAGCCTTTTGTTCAGAATATACTGCAGCCATACCATTCTCAAAACCTTGGCCTACCCCCATCCCTTGAAGGTTCTTCATCATAAAGCTCCAAGAAATATTATCAAAGGCTTTCTCCGCGTCCACAAAAATCAATACTGCTTTAGTGTTTATATTCACCTCTAGCTTTTCCAAAATGTCTATTACATTCCTTACATTGTCTGCCAGGTGTCTTTTAGGGAGAAAGCCTGCTTGGTTCTTATGAATCCTTTCCATCAACACTCTTTTAAATCTTTTTGCCAAAATGTCTGCAAAAATTTTATAATCCACATTAAGTAGTGATATTGGGCGGTAGTTCTTCAGTTGAGTCTTTTCAGTCTCTGTCTTTGGTATGAGTGAAATATATGCTTCTTTCCACGATTCAGGTGCCTTCTTTCCCTCAAGGATCTCATTACAAACTTCTTTTAATGGTTGAGTCAACCATTCCTTCAACGATTTGTAATATCTAGAAGTCAGTCCATCTGGTCCTGGAGATTTGCCCAGTTGCATGTTCTGAATGGCGGCCTCTATCTCTTGTTCTGATATTCTCTGGTTCAGATCCATCTTACTTTGATGAGAGATTTTTTGTAATCCATATTTATCAAGGAATTTGTCTATATCTTCTTCATTTTGCGAACCTTGAGTATATAGCTTTTTAAAATAACTCAAAAAACAGTTTCTAATTTCATTAGGTTTAGATATATTCTTTCCATCCACTTCTAGGCTTGTAACCGTATTCAATTTCTGCCTTTTCTTCAATTGCCATGCCAGAAGTTTGCCACATTTATTTGCTGATTCAAATGTCTTTTGTTTCATTTGTTTTATCTTCCATTCAATCTCTTGGTTCATCAATTCCATATATTGTGTTTGATATAACTTGATCTCTCTTAGAATCTCCTGGGACTTTGGTTTTGTTCTTAATTTTTTCTCTCCTTCCTTTATCTTTTCCAAAATCTTTTCTTTTTTCTCATTTTGTTTTTTTCTCTTTATTGAATTTTGTTGAATCAAGAAGCCTCTCATCACTGCTTTACTTGCGTCCCAGATCACTCTCTTTTCCACGTCGGTCCTCAAATTTATTTCAAAATAGTCTTTTAGGGTTTTTTGGGCCTTCATAAGGATCTCCTTATCTCGAAAGAGGGTGTCATTCATTCTCCATCTGAATTGACCAGTTGTTGTAAGTTTCATCTCCATCCTCACGGCATTATGGTCGGAGCAAGTTTTTGGGCAGATTTCCACCTTCTTAACCTTTGGAGCCATACCACTAGTAATCCAAATTTGATCAATTCTGGTCCAGGTCATCATTGCTTGAGAGAAAAAGGTTCCCTCTCTCTCCAGAGGGTTCCTTGTTCTCCATATATCTATCAAATCCATGTTTTCCGTCATTTCGAAAAAAGTCTTAGGAAGTCTCCCTTCCTTGCTAACTGTTAGTCTTTGTGCCTTGTCCATGTTAGTGGAGACCACACCATTCATGTCTCCCATGATTATCATATTGTAATCCAGATAGTCCATCAGAGTTTCATGAAGTCTCTTAAAGAAGTCAGATTTACCTTCATTTGGTGCATAAATTCCCACAACTAAAAATTTTTCTCCTTGTACTTGTATCTCCACTGCCAGATATCTCCCTTGTTCATCTTTAAATATCATTTTTGGGGCCCATTTCTCTTTCACATATATTACAACTCCTCTTTTCTTAACTTTATCTGATGCAATAAATTCTTGTCCTAGTCTTTTATTTATAAGTAATCTTCTATGGGCTCTAGTTATGTGAGTTTCTTGTAGACATATCAAGTCCAGTTGTTCTCTGTTCAAAATATGAAACACTTGTCTTCTCTTCAGAGGCCCATTAAGTCCATTACAATTCCAACTAAGGAATTGCAGAGCCATCTTATTATTTTTCTGAAGCTCCTCCAACAGCTCCAAGTTGTTGCTCTTCTTCTGATGGTGGTGGTTTTTGTCCAAACGAGAGATTCAAAATGTCTAGTACTCTCCTCTGTTCTGCAAGTACGTCCACTGTCCCCTTCTGTAGGTCCTCCTGATTTCTTGCCAAAAATTTGTCCTTGTCTTGAATAGTCTTTATCTTCACCTTCTTTCCCCTGTAATCAAATGACAGTCCTTGTGGAAATTCCCACCTAAAACGGATAGAGTTTTTCTTCAGCAGAAGAGTCAAATCTTTGTAGAAGTTTCTTAAATCCAGAATATATTTTGGAATATCTTTGAAGATCTGTATAGCTGAATTTCCAATTTGCAAGGCCTTTCCAAAGTGTAGTCCTAATATTTTGTCTCTTTCGTCCTTGGATCTAAATGTAATCAGGCAATCTCTCGGGGTCTTTCTGTCCTGCTTTTTGCCCAGTCTGAAAGCTGTTGTAATTTTGAATTCATCTTCTTCAAGATCCCAGCAGTCAACAAACTCCCGTGTCAGATATTCCGCGAGATTGTCTCCTTCATTCTCTGGAATCAGTCTTAATTTTAAGTTTCTCTCTTTTCTCTGTAACTCCCACAAGGCCAAAGTTGCGTCGTGTTCATAAACCTTCTTAGCGATCGGCTCTAATTTCTCTTGTGTCCCTTCAGCAGTAACTTTGGCATCTTCAGCAATTTTACGCGTAGTAGCATTTTCCTCCACCAATTTATTTATTGATTCTGTATTCTGGTTTAGTCTTACTGATATTTCTGTTAATTTTTGTGTATTTTCTGAAGTCTGTTTTGTCAGAGACTCCAAAGATTGATTTATTTTAAGCAGGGCTTCTGTCACGGCATCCATAGAGACAGCCGTCCCTTTTTCTTGTCCTGTTGTTCCTGCAGATCCAGTAGTTACGCCTGAAATTGAGCCTCTTTTCTTTGTCTGTTGCTGCAGCTGTTGTTGTTGTTGTTGCTTGGTCTTGGCTCTTGTAACTATCTCTTCTTGTGAGCCACTCATGTCAAGGTCGTTTCCCACGGGAGCTATTCCCCGTTGGAAAATTCCACTGTCCCAAGCTGTGCCAAATTTTACTTTACCCTCTAGGGGGAGCAAATCAAAATGGCCAAAAATAAAATGTCCAAGTACAAAGACAAAGGAGAATATCCAAGGATGTAAAAAGAAAAGTTTTTTAACACAGTTAAAGCAAGTATAACTGGAGGCTTGTAGCTACAAATTGCCACAGTTTCCCAGTATATACTGTTTCATCTTGTGATGTACTGTAGCCAGGCACTGTATAAACTTTGTATCGCAGTATCACTTTTACAGGAGAAAGTCAGTTCAGTGTCCTATTGTCCTAAAAGGCAGACCGTTTCATACTTTTGTTAGCTGAGACAGCAGAGGATTTTTACTGTAAATAGGTCGTGCAGTTACTAAAGTCTCTTTCACCTCCCCTCTGCCCTGCTAGCTAGAGGGGAGATCTAAGGTCTGAGTGTCCGGTTTAGTTATATAAAAGCAAGTTTCAACGGATACAGATTTAGAGTTCCGTTGCTTTCACTTTCATGCAGTCGGGGGGAGGGAGACTTCCTTGATTTAACCTCCCCGCTTTTAGTCCGATTTTCAGAATTTGAAGGGTCCCAATTGTTTTCAATTCCTACTCACGGGAATTCAGTCCAAATTTTCTTTCAGGAAGGAATCGGCGCTCTCCGCTTATGGCGACGCGGCTTCACTCCGCAGGCTGGGTGACGACTCTCAGCACCGCGCTCACTCCCGATGCCGCTCCGTAGCCTTTAAAAAGGCTCTTTCGCAGTACTGGGGGGCGCAAAGGTGCCCACCGAATCTCCTTGTTCTCAGGCTTCAATCTCAGGAGCAGGCGTCTTTTAATTTCGTGACTGCTGTCACCATCTGCAGTGCTATTCTCCAAATCACGCCCCCTCAGTACATGCACACGTTATTCCAAAGGATTTTGCTGTTGGCCCAGCAGCAGCCCAGCAAGAAGGTTCTGGGTGGATTAGACGAATTCATGGAAGAGAGGGCTATTGATGACTTGCTAGCCAGGAGGCCTCTTGGGCTCGGATCCTGCTTGCTGGTTTCCCCTCACTGGCCACTAGGAGAAGAACAGGCTGCCGGACTTGGTAGACCCTCCTTGGGCCTGATCCAGCCGGTTCTTCTCCAGGTCTTCTGTGCTAGCAGAATGTCTCAGCCCAGTCTACACAAGGTCTTTTTGGAGGAAGTCAACACAGCACGGAGAATCCCGACCCTGGAGTCCTCAGGGAGGCCCAAAGAGCAGCAGGTGTGGGCACGCCCCACGGCGTCTCTTCTAGAGCAGATATTCCCGGTGGTCTCTCTGGGCCTGGGCAGCCCCCCAGAATCAGGCTCCCTGGTCCTTGGGGAGGAGGCACTGGCAGCGGCCCAGAGCTGGTGGGGCAGAAGGGGCTTCCGGGGCCCCGGACAGCTGAGGATGGGGGGAGCCCCGCAAAAGGAGGCAAGTCTGGGCTCCAGGGTGGGGCAGGAGCAACCCCTGCAGACCCCAGCCCTGCAGAGAAAGAGCCAGGGGTCAGGCGAGGGTTAAGGGCCCTTGTGAAGAGCAGGCCCCTCTTCTGATGCCCCAAAGGAAGGGGCGTTCAAAGGGCAAATGACCCCCTGGCTGGTGATGCCCTCCTCCTACCCCATGGGGGGGAATGGGTAGGAGCCAAAGCAGCTGGAGACCTCTCTTACCACAGAAGGGCTCCGTCCAGGCACAGGGTGGGGGGCCAGGTGGTTGCAGGTGGGGCGGGAAGGTTTTGCAGCCGCCGGCCTTGAAGCGAGGGGCAAGGCTGGGAGGGGAAGGCTGTGGAGGCAAGAGGAATCATGGAAGGGACCCCCAAGGGTCATCCAGCCCAACCCCCTGCACCACTCCCTGGCCCATCCTGCTGTCCCCTATCTTAAAGTTGTAGAGTTGGAAGGCACCTCTGAAGGTCCTCTAGTCCAACCCCCTGCAATGCAGGAATCACAACTAAGAATCTGTCAGGCTTCGGGGAATCGGCAGTAGATAAGATGGAAGAAAGGGACTTCTTACCAGTTAGAAACTGTCAGAACCAAAGCAAGAGAACAAAGAGCTCATCTCCTAGAAATGGTGGTGCTCCCAATTAAGGATTACACCCGCTTCTGTCACTATTAACCTATGTCACTCCTACGTTATGTAATCTGAGCTTGTGCTTTCTGTGCTTTCTGTTCTGAGACTTTCTGAGCTCTTCTCAACCTTGGACTGAGCGGACGAATGCTTTCCAGAGACAGTGGATCTGTTAACCCTCTCCCTCCCAGTGCTTCTTCTCCTAGCTGTTCCCCATCCGGTATTTCCCAGCTTCTGCCTTCTGAACTATGCCCCTCTTCAAACCACTGTTCCAAATCTATACTGTCCTCCTGTTCCTGGGAAGTTTCAGGATCCGGATCTGGAGCAGGGGGAGGCTCCCACCATTCCTCCTCAGTGCAGCCCTCCTCAGCAGGTTCCCTGACAGAACCCCTGACAGAGGCCACCCAAACTCTGCTTGAAAACCTCCAAGGAAGGAGAGTCCGATCTTGGGACTTCTGGGCGCCCACCTACCTGGTGGCAGAGGGCAGCGGCTGTTGGTGCGTCAGAGTCGGCTGCAGCAAAGCCTTGGGGGGCTGGTGCCGCAGGAGGGGGGCAGCACTCCCACGGGGGTCCTAGGAAGGAGAGAGAGAGAGGGAGAGCTGTCTGCCGCCTGCCTTGTGGCTCCCAAGGAGGGTTTGTTCCGCTTGCTCTCCCCACAGCTGCCAGGGGAAACTGGGAGAGCAGCTGCCTGCTGCCCTAGGGGTCCTGCCCCACAGCTCCTTGTCCCTCCCAAAAGGCCCTAAGAGGAGAAGGGTGCAGGGAAGACACAGGAGCCATGGACTCATTTTTTCGGGGGGGAAAGCCTTGTGAGAAGTTAGTACTTTTTTGAAGCCCCCCCCCTTAGGGCAGGACAAGAACACCTGGAATTGGGGAGGGGGTCAGGCCAGAACCTGCGTGTCCCGTGTCCAGCGTAGCCTTGGCCTCTCGCTGTTGCCTCGCTCTCCGATTTGAGAACCAAACCTAGTGGGAATGAAGACAAATTCACAGGCAGTCTGGGTTGGGGCCACACCCTGCTCCAGAACTCCTGGGAATCCCATGAAGCTGAAGGTGCAGCACAGGGTTCACCTATGGAACTCACTGCCACAGGAGGCAGGGGGAGTTGCTCTTGTGCTCAGATCCTGCTTGCAAGGTTTCCCACAATGGGCGTCTGTTTGGCCCTGAGAGAACAGGATGCTGGGCCAGAGAGGGCATTGGACTGATCCTGTAGCCTCTTTGCATTGTTATAGGAATGCCAAGGTCTCACATATTGAAAATCATATGTTCATAAATTTACAAGGCAAACACATAAACAAGTATATAAGCTATGTGTCTGAAATAGTACTGGAGAGCCACCCTGAAGCCACGTTGACTCTTCCAGGGACCTCAAATATTCTCTGCAGTGAGGAAGGAAATGGGGAAGCCTCCCCATTGTCCCTTTGCTCAAATCCTGTCTTAAGGGCATATTTGTGACCTGTGACCTGGGTTCAGGAACTAAATATTTAGCATCTCCAAAGGAATGGCCAGGCTGCCCAGGTAAAGCAATCAGTGACCATTGTCAGGTATCCTGACAAACAGGATTTCTGGGGTAGACCGCCCCCTGTGGTGTGTTTCTGTTGGAGAGCGCCTCCTCCTGTGATGTATGTATGATGTTTTGGGGGGTGGTCTTGAGCTACAGGGGAGAAAATTTTAAAAGTCTATATAAGGGCTTGCGCACCAATGTTCTGGGTTCCTCCTCTCCCTCCCTGCGTGAGGTGAGTGAGGACCCTGTTGCAACAGATCAATAAAGATCAGGCTTACTAGCCGCTTTGCTTCTCAATATTCTCTGCTTGGCCTCTGTTATTTCCTCCAACCTACTTAAGGACTCTATACGGGTTCTTAGGTACCCCATAAGGGAAAGGAGCAGTTGTGGGTCCCTCCCCCCCATAACAGCATGTTCTTATGTTTTCAGCGTTTGGGTGAGGATCCTGTGGCTCTGAGGTTGCTTTGCACAGTGGCGTTTGGGGGAGCAAAGCCTTTGTCCCGGGTGAGGGAGCAGGCAGCAGGAGGAGATTCACTTACTCTGATGGTGTCGGCTGGGAGCCCAGTAGCAGAAGCCAGCTCCTCCCGCGCAGCCGTCTCTGGATACGGCCCTCTCTGGAATGCTGGAAGGGAGTTTGGGAATTACATCCAGCTGCCCCCCTTGGCCCAGATCCCAAAGCACCACACTGTGATTGACAGGACCCCTCAGATGGAGATACAGTGGTACCTCGAGTTAAGAACTTAATTCGTTCCAGAGGTCCGTTCTGAACCTGAAACTGTTCTTAACCTGAAGCACCACTTTAGCTAATGGGGCCTCGTGCTGCTGCCGCGCTGCCAGAGCACGATTTCTGTTCTTATCCTGAAGCAAAGTTCCTAACCCGAGGTACTATTTCTGGGCTAGCGGAGTCTGTAATTTGAAGCATCTATAACCTGAAGCGTATGTAACCTGAGGTACCACTGTACTGCTGTGATAATGACCCTAGACCAGGGGTGTCCAAACTTTTTACAAAGAGGGCCAGATTTGATGAAGTAAACATGCATGAGGGCTGACCAAAGTTGTTGACCCTTTTTTAGGATTAGTCAGCACAAAATTGCTCACCATGCGCGAGATAGCGGTGGATGAGTCCTAGAGCTGTATGCAGGGCGCATGCACGAGTTGCCCAACAAAGAGCTGGGCACATGTAGGGATGATTGTGGGGTCCGGAGGGAGCACATTCCCCACCCGCAGGCAGCCTCAGCCTGCCTGCACGTGTGACCTTGGGGTGCAGGGCACCCCCCCCCCAGACAAAGCCACAGCTGTCTGAACATCGTACCCTCTGTCTAACCTTTTGCGGTCTCAGTAGTCTGCGGTGTCCTGTCTGTGACCTTTGTCTCTGAGACCATTTGTCTCCTTTGTCATACACTGTGCAAGGGGAAGATGACGCGGTGGAAACAGGTGCCAAAATAACTTTGTACCACCCCACGATCTCGGGACAGGAAGATGTGTAAAGGTCACAGCCCCAAATGTATCTGCCTGGGTTTGCATATTTGTGTCAATAAAAGGAGCCTCCACAGAGCTGGCCGGCAGCTTGCTTGCAGCTCACCTGCATTATCAACTCCTGCCTCATGTCCATCACTTCAGCGCATGTGCAAGCGGGTGAGCAAGCAGCAGCACCTGTGGGGCCAGATTAAAGCTATGGGAGGGCCAGATTTGGCCCGTGGGCTGGACTTTGGACATGCCTGCCCTAGACTCTCTGCCTTCCCTCGGAAGCACCCAAGAGGAGGCAGGCTGCCTTGCAAAGCCCTTCCAGGTCCCAAGTGGAAACCTTAACCCTTCAGAGTCCTTGCCCTTGTGGGGGCCCTGATCCTGCACAGCCCCAGGAACTCACCTTGTTCCAAGACCTCCAGCTGCTGCTTGGAGAAGACAGTGCGGCTCCTGTTCCTGCCTGGCTTGCCTGCTGCGGGGGGCCTCGCCACCTCCTGCATCCCCTCGGGGGGAGCCGGGGCCTCTGTCCTCTCCTCTGAACCCTGGGGACTCCTCTCCCAAGGCAAGGTGGGACCTGCAGAAGAGAGGGAGTGCAAACCAAGTGTGGGTGTCTGTGCAGCGAGATTCCTGGAAGCAGGACCCAGAGCAAGTCACAGCATCCTACAATCGTAGAGTGGTAGAGTTGGAAGGGATGCATTTTAAATAAAAGGACGCATTCTACTCATGTAAAAACACGCTGATTCCCAGACCGTCCACGGGCCAGATTGAGAAGGCGATTGGGCCGGATCCGGCCCCTGGGCCTTAGTTTTCCTACCCACGTCCTGAAGCCTTTTCACAACATCTCTTACCTGACTGCAGAGGCTTGAGGAAGGCAGCCTGCTCTGCGAAGGGCATCCCCACCGGCAGACTTCTTAGGATTCGGTTGATGGAGGACACCTGGAGAGGGAGGGAGGAAAGAGACTGTGGCTGGAAGGGGCCCCCAGAGTCAGGCTCCAATCCTGACACATTCAGGAGGATCACACTGCAGCGCCAGAGGTGGCGTGGTGGTTAGAACGTCAGACTAGGACCTGGGAGAGACCAGAGATCGAATCCTCCACTCGGTCATGAAGCTCAGTGGGTGTGGCCTTGAGGGACCGGTCCCTGCCTCTCAGCCTAGCCTGTCTCAGAGGGCTGTCATTGAGATTGATTGAGGTGGGGGGGGGGAGAGAACCGCGCATGCCACCTAGAGCTCCCTGGAGGAAAAGCTAGGATAGAAATGCAAGAAATAAAACAAGAAATAAACAAATTGCACTCGGTGCAGTTATAACATTTGGGGGGTTGGGAAGTCTGACAAGATTTCCAGTTGGCAAAGGCTCCGTTCAGAGCCGATGGCACCAGACTCCGTCCTCGGAGGCCTTGGCTGTGGAGGGGGTCCCCAGCTGCATCTTTCTCCTCTGGTGCAAGAGCCCCCCCCTTCCTGCTGCCTCTGGACAGGAAGAGTGGGTTGGGGGGGTCCCCTGCCTTCAGCCCCACAGCAAGATGGTTTCGGCTCTGCTGGGCTCAGAGGCTGGACAGAGCTCAAGAGATGCTTTCTTGCTCCGTGGCTTAAGGCCTGTCCCCGGCAAGGAGCAGAAGGCTGCCTGCGCTCCTGGAAGGTGAGGAGAGTGCTAGAGTCCCCCGACTCCTTTGCCCCTGGGGAGGGGCCACTGTTGTGCTGCCCTTTCACAGGCCTTTGCTTGCACCGATAATGGGATTCATTTCTTAGGAGGTGGGGAATCCAGAGGAGGGACCCAACCTGGGGATAATAATAGTAGTAATAGTAATAATAATAATAATTTCTTATTTATACCCCACCCATCTGGGTGGGTTTCCCCAGCCACTCTGGGCGGCTTCCAACAAAACACTAAAATACTATAACCTATTAAACATTAAAACCTTCCCTAAACAGGGCTGCCTTTAGATGTCTTCTAAAAGTTTGGTAGTTCTTTTTCTCTTTGACATCTGGTGGGAGGGCGTTCCACAGAGAGGGAGCCACCACCGAGAAGGCCCTCTGCCTCGTTCCCTGTAACTTGGCTTCTCACAGCAAGGGAACCGCTAGAAGGCCCTCAGCGCTGGACCTCAGTGTCCGGACAGAACAATGGACCTAGTCCATCCCATCAGTGCTCTGCCTTCTAACATTGTCCCACCCAGTGGCACATGGAATTATTGTGTGTGTGGGGGGGTGTGCATCACATGATTCACCTTGGCACATGTTTCCTGCTGTGTAAAGAAAAAGACAGTCACGCATGCCTTGATTGCATTGAAATTCACTTGGGAGCAGCTCTTGGGAAAAGATTTATAAACGAAACAGCACATCCATGGCAGGCTCCCAGCCCCAGCTTCTCGGTGCCCACAGGTAACCCCCCCCCCTGAGACCTGCCCCACCACCAGCTCATGGCAACTCACACTGGGCATCCTGTTGGCAGCGCAGGCTCCCTCCACCTGCAGCTGCCCTCTAATCTCCCAGGCAAAGAGGGACGGCTGTTCCCACTTCAGCTGGGCAATCCGGGCCACAACCTCCGGCGTGGTTGTCCGAGGGCGGCTCCCCCCCACGCCCTTTGGCTGGACGGCCCCCGTCTGGTAGTAGCGGGTGAGGATCTTGCTGACACAGCCGTTGGAAACCTGTGGTGTAAAAACAGGGGAGCGAGGAGCAATGAAGGGTTGCATGAAGAGAGAGAGAGAGTTGGGGGGCTTATGGGGGTTGGCTGCCCCCCTCCAGCTGCTTCAGATTGTCCCCAGCCCCTCAATCCCACCCCTCCTACTTAGCAACCATCCCCTTTGTTGTTGGTTTTGAGGGTCTGTCTAGCTGAGTCCCTTTCCGTTCTTGGGGTCTGGTTAGTGGGGATTAGAATCTAGCCAAGAAGGTTGCTGAAGTGGTCTGACAAGTTTCTTTGCAAGACAATGACCTCACCTGGCCTCTTAAGTGCCTCATCAGCATCCCAAAACAATAAGTTCAGCAAGAACTACAACTAAGTGAGGGAGCCCTACAGGTCTTTCCTCCACCCCCTCACCTAGTTGGGGGCACAGATGGCTGCATGTCCCTGTTGGTTCTGCCGGATGTCTTGGCAGCTTCCGATACCATCAACCGTGGCATCTTTCTGGGCTGCCTTGCTGGGATGGGCCTCACCTAGTTACTAGGTAGAGCAGCGGTTCTCAACCTGTGAGTCCCCAGATGTTGTTGGACTACAACTCCAGCTCAGGGATGATGGGAGTTGTAGTCCAACAACATCTGGGGACCCACAGGTTGAGAACTGCTGAGGTAGAGGAACAAGAGCCAGAGCAGTGCGAGAGAGAGCTGAGTTGGGAGCAGGCTGGAGGCTGGAGACACAGAGACGTGTTTGCTCTGCGCTGGATCGAAAGCTGAATAATGGAGAAGCAAGATCTGCTGGGGGTGTTAATGCCGTGGGCCCTTCCATCCTATGTTCAGGGTGTAGATCTGTGTAAATAAAACCAGATATCCTAAAGACACCACCACAAACCTTCATTCCAAGGAAACAGAAGCTGGTTGCAAGTGCTTGGAAACCCTGGAGCCTCTCGCTGCTCAGATATTGAGGGTGGTGTGTAACAAAGAAAATATCAAATAATCTGGATGAAGGCTATGACTTGGCCTTTGCTGCCCTTCTGCCGGGAGAGCTAAAGGCCCCGCTCCCACTGGCTTCCCACCCTCCATCTAATTTTTACCTTCAAGTGTCGGGAGATGTCTGAAGCACGCAGCCCACACGAAGCCAGCTCAACAATTCTCTTCCTCTTGAAGTTGGGCAGGGGGCAGCCGTTCACGAAGGGCCCCCCCAGCTGGTTCACACCACTGGTCCCTGCAAACAGCCCAGAGAGATGGCTTACACCCCTGGCTTTCCCCCAGAGAGCAGGCAAGGAAGGGGGGGTCTTCTGGGGCCGCCTGGAGTCTGGTGCTCAGCTGCATGTGGTCTTAGTCATGGTGTTGTTATATGGAAGAACGGGAATGTAGGAAAGCATTTGAAAATAATGTTAGCACATTTAATTTTAAGAACATGCGGAGAGCCAGCAGGATCAGGGCATTGGCCCATTTAGTCCCGCCTCCTGTTCTCACAGATGTCTCTGTGAAACCAGCAGGCAGGATTCGAACACAAGAGCAACTCTCCTCTCCTCTGGTTTCCAGCAACTGGGATTCAGAAACACAGCAGTCTCCAGCTGTGGAAGGCAGAGCACAGGCATATTGGCCAGTGGCAACCCCAGGAATTTGTCCGATCCTTTTTTGAAGCCATCCAAGTTGGTGGCCATCACTGCCTCCAGTGGGAGGGAGTTCCATGGGTTAGCTCTGTGCTGCATGAAGAAGGATTTCGTTTCCTCTCTCCCGAACCTTCAAACATTCAACTTCATTGGATGCCCAGGAGTTTTAGCGCTATGAGGGAGGGAGAAAAACTTTTCTCCCTCCTCTTTGTTTGAAGATGTTAAGGTTATGTCACCTGCAAATCTGACAGGGATTCCCTCCGTCCTGTCACCTAAGTCAGGGGTGGGGAGCAGGAGCCAGCCAGTGTTGGGTTAGGGTTAGGATCCTTAACTCACCCACCCTTTGCAGGTCAACTCTGAATCAGTTTGGAGGAAGGTGTTACTATGACTTGCTAGATCAAGAAACACTCTGTGGGCAGCGGAGAGAAGGCTCGATTTAGATATTTCAATTCACAACCTGACAGGTCAGGCGCTCAGATCACTGGGCAGAAATGCCAAGGCTTCTCTATGGCACACCAGGTGCCTAAACAGAGACCCCCAGCTGGCCAGGGAGGCTCCCTTTACCTTGGTGTTGCATTGCAGGACAACCCCGGCAGGACAGCTTCAGGGATTCTACAAGAGAAAAGCATTTATTTAGTTACTGCCATTTTATTCCATTTTCCCCAGAAGTCTCTCAAAGTGGCACCCAGCTTGGGCCGGGATGCCTTTCCTTTACTTCCGTTCTTGCTTGAGAAGTAATTGGTGGTTTTTGTTCCTTTAGCCAAGAGGAGGGTTCCTGAGGACACAGACTCACTTTCCCAGGTAGGTGGGGGGGGGTGTGTGTCTCCTTCCCTGCTTCTTTGAAGCTGCCTCCTTCATGGATCTCATTCCGGGAGGAGCCTTTGGAATGCCCTGAAACTGGGGGGGGGGGAGCAGTTGCTAAGAAAGGATTCTGCATTGGGGGGGAGCATCTCCCTGGGGACCTATTTCTCACTGCTCTCTTTCTTCCAAGAGGGAGGCTTCGATGTGATCTGAGAGGTGACATAATAGCCACTTTCAGACGAGGGAAGCGCTCTCCCACGGAAGGTGGAGCAATCTGGTTTTCTGCTGCTCTGGAGGGCAGGACCCAGAACTGATGGATTCACATGACAAAGGAAGGCGATTCCGACTAAACATTAGAAACAACTTCCTGGTGATGAGAGCCAAGCCACAGTGGAACTGACTCCCTCGGAAGGCGGTGGACTCTCTTGCGTTGGAAGTTTTTCAACAAGGGCGGGATGGCCATCCCTTTAGGGACGCTATAGCTATGATTCCTGTATTCCAAAGGGCAGGACTAGATGTCCCTTGGGGGGGGGGTACCTTCCAATCCCACAATTCCAATTCTACAACTTCGGCTCAGAGAAGCACTTCCCTTGGGACAGCGAATGTGGAGAGGGCCTTCCTATCTGGAGTGCTTGGGGGGGGGAGCTCTTGTTGAACCCCAAAGCTAGATGCCGGCGGGGAGGCAGCTGATTCTTCGCTCCGCACCCACCTCCACCCGCTGCAGCCTCCCGGCCGCGTCCCGTCGGGGCTGGGGCGGTGGCGGCCGGCGGCCGCGGCGTTTCAGCACCATGGCGGCGCGGACAGCGGCCCCAGGTCCGCCCGCGGCGGCTCCCTTCGCTTCTCCTCTCCGGCGCCAGAAGCTGCTTCGGACGGGGCGGGAGCGGCCGCAGGAGTCGGGGCAGCGCCACCCCCCGCGGGAGGCGCCCCTTCTCCCGCTTGCCTCCCCGGGGCCCGGGGCCACCCGCCAGCTTCCAGCCGCAGCCGGCAGCATCCCCTTCGCTTTTACCTGGGCTGCGGCTCCGACGCTCGCCGGGAGCTGCTCCTCCCTTTGAGACGGCGCGACTTCCCCACGAACCCCAGACCCGGACGCGCCGCTGCGGATTTGCCCCTCGACGGCTGGCACTCTGGCTGCTCTTTAACCAGCGGGGCCAGGCCGACCTCCTTCGCCAGCCGGTCTCTTTCCCCGGCTGCAGGATGCAAAAAGAGGCCAGCTCGGCCTCGCCAGGGGAGGGGAAGGGGCGCCCTGCCCCCAGCGACGCCTCCCGAGCTGGCCCAGATGGCCCGGGACTTGCCTGGCGGGGCTGATCCCTGCCAAGCTGCCCAGGACAATATTTGATGAGCAAATAGTGGGGGCAGGCGGTTCTCCCCCGGCCTGGGCACCCAGCAATTGACCCTCATTAGCCCCCCCTCTCCATGCCGCCGCCTCCCCTCCCTCCCTCCCGGGCTCTCCACCGAGCAGGCTGCCTCGGAGGCGACCATCTGGTCCCCATTACACATTAACCACGGCGCCCTCCCGCTTCGCCAGCCCCGACGGAAGGGAGGGAGGAACAGGGCTGGCCGGGTTCCCTGTGGGCCCTGCACCCCGCAGGGGGGAGGGGAGGCTCGGGGGGAGCCTGGGGGCGACCACGCTGTAGCCCGGATCCCCCCTTGCCCCTGTCACCAAAAGGGAGCCGGAGCGGACGCGCCAAGGAGCAGGGCGGCGTGCGTAATGGCACCGACGGTGGTCGGCGAGAGCCCTGCAAGCTGGCGTCGTCCTCGACATCGAAAGGGCCCGGGGACAAGGGCTAGAAAGCTCCCCCCTACCCGCCCCCCTCCAACTCGGAGAGCCAAGCCAGCAACTGGGCCGAGTCCGCTCCTGCTCCGCGGTTCTGCAAGACGGGGGCCTGCCAGGACTCTCCGGGGCGCATGGCGGCAGGAGGCGCCTCATAGCCGGAACAGGCGCTTCTTCCACAGCCCCGACTTGGGAGAGCCTTCTGAAGTGGCAGGGGGGGGTGGCTCGGGAAAAAGGTGTAAGTGTGACCCCCTTCCCAGAGCCTGGATGGAAGGAGCTGCTGGAGGCCAAGCGGAGGATCTAGCCCTGGCCCGACGGGCGTCCCGGGAAGTGGCGCCTGAAGAGGCGACGCTGTGCCTGGCGCGCTCGGTGCAGAACTTCACCAAGGGCGGCGGAGAGGAGCGAGGGCGAGAGGTTAGGGACACAGGAAGCTGTCTTGCACCGAGTCAGACCATTGGGGCCATGTAGCTCCGTACTGTGTGCACTGACTGGCAGCGGGTCTCTCCTAGCTTAAACTTGAGGTACCTTTGGGGATTGAAGCTCGGGGTCCCTTGTCTGCAGAGCGGGTGCTTTGCAGCTGAGATGCGGCCCATCCCCAGCCGCGGAATCTCGACTGGAACGCGTGGAAATGGGGGTCCGGAGACGGGCCTGGAGAGAGAGACCGGCTGCCCAACCACCCCAGCCAAACCCGCGGGCACCCGCGGCTCCAGCTCACCTTGGTGGCCGCGCGCCTTCCTTTCTCACCAAACCCAAGCGCATTTCACTGCTTTCTTTCACAATGCAAAGTGCACAGTTTATCCCTTAGCTAGAATACAGAATTAGAGAGTTTGTCATACGGGCGACGTTTAAAACTACAAATGTTTTGCGCAAGCCAGCCCCTTTTGACTCTCCAGGCCACCCCGCTCCCTCTTGTGCGTTTTGTCCAAAACTTAATTCCTAGGCAGACCAGATTTTATTTGCGGTGATGTGGCACCTGCAACAGATCTAGGGATTCCTCTGCCTCGCACTGTACTGACCTCCCCTCCTGCAAGGCAGATCAAGACGCGCTTCCCAGGCTCCAATCCGAACTGGGTCCCAAGTTGCCCAAGCAACTTGTGAACCCCGCGGCTGCAACGCCCCGGGCGCAATCTCAGGCCGGCGGCGGTTCTCTCAGGGGCTCCGGCTGAATGCATTTAAAGCACGTGACTTCCCCAGAAGAACCCTGGGAACTGTAGTTCGTTAAGGGTGCCGGGGATTAGAGCTGTGTGAGGGTAAACTGCAGTTCCTGGGATTCTTTGCGTGTGTGGGGAGGGAATAATGTGTTTTTAGATGCGTGGTGTATACACAGTTTCAGGCAAGCAGCTCGTCAGGGAGGAGCCCCAGGTGGGCAGGGGGTTAGGCACAAGATATTGGCCCCGAAGCCAAAAAGGGGGCTCCCCAAACCCCACTCTGGGCCAGAGTTCCCACTCTGGGAAGTTTCTGCAGGCAGTCCTCCTCTTCTGCCCTGGAGCACTCTTGCCTGGGAGGATCTCAGCCAGCCTCTTGGGGAATCGTTGCTCCTGGGGGCTGTTCTGCCTCTGCGTCTGATGCCCAGCTCACTTTCTTTGGGGGGGGGAGAGCACTGCCAGTCCCTCCAAAGGCTTCTCCCTTCTTCTCAGCTGTTGTTCTAGGGCAGGGATAGGCAACCTCGGCCCTCCAGATGTTTTGAGACTACAATTCCCATCCTCCCTGACCACTGGTCCTGTTAGCTAGGGATCATGGGAGTTGTAGTCCCAAAACATCTGGAGGTTGCCTGTGCCTGTTCTAGGGGTTGTTCCTGAGTGGCTGGAGGCCACTGAGCCAGATCCTGCACCACCACCTTCTCCTTGGAGGCAGGACACCCGGCCAGCGCCAGTTCTACACATTTTGCCGTAGGAGGCAAAAGTCTTCACTGCCACCTGCATGAGGGGAATAAAGTCTTTCTCCATTTAGTGTCCCACACAGGCTTCCTTCCCTTGGTGGCAGCACTGAGACCACCCCAAAGGGAAGATAGAGGGTCTTCCCTTCTGCTGCCACGAAGAGAAGGAAGCCTGAGGGTTCCCATCCCATCCAGCCCATAGCAGGGTTCGGGTCAGAGGGTCACAGTTGTTTGAGTGGAGAAGTGGCAAGTCAGAGCAGGTCAAATGGACAGCAGCATCCCCGTTGCTTCCAGTGTCCAAAGGGCGCCAGAAGACGGAAAGCAGCAATTCAGAAGCAACAAAGGCTCTGCGCGCTCCTCTTCCTGCATCTTGGATCTCTGCGTTGCATATTTTATTTATTTGAATCTGCCACCCACCCTTCCCCACAAGGTCCTAGGGCAAAGCCCACCCAATGAAAAATTAAAGCAACATCAAAGCATCGATTAAAACAGCGGAGGAAGTCCTATGGTGCAGTTGTGGTGCTGATCAGATGCAGGAGAGAGGATCTGATCTGAAATGACGCACCTGAGATGGGGGCACAGGCGCCTCCAAGGAGAGGGAGCTGCAGAACTGTGTGTGTGTGTGTGGTGGGGAGACCACAGGGGAAGTCCTCCCAGGTCCCCCTGCTCCTTGGACCAACCACCCCCTGTCCCACCCCCTGTTATTAATATTTGGGCAGGTCTATGTGGGCTGAGGTGAATCCATCATTCTCTAATGTCTTACAGTTTAAGGAAACTCTTCAAAAGCACTTGACTCCTTCCAAAATAAGAATAGTCCATAGGGGTCCGCCCCCCAGCTTTCCTCCAAATTTCTGTTGGGTCCCCATTTGCGATACCCAACAAATGAGATTCAGAAGCATGGCTGACTCCGACTGTGGAGGGTAGAGCAGAGCTAGGAGCCTTCGAGAGCCCTCTCCTCCTCCATGAATTGGTCCAATCCTCTTCTAAAGCCATCCAAGTGGGTGACCATCACTGCTTCCTTGGGGGACTGAGTTCCACAATTTAACTCTGCGTTGCATGAAGGAAGACTTTCATTTATAGGTCCTGAATCACAGAAGAGGCAGTCTACAACAGAAATCTGAGTGCGTTGTTTACCTCCTGTCTGGCAGGTTACCTGTTAATGGTCACTTGATTGGATACCCTGGGGAGCCTGGCCAGTCTTTTGTAATGACAAATACTTAGTTCCTGAGCTAGGTCACAGGCTCACATCCTATTCACACACAGACATACCCTTAAGACAAGATTTGTGAAATAAAAGACAATGGGGAGGCTTTTCCATTTTCTTTTCAGCTTGCAGAGAAATATTTGAGGTCAATTTGGGAGGGACAAAATGGATTCAGGACCTTTTCTGTGGGGTTTCAGACATGTGGTTTATATTTGCAGTTATGAACATTTAGCATATATATATATATATATATATGCAGGTTTTGGTGTCTTCGGGTGTCTTCCCGTGTAAGAGTCGGGGTGTCTGTGCGACGTTTCGACAAGGTCTCACTCGTCATCTTCAGGCTGGTGCTTTCGGCTTCTTGTTACTGGAACAGAGCAGAATCTGGTGTTTGAGTTCCTATAAATACTGTTGAGGGGTGTGGTGTATAGCCTCCAACGTTCTGGGCAGAGAGGAAGTTCCTAGATTAGTGTGCCTTTTCTTCTTTTGTTCCTTAATTACTTGAGGGATATCTTGAGTGATTTCATGAGTGATATTCTGAATACCACTGGGTGGGTCATTAAGTGTAGATTAGTTGCTAAAGCTTTTGTGTCTTGACCTCTTGAGCTTGTGAAGAGTTTTTCTGAGAAGATGGCTGTGCTGCATTTAGTTGTGCTCTGGCTTGGCTTCGTGTATAGGGGCGAGCTGTGGTTTTGTGCCTTGTGCCAGCCAGATCTGTGTAGGGATTGCAGGGGGGTGCAGCATCCGGAGGTGCCACTATAGTTTGGCTACTGGATGGAGTCTGTAATATGTCTGTGGAGAGGGTCTGGATACCAGAAAAACAGGGTTACGAAGCTAATCCAAAAAGAAACACCCCCCAAAAACCAAGACACAGAAGAAAACAATGGCATGGCCCTCCTTCCTTATATCAAGGGCACTACAGACAAAATCAGCAAAATCCTCCATAAACACAATATCAAAACAGCCTTCTGCACCAACCAAAAAATAGCCAATATCCTCAGAAACCCAAAAGACAAAATCCAGCTGGAAAACCAAGGGGTCTATGAAATACCCTGCAAAGTCTGCCCAGCCACGTACATTGGACAAACAAACAGACGAATAAATGCACGTATCGCAGAACACAAGAATGCCGTCAAAAAAGAAGAAAAAACTTCCTCTCTTTTCCAACACATGAAAGAAACAGGACACGAAATTAATTTTGCAGATTCCAAATTGCTCTTTAACATGGAACATCACCACAAGAGAATAATCATGGAAGCCATCGAGATAGAGAAACACCCTCACAACATGAACAAGCGTGACGACACGTCCCGCCTGCCAGACATCTGGAAATTAGCCCTCCCCACAAAAACCGACACCAGAACCAGAGGCACACAGAACGCCGTCACCAATCAACCACACCAGACCCAAACCCAGACCCTCTCCACAGACATATTACAGACTCCATCCAGTAGCCAAACTATAGTGGCACCTCCGGATGCTGCACCCCCCTGCAATCCCTACACAGATCTGGCTGGCACAAGGCACAAAACCACAGCTCGCTCCTATACACGAAGCCAAGCCAGAGCACAACTAAATGCAGCACAGCCATCTTCTCAGAAAAACTCTTCACAAGCTCAAGAGGTCAAGACACAAAAGCTTTAGCAACTAATCTACACTTAATGACCCACCCAGTGGTATTCAGAATATCACTCATGAAATCACTCAAGATATCCCTCAAGTAATTAAGGAACAAAAGAAGAAAAGGCACACTAATCTAGGAACTTCCTCTCTGCCCAGAACGTTGGAGGCTATACACCACACCCCTCAACAGTATTTATAGGAACTCAAACACCAGATTCTGCTCTGTTCCAGTAACAAGAAGCCAAAAGCACCAGCCTGAAGATGACGAGTGAGACCTCGTCGAAACGTCGCACAGACACCCCGACTCTTACACGGGAAGACACCCGAAGACACCAAAACCTGCATTCCTGTACCCGTGAAAATCTACGAAAGCAAATATCTCACCTCTACGGGGAGGAAACCTTCCAGCTGACAAGAACCTACGAGAAACTAGAAATCCGAAGAGCCACCATCTTATGTGATCTCCTGTTCCTACGCAACTGCCGAGACAACAACTTAACTCCCACATGCTTCCAACTTAAATTCCACTCTAAAACCCCAGCTACCGAAAGGATCCTGAAACGAACTGAACTATCCCTAATCAGAAATGAAATACATAAGAAAAGATACCTACTAAACCAAACCAACAAAGATCTGCTCACTCTTCACCTCAAACTATGTAACAAAATCCACCCTGCACTCTGGGACAAATGCAAACAACTAGCCGTCTGGAGAGCTGAAACTGAGACCTCACATAAGACAGACAGACACACCAACAAACTCTACAAACTAGAGAAACGCCAGAAACCCAGCCACCCTCCACAACAACCCATGAAACAAACAGTACATAACATATCAGACAGGATCCTCACCCCAACTGAAACCAAAGTACTCTCCAAAGGTTTCAACTTTGCAGTCGCCCCGAGACGCATCCCCACGGAAAACATCATATGCGGAGTCGAAGCTAGCCTGACCAAAATCGACCCAGATGAAGCCAATAAAATCAGACTTGAAGTCACCAACATCCTCTGCTCCAGCAAACCACCCAGAAGCAATTTACACAAAGAAGAACAGAAAGCACTCACCAACCTGAGGAAAGACAACAACATAATCATTCTCCCAGCAGACAAAGGCAACGCCACTGTTGTGATGAACACATCGGACTACCAAGCAAAACTATCAAATCTACTCCAAGACCCTACCTACCAACCTATAAAAACAGATCCCACCACCTATCTGGAAAAAACCACCAAATCCAAAATAAAAGCCTCTCCTATCAGTGAAGAAATCCAGCTAAGAATCATCCCCAGAGAAAAATCTTCCAGATGCCCCAAACTCTACGGTCTCCCCAAGATACACAAAGAAGGAACACCACTCAGACCTATAGTCAGCTCCATAGGCTCACCTCTACAAAATCTCGCTAAATTTCTCGCTAAGCAACTTCAGCCCTATGCAGAATCCATCGCTTCACACGTTACTAACTCCTTCCAGTTCATAGAAACAATAAAGAAGCAATACTTACATCCCGATGACCTACTTGTGAGCTTCGATGTTGTATCTCTCTTCACTCAAGTGCCCATTAATGAAGCCTTGACAGCCATTCAAAACAAATACAACCCCCCCAAATACATCCTGGACCTGACCAACCACTGCCTAACCAACACGTACTTCATCCACAATGGACAAAGATACAAACAGATAGAAGGAGCACCTATGGGATCACCCCTCTCACCGGTCATCGCAAATTTGTACATGGAACACTTTGAAACCAATGCTTTAGACAAGTCAGAACACAAACCCAAACTTTGGCTCAGATATGTTGACGACACCTTTGTAATTTGGCCACACGGGAAAGAAAAACTAGATAGCTTCCTCACACATCTCAACAGCCTACACCCCAAAATACAATTCACTATGGAAATAGAAGACAACAACCAACTCCCCTTTCTTGACGTCCTAATCTACAAAAAACCTGATGGCTCCCTAGGACACACTGTCTACCGGAAAAAAACACACACCAACCGCTACTTACATGCACAATCACACCACCACCCTGCACAAATAAACTCCGTAGCCAAGACTCTCATCTCCAGAACCAAACGCCTGGCTGACAAAGACCACTTGACAACTGAGTTACAGAATCTCTCAAATGTGTTAATCGCCAATGGATACCAGAAAAACAGGGTTACGAAGCTAATCCAAAAAGAAACACCCCCCAAAAACCAAGACACAGAAGAAAACAATGGCATGGCCCTCCTTCCTTATATCAAGGGCACTACAGACAAAATCAGCAAAATCCTCCATAAACACAATATCAAAACAGCCTTCTGCACCAACCAAAAAATAGCCAATATCCTCAGAAACCCAAAAGACAAAATCCAGCTGGAAAACCAAGGGGTCTATGAAATACCCTGCAAAGTCTGCCCAGCCACGTACATTGGACAAACAAACAGACGAATAAATGCACGTATCGCAGAACACAAGAATGCCGTCAAAAAAGAAGAAAAAACTTCCTCTCTTTTCCAACACATGAAAGAAACAGGACACGAAATTAATTTTGCAGATTCCAAATTGCTCTTTAACATGGAACATCACCACAAGAGAATAATCATGGAAGCCATCGAGATAGAGAAACACCCTCACAACATGAACAAGCGTGACGACACGTCCCGCCTGCCAGACATCTGGAAATTAGCCCTCCCCACAAAAACCGACACCAGAACCAGAGGCACACAGAACGCCGTCACCAATCAACCACACCAGACCCAAACCCAGACCCTCTCCACAGACATATTACAGACTCCATCCAGTAGCCAAACTATAGTGGCACCTCCGGATGCTGCACCCCCCTGCAATCCCTACACAGATCTGGCTGGCACAAGGCACAAAACCACAGCTCGCCCCTATACACGAAGCCAAGCCAGAGCACAACTAAATGCAGCACAGCCATCTTCTCAGAAAAACTCTTCACAATCTCAAGAGGTCAAGACACAAAAGCTTTAGCAACTAATCTACACTTAATGACCCACCCAGTGGTATTCAGAATATCACTCATGAAATCACTCAAGATATCCCTCAAGTAATTAAGGAACAAAAGAAGAAGAGGCACACTAATCTAGGAACTTCCTCTCTGCCCAGAACGTTGGAGGCTATACACCACACCCCTCAACAGTATTTATAGGAACTCAAACACCAGATTCTGCTCTGTTCCAGTAACAAGAAGCCGAAAGCACCAGCCTGAAGATGACGAGTGAGACCTCGTCGAAACGTCGCACAGACACCCCGACTCTTACACGGGAAGACACCCGAAGACACCAAAACCTGCATTCCTGTACCCGTGAAAATCTACGAAAGCATATATATATATATATATATATATATATATATATATATAGCCTTAAATTTTTTATTTCACTTCCAACCTGCAGCTTCACTGCATTTCTACAAGTGCGTGGTGACCCTCTGTCTGCAGAGAAGGAAACACAAGTGGCTTGCGGTTGCCACCTCTGTGATGACCTTGGCTCTGAGAAGAAGCTCCTCCACAACTGACCACCACTCTCTGCCTCAGCCAAGGGCTCTGCTGTGCCATCTCTGCCCTTCCAGAGTCAGGTCCTGGGAACTCTTCCTCTGATAACGAGAATCTCATGATTTTGAATAACTGGACCTTGTCATCACCAGCGGCCATGGTTGGTACTGTTCTTTTGTTCTATTGCCCATCATTAATGCAGGTGGTTTGCGTCAGCAGCGCACAGGTACGCCCTTTGTGTATTTATTTATTTTTATCGATAATGCGGCAGGTGAGGGGTTCCCAAGCTTGGTTGCTTGTGTTTCGTTGATTGCGGTGTGGCTTATTTGTGTGAGGGAGGGGGGCTAGGCTGTTGGGTCAGGTGCGCCATATTGATTCATATGCTCTTAGAAGGGGGAGGTCATTGACCTGTTGTGTCGCGTACGTGATGAAGGGGAATCACACTGGGGTGAAGGTGTCCTCTGTAGCTTGTCCCTGGGCTAGTTTGAGTTTTTTGGTTCACATTTCTAGTACAGCAGTGTACCATACATTTTGGTAACAGTGGCCACAGTTGGTTAAGTAGTAGTAGTAATAATAATAAAAATAATAACAATAATTATGTTTTTTTATTTGTACCCCGCCCATCTGGCTGGGTTTCCCCAGCCACTCTGGGCAGCTCCCAACAGAATATTAAAAACACGATAAAACTTCAAACATTAAAAACTTCCCTAAACAGAGTTGTCTTCATATATCTTATAAAAGTCAGATAGCTGTTTATTTCCTTGACATCTGATGAGGGCGTGTTCCACAGGGCAGGCGCCACCACCGAGAAGGCCCTCTGCCTGGTTCCCTGTAACCTCACTTCTCACAGGGAGGGAACCGCCAGAAGGCCCTCGGAGCTGGACCTCAGTGTCCAGGCAGAGCGATGGGGGTGAAGACGCTCCTTCAGGGATACTGGATAAAGGATATGAACAATCTGGAATGTGGCCAGAGAAGGTTGGCAGAGATGGAGAGAGCTTTCGAGACCGCATCCTATGAGGGAGTTGGGCAGGTTCAGCCTGGAGAAGAGAAAATCAAGTGGCAACACGATAACCATCTTCAAATATTTGAACAGCTGTTGCATAGATGATGGAGCGAATGTATTCTCTGTTGTGCTTCGGGGGGCAGGACTTGAACCAAGGGCTTCAAATGACAGGAAAAGGTATTCTCAACTCAACATTTGGAGGAACTTCCTGTCGGAATGAGATGTTCGCAGAGGAACAGCTTGGAAGGTGCTGGTGGCCTTCGAACAGAGCCTGAGTGACCACCAAAAAGCCACGCTCATTGTTCCAGCGCCGGGTTTTCTGCATTGGTGCAGGTTGGACTAGATGGCCTTTGGAGGACCTCCCAATTGAACAGAACTCTGATGAGTGTTTCCCAAGGCCTATCTAGCAGAGGAGTCATTTCAACCAGAGCCCAGCCCTTCCCCTACAGCCCATCTCCAGAACCCCAGGGCTGGCTTCTCTCTGCAGCAAATGGCGACTGAGGGGAGATGGGGATCGTGATGATTCATTTCATTTCTTATTATTTTTAAGAAAAAAAGAATCTCAAATCTGTTTACAGCACATTAAAACAACCCAGCACTGAACATCGCTGAACAAAGTCAATATAAAGTATCCACTCAAAGCAGCATTCTTAACAGGAAACTAAAATATTATCTTAAACATGACTAAAGGAAGTCAATTATAAAATGCACATTTAAAACAGCATAATGAGCAAGAGACTAAAAACGTTATCTCAAGCATGGACAGTATCTGCTGCTGTCGCTGCCAGTCTTGCCAAGCGTGGTTCATGGTGGGCGGCTGGAAGCTCAGGCTCTGTGACCTGGCTGTGCACTAAAAGACAGGCAAGATGGTCTCTGGCCTCTTTCGAAGCCTAAACTTCTGTAGCTGGAGTCAGTCCAAGCTCCACCCTCCCAGGCCAGGTGGGAAAAGGACTGCAGGGCAGGGAACGGGTTTTCCTTTAAAAAAAAAAAAATTTATTAGAGTTTCAAAAAAGTTACAAAAAAAGAAAAAAAAAGAAAAAAAGAAGAGCAGAAAATACAAAATACAAGAAAATATAAGCAATTAAAAACAATTCCATCTTTCCATGTCTTATCTTTCATTTACTTGTTTCCCTGACCTCCTCACACCTCCCTTTTTTGTATTCTAGTTCAATTAAATATTTCAGCAAATCCTTTCCGCTTAGTTTTTATCCTAATAATTTATCTTAGTGTACTATAATTTTACATTCTCGTTTCACCACTTAAAAAATCAATTTTTACCTAATCTTTTATATCATTTCTGCTAAAACCACATTGCTTCATTCCAGCATCCTTCTAACATTTCTGGATCTTGCAATGTTTCTGTAAATAAATTTTTAATTTTTTCCAATCTTCTCCCACCAACTCTTCACCTTGGTCTCGGATTCTGCCAGTCATCTCCGCCAGTTCCATATAATCCATTATTTTCATCTGCCATTCTTCCCGAGTGGGTAAATCTTGTGTCTTCCAGTATTTTGCGATGAGTATTCTTGCTGTTGTTGTTGCATACTGGGAACGGGTTTTCCAGGGCTCACAGCCTGGACGGTCGCTGACATGTTGCCTTCCAGCTTGAGTTCAGGGCGGCAGCTACCATCAAAACAGCAGTGTTCTGCCTTACTTCAATAATAATAATAATAATAGTAATAATAGTAATAATAGTAATAATAGTAATAATAGTAATAATAAATAACATTTTATTTATATCCTGCCCTCCCCAGCCAAAGCCGGGCTCAGAGCGGCTAACAACAGTAAAAATAACACAGTTTACATAAAATCACAATCAATTAATTGAAATACATTCTAAAATCAATTCAAAAGCAAATTAATGGCAAATTAACAAGGCTTCGGAGAACGGGATCTCCTTCTTCAAGGATGGAGGGGATCTTGTCCTCAGTACGCAGGCGCTGTTGGTTCTCACCACAAGCCGTGCATTCAGCCAGAATGGGGATTGTCAACATTTTTGGAATCAGGATAGCATTTGGAAATCTGAGCCACTGCCACGCTTGCAGAGAGAGTAAAAACTCTTTGCATCTCTCCACCAGGGTAAGGTTACCAGATTTTTTTTCAATGAATCCGGGGACACTTTTCAACTTCAATGGATTTTGTATGGGGACTGATTTGTAAATCTGGGGATTGTCCTTGGGAAACGGGGACGCCTGGTAACCTTACATCAGAGAGACAAGCTGGGTGTCCGGTCCTGGTATCCAAGGAAATGAGACCATATTTAAAGTGGGAATCATAGAATCACAGAATCGGAAGAGACCACAAGGGCCATCGAGTCCAACCCCCTGCCAAGCAGGAAACGCCATCAGAGCACTCCTGACATATGGTTGTCAAGCCTCTGCTTAAAGACCTCCAAAGTAGGAGACTCCACCACACTCCTTGGCAGCAAATTCCACTGTCAAACAGCTCTTACTGTCAGGAAGTTCTTCCTAATGTTTAGGTGGAATCTTCTTTCTTGTAGTTTGGATCCATTGCTCCATGTCCGCTTCTCCGGAGCAGCAGAAAACAACCTTTCTCCCTCCTCTATGTGACATCCTTTTATATATTTGAACATGGCTATCATATCACCCCTTAACCTCCTCTTCTCCAGGCTAAACATGCCCAGCTCCCTTAGCCGTTCCTCATAAGGCATCGTTTCCAGGCCTTTGACCATTTTGGTTGCCCTCCTCTGGACACGTTCCAGTTTGTCAGTGTCCTTCTTGAATTGTGGTGCCCAGAACTGGACACAGTACTCCAGGTGAGGTCTGACCAGAGCAGAATACAGTGGCACTATTACTTCCCTTGATCTAGATGCTATACTCCTATTGATGCAGCCCAGAATTGCATTGGCTTTTTTAGCTGCCGCGTCACACTGTTGGCTCATGTCAAGTTTGTGGTCAACCAAGACTCCTAGATCCTTTTCACATGTACTGCTCTCAAGCCAGGTGTCCCCCATCTTGTATTTGTGCCTCTCATTTTTTTTGCCCAAGTGCAATACTTTACATTTCTCCCTGTTAAAATTCATCTTGTTTGTTTTGGCCCAGTTCTCTAATCTGTCAAGGTCGTTTTGAAGTATGATCCTGTCCTCTGGGGTGTTAGCCACCCCTCCCAGTTTGGTGTCATCTGCAAATTTGATCAGGATGCCCTTGAGTCCATCACCCAAGTCGTTGATAAAGATGTTGAATAAGACCGGGCCCAAGACAGAACCCTGTGGCACCCCACTAGTCACTCTTCTCCAGGATGAAGAGGAACCATTGATGAGCACCCTTTGGGTTCGGTCAGTCAGCCAGTTACAAATCCACTGAGTGGTAGCAGAGTCAAGACCGCATTTTAGCAGCTTCTTTACAAGAATATCATGGGGCACCTTGTCAAATGCCTTGCTGAAATCAAGGTAGGCTACATCCACTGCATTCCCTTCATCTACCAGGCTTGTAATTCTGTCAAAAAACGAGATCAGGTTAGTCTGACATGACTTATTTTTCAGAAATCCATGCTGACTATTGGTGATCACAGCATTCCTTTCTAGGTGCTCACAGACTGTTTGCTTAATGATCTGCTCCAGAATCTTCCCTGGTATTGATGTCAGACTGACTGGGCGGTAATTATTTGGGTCCTCTCTTTTCCCCTTTTTGAAAATAGGGACAACATTTGCCCTCCTCCAGTCTGCCGGGACTTCGCCTGTTCTCCAGGAATTCTCAAAGATGACTGCCAGTGGTTCTGAGATCACATCTGCCAGTTCTTTTAATACTCTTGGATGCAGTTCATCTGGCCCTGGAGACTTGAATACATCTAAACTAGCCAAGTATTCTTGTACTATCTCCTTAGTTATTCTGGGCTGTGTTTCCTCTGCTGAATCATTTGCTCCAAATTCTTCAGGTCGGGCATTGTTTTCTTTATCGGAGAAGACTGAGGCAAAGAAGGCATTGAGGAGTTCAGCCCTTTCTGTGTCCCCTGTTTGCATTTCACCATCTTCTCCTCTGAGTGACCCCACTGTTTCTTTGTTCTTCCTTTTGCTACGGACATACCCATAAAAGCCTTTTTTTGTTGCTGTCCAGATAGTCTCTTTGTTACTTTCCTCATCTTCTTGTTGTTATCATATATTCCTTTCTTTGCGATCTCTGATAATCTTCACAAGCGGGTTGAAAACAAAAATCCTCTGTGTGGGTTTTACACTCTCCAAAGATCATATCACATAAGGACAGCCGCCATTTCCACACCTCCGTAAAGAGACTTTCCCTCGGTCTGTCTGTTGATTTTCCCAGGCTTGCCAGACATATCTCAGAGGGCTCTGCCAAGGTCTAGATCGCATTCCTATAAGCATTCACATTCCAATGAGCCTGGTCCTCCTCCCCCATCCTTCTTAGGCAAGCCTGTCTCGGCGAGACGCCATTTGAAACTGTGTCATAAAACTTTCCTCCGTTCTCCGATGTTTACCAATCCTCTCTTTGATCGATAATTCATTCCCCACAGTTCCTGAATTCCTGCTTGTGATTAATAAATTGCAACGATTCCTCTTTCTGGGGTGGAGGGTTATTAATACTCACATAAGGCACCAAACATACCAGTCTTTTAATGGTGATTCATCACTTGATTTATTTGTCCCGCCCGTCGCTCCGCTCCCAGAGATCCATTAATCAGCAGTCTTAGCTCCCAATCTTCCCTTGATGTATGTGCTTTAGCTTCTTTCCAATTATATATTTCCAATTATATGTTTCGAGCTAAAGCAACCAATGCGCTGATTGGAGACAGCGTCCGGAAAGAGCCGACTCCACACAAGGGCTTGTGCCAAGTGTCAGCACCCCCTTCTTTCGAATCTGGGGGTGAATTATGGACACCGCTGGCAAGGCTGTCCCCCCATCCCCTGGGGGGGGGGGCAGGAAGACTGCATACTTCCCATAGCAGCCTCTTAATTACCTCGTGTGGGTCGGAGAGATGTTATTATCAGCCATCTTCCAATGTGCCCCCTGGTGGCCCCCCCCCAGCTAATGCTATTCTAGGCTGAAGTCTAGTGTCCAGATCAAGGGAAATCATGGTCCCACTCTATTCTGTCTCGGTCAGACCACACGTGGGATACCGTGTCCAATTCAGGGCACTATAATTTAAGAAGGATGCTGAGAAGTTGGAACATGCACAGAGGAGGGCAACCAAGATGACCAAGGGTCTGGAAACCAAGCCTGATGAGGAATGGTTGAAGGAGCTGGGGATGTTTAGGCTGGAGAAGAGACTGAGAGGAGATATGAGAGCCATTTTCAAATATCTCAAGGGCTGTCACATGGAAGAGGGAACAAGCTTTTTTCCTGCTTTGGAGGGTAGGACTTGAACCCATGGCTTCAAGTTACAAGAAAGGAAATTCTGACCAAACATCAGGACACCAAGAAATGTTTGATGATGGAAAGGTGGGGAGATTATGGACTCTCCTTCCTTGGAGGTTTTTAAGCAGAGGTTGGATGGCCGTCTGTCAAGGATGCTTTAGCTGAGATACCTGCATCACAGGGGGTTGGACTAGATGATCCTTGGGGTCCCAGTCAACACTACAATTCCATGATTCTATGGTTTTAAAACCTCCCCCCCCATTGCGATTCTTGTAAACTCAACTTATTCACAGTGCAAAATACAGGTGTTGGAACCAATGGACTTTCTCATATTCCAGGTTCACCTGATACAAAGTGCATTTTGATACTAGAGGTGGACCCCAAAATGGTGTTCTTCTCCCTGGCAGGGAAGAAGTGGTGATGGAAGATTTACATAAGGAACAAGGGTGGAGGAAAGATCAATGTCGGGATCTGCTGCCCTGGGGGATCCTGCTGGCTGAGACAGTCACCTCAGGCTTCCTGGCTGGGTTTGGCTATTGGTAGCAAAAGGGGGCTGGGCCCACAGGCAGAAGCCAGAGAGACGTCTGACCCTCTCCCCTTCACCCCCAGGAAGAAGGGCTGAATGTAGCAGGGGCTCCTTGGGGGTGGCCCCAAAAGAAACCCTGCTCAGCCAGTAGGGGGCGCAGACGAGCACCCCAGCTCAGCCCCTCCACCTCTCTGATTCCGTCTGAAATGGGTACAGAGAACGGGAGCTGCCAGTCTCCAAGGGGTGCCCGCATAGCAGCAGCAGCCCAGCCCCATCCTGGATCTTAGAGTCTCCAGGCAGGTGCGCCAGATGCCCGGGGAATTGCCGCCAGCCTGGCTGGGGGGCTCTGAGCAGTGCCAATCGCTTTCAGGGAAGGAAGGGACCAGTGACGGGGAGGCGCAGTGAGGGAAGGAACGAGTCTCCTGCATGTCGAGCGCCCACTCAAAAAAATGCCCCCAAGATCACCTCCTGAGCAAGCGAGAGGGTCGCCCGAGAAGGTGCTGCCTCCTGGTGAGGGGCTGGACTAGATGACCATTGGGGTCCCTTACACCTCGGCATTTCAGTCCCTGCCAGAGAGGGATGGCAAACCAAGCTGTTAAGACTATGCCAGGCATAGGCAACCTCGACCCTCCAGATGTTTTGGGACTACAACTCCCATCATCCCTAGCTAACAGGACCAGTGGTCAGGGATGATGGGAGCTGTAGTCCCAAAGCATCTGGAGGGTCGAGGTTGCCTATGCCTGGACTATGCCGAAATGGCAAAACTGACGGGAAAACTCAGGAACCAAGAAGACAAAAACTTAAAGAATCTGAAGGCAGCCCTGTTTAGGGAAGTTTTTAATGACTGATATTTTGTTGTTGTTTAGTGGTGTCCGCCTCTTTGTGACCCCCTGGACCAGAGCACACCAGGCCCTTCTGTCTTCCACTGCCTCCCGCAGTTTGGTCAAACTCATGCTGGTAGCTTCGAGAACACTGTCCCACCATCTCGTCCTCTGTCGTCCCCTTTTCCTTGTGCCCTCCATCTTTCCCAACATCAGGGTCTTTTCCAGGGAGTCTTCTCTTCTCATGAGGTGGCCAAAGTCTTGGAGCCTCAGCTTCAGGATCTGTCCTTCCAGTGAGCACTCAGGGCTGATTTCCTTCAGAATGGAGAGGTTGGATCTTCTTGCAGTCCATGGGACTCTCTAGAGTCTCCTCCAGCACCACAATTCAAAAGCATCCATTCTTTGGTGATCAGCATTCTTGATGGTCCAGCTCTCACTTCCATACATCACTACTGGGAAAACCAGAGCTTCAACTATACGGACCTTTGCTAGCAAGGTGATGTCTCTGCTTTTTAGGATGCTGTCTAGGGTTGTCATTGCTTTTCTCCCAAGAAGCAGGAGTCTTTTAATTTTGTGGCTGCTGTCACCATCTGCGGTGATCATGGAGCCCAAGAAAGTAAAATCTCTCACTGCCTCCATTTCTTCTCCTTCTATTTGTCAGGAGGTGATGGGACCAGTGGCCATGATCTTCGTTTTTTTGATGTTGAGCTTCAGATCATATTTTGCGCTCTCCTCTTTCACCCTCATTAAAAGGTTCTTTAATTCCTCCTCACTTTCTGCCATCAAGGTTGTGTCATCTGCATATCTGAGGTTGTTGATATTTCTTCCGGCGATCTTAATTCCGGCTTGAGATTCATCCACCCCAGCCTTTCGCATGATGAATTCTGCATATAAGTTAAATAAGCAGGGAGACATTATACAGCCATGTTGTACTCTTTTCCCAATTTTGAACCAATCAGTTCTTCTTGTTGTTAACGGAGAAATCTGAAGGTTCCCTTGGACAAAAAAACAAGGAGATCAGCCAGGAATAGCAGAGCAAAACAGCAACCAGTAGGATTGGTCTTGATTGAAGACTGTTGCGACAGGACTCCAACCTGCCACCAGGTGGAACAAGATGGAAGCCCCGAACAAAGGAAGACCCCAACTTTTATTAGTTAGTAATCCCCCCAAACTACGCCCCTAGAACTACATCACAGCTACATCATGACTACATCATTGGCACATCACAAAAAGGAGGGTCTTAGGGAGGAGTTGTGGAGGTAACCTGAGTATCTTGTCACCTGGCTGGTCGCTCCTTTCCCCCTCCCCATGAGTATTTTCCAGAGGACAAAGGGGAGTTGGCAGTTTCCTACCCCCAGAGGGAAGATCTGATCATTGTCCTTTGTTCCAGTCCATGTTGAATCCACTCCCATATGCAAGTCCTTTGTGACCGTGATGGTCTTCTGTCTGGGACCATCAAGGTCATCATGCGAACTGGGTAGGGCTCCTGAGTACCTGTTGGTACACTTAAGGGATTATGCCCATCCTGTATCAAACCACCCCCCTTTGATAGTCCTCTCTTCATGGAGCAAAAGAAAAGTGGACCGGTGTAAATCCGATGTATGGTTGATTTACTATGAATTTATAACATAAACGTTGAGTATGTCATGTGTGAGTGTCATGTTTGTACAAACTGAATGATTGGGGGGGGGGGGCGTTTCCTGCAACATTGTCCCACATAGCGATTTCTCAGGAGAAAACTGATGTTTTAATGTATTTTTAATTTTTGGTTGGAAGCCGCCCGAGTGGCTGGGGATGCCTGGCCAGATGGGCGGGGTATAAGCAATAAATTTATATATATATATATATATATATATACACATACACACACACACACACACACAGATATATATGCATGTGTATATACATACATATATGTATACGTACATACATGTATACATACATACATACATACATACATGTATATATACATACATACATACACACACACACACATACATATTTATATATAAAATTTAAATTTCACTCGTAATGTAACAAACACTATGAACAATACAGACAGATACTGTATATAAAATTCAGATGGTGAAAGAATCCGCCGCTCGCCGTGCCGACCACAGGCAATACTAGGCGCCGCCGCCGGAGGAGCAGCGGCGGCGGGGAATTCCCTCCTGGGTCACGTGCCGGCCCGCCGGGCTTCCCCGGGATCCCCCTCTAAGGCGCAGGCGCGTCCCCGGCGTCGGCCCCTCCCTCCCTCCCCCCGTGGGCGGTCCTGCCGCGCGGGCAGCTCTTGCCGACGTGTCCTTCTGCCCGCCTGACCCGGAAGTCCCGCCTCCTCCGCCTCCCCCTCCCTCCTCCCTTCCTCGACGTCGCGGGTTTGAATCCGCTCCCCTTTCCCTCCCTGGCCGGCGCTCGCCGCGCCCATTGGCCAGGCCGGCGGCGAGGGGGCGGGTCCGGGTCCGAGGGGGCGCCCGCCCATTGGCCCTCCTCTCCAGGACTGGGCGGGGCCGGAGCCTGCGCCTGCGCGAGGGGGCGGGGCCGGGGAGGGGTAGGAAGCTGGCGCCCCGCCCCTGGCCCCGCCCCTTCCGCCGCTCCGTCCGCGCCGCGTCCCTCGCAGAGAGAGAGAGCGAGAGAGAGAGAGAGCGAGAGAAAGACCCCCGCTCGAGACCCCCCCGCGAGAGACCCCTCGGGATGGCCTCCTCCTCCGGAAGCAGCAGCGCCGCCGCCGCCTCGGGCGCCCCCAGCCCCGCCCTGCAGAGAGGCATCGTCAAGATGGTAAGGGCGCCTCGGAGCATGGGCAGAGTGCCCAGGCAGGCAGGAGGGAGGGAGGAGCCCAGGAAGGGGGGATCCAGCCCAGGACCCTTTCCCTGGGGCGGGGGCGGGGGGGAAAGAAGGGCGCCTCTGAGCATGGACAGAGCGCCCAGGCCCCTTTCCGGGCGACCCCTCCCCGCCACGTGCCCCCCTCGGCCAGCTCGCCCTCCGCTCTCCCCTTGCCCCAGCTGCCCGGAGGGGGGTCCAGCCCAGGACCCTCCTCTGGAGCCCTTTCCCCGAAGCCTTGGGAGGAGGGGGACCCCCAGGGGCCGTCCAGACCAACCCCGTGCAAGGCGGGAAGGTCCGCTCAAAACCCCGCCCAGCAGCCCATGAGCAGCAGCAGCAGCAGCAGCTGGATTTGGGACCACGTGGGTGTTGGGGTGGGTGGGTGAGAGGGATCCCACCCCCCTGTGCCCCAGAGAGGCCAGCCAGGTGCCCCTGTGGGAAGGCCCTCGGCTTCCCCAAGACCCCCCCTCCGTCTCCCCTGTGAGAGGTGGGCGTGTGGCCCCCAGGACTGGGATCCCCAGGGCGACCCTTTTCTCTCCCTGGTGCAATTGCAGCATCCTGAGCTCCTTCTCTGGAGACTTTCGGGAGGGTGAGGCGTGTTCCTGCAAGGAGAGTCCATCCCGTTCCTCCGTTTGGAAGAGAAGGAAGAAGAGGAGTCCTTGATGCCATGCATGGTTCTCTTGTTTTGCTGCACGTGATGCCGCCAGGAAGGGCCCGGCTGAGTCGCAGCGCCTCCACGTTGCAGGCAGAAAGCCTCGGATCCAGGCCGGAACTTCTGCCCTAGAGCTGGGGAAAGAGCCTTGTCTCTGGGCAGGGGGCACCCCATGCAGCCCTCGCCATATGTTGCTGGACTACAGCTCTGGGCCCTGACCATTGGCCATGCTGGCTGAGCCTGTTGGCAGCTGGGCTCTAGTAACATCTGGAGAGCGTTGCCCTAGGGGGCCCAGTGGTCTGGCTTCCGGTGACCTTTAGAAAACGCCCCCAGGATAACTTAGGGGAGCCTTGTAACCGCCTTTGCATTGCAAAGGACACCCAGCCTCACACTTGCTTTCTGGAAGGAGTGTGTGTGTGCCAGTTGTATCTTTGACAAAGTTGTGCAGTGGGGCAAGCCTGGAAGGGCAGTCTCATGGGGTGGGGTGGGGGGTTGTGGGCTGCCCCCTTGCCGCTCTCTCAGGCCATCTTCCGCAGACTTGCTTCTGGGAACCCACATTGTCCAGGACCGGTGCTGTCAACGCATGTGGCAGCTTGGGTGTGTGTTGTGGGCGCTTGGACCCGACTGTGCCTGCTGCCATGCTGCTGCTCAGTGTGCTGGCATCTGGCCCTTGTGTGTGGGTCCCCCCCCATCTTGGGGGCTGCTTTTTGCTGCAGATCCACTGTGACACAGGACGTGTGCTGGCTGTGCCAGGTCTCGGCCAGAATTTGCAAATGCTGCTAGAAATTCAGCAGCAGAAGTTGCTTGTAATAAACCCCAGGCACGCTAGGGTGTAACGTTGCAACCTGGAGGCAGGAAGTGGCCTTACCCGTTGAGCAGAGGATGTTCAGGTGCCTCTAAATAACGGGGCTCTGGAGCCTGAGAACAGCTGGTTCCCTTCCCTATCCCGAAGCAAGTGCCCTGTGGGTCACCCCACTGCGATGTGTGAGCCACGCCACATGAAAGAGTTCTGCAATTTAGATGCTTCCCTTGGAGCAGGCAGGGACGGAAGCGCTCGCCCAGTAGCTTTGGGAACCAGTTTAGTTTGGTTTTCGGAGTCTTCTGGGCATCCTGCACAGGCCCATCTCTGCCCCACAGCGAGAAGATCAGTGGGGCTGGTGGGCCAAGGTCCTGCGGCAGCTAAGAGAGAATTCCCCCCAGCAGTTCAAGCAGGGGGTGTGCCCTGGGGTGAGGTACCCGTCCACAGTGGGTGGTCTGCAGAGTGCTCCAGGACCGCTGCCCGAGGGGCGGGGTGCAGCTCAGCTTTGCAGATACGCCGGGGTGCAGGCAGTTCTAATCTGCCCCACAGCAACCCTGTGAGGAGAGAAGGGGCAACGCTCTCCCTGTGCGCTACTCCCGTCCTCACTTCCGCAAAGGGTGGCTGGGATGCCTGTGGCGCTCTGGCCACTTTCTCCAGGTCGCAACCTGTAACCATTCCAGCCTTGTTCTTATTTCATTCAGCTCTCATTTATATTTTTTCCCCAACAGTGCTTTAATGGCAAAACACACCACCCGGTGACCCAGAGGGCCTTAGGGAAGTGGGGAGGCGCTTGCTGCCCCTGGGGCTGGCGCGAGGGGGGGGGCTGCCCCCTGGGAAGGATGGGGGGAGGTTCCCCATAGGCGCTTCCGCCTCTCGCCCTGTGGCATACAGCCGTACTTCGGCTCCCGAATGTCTTGGGAGTTGAAAGTTCTGGCTGCCGAACGAACAAAAAACAGAAGTATTTTGAACTTTTTTGGGAAGCCAAACGTCCGGCCCCTCTTCTGCTGTTGTTTCTGGTGTGCCTGCACAATCGGAAACCAGTCAGAAGCCGCGCCTTGGTCTCCGAACATTTCAGAAGTTGAATGGACTCCTGGAACGGATTCTGTTTGACTTTTGAGGTAGGACTGTATTTATTTGTTGACGATATTTATTTCATTCATCGCATTTACAAAGCACCCGAGGTCAAGGGGGCCTCTCTGGTTCTCCCCCTCCTCGTTTAGCACCCACAACAACAGCCCTGAGAGGTAGGTTAGGGTAGGGGGAGAGGCAGTGGCTGGGCAATGGCCGCCCAGTGAGGTTCATGGCCGAGTGGGGATTGATCCCTGGGGTCTCCCAGGCGCTAGAAAGACGCTTTGACCACTGAGCTGCACTGCATTTCTGTAAGCGAGGGGGAGTTCCCTTTGCCACGAGGGAGAAGTGAGCCTCAGCCTCTGTTCCATCTGAGAGCAGCACCTTCTTCCTGGGAGAATGGGCCCCACTGGGGGAATCAGCCCTCAGGTCCTTTCTGCGGGGAAAGCCTGGGCTCTGGCAGGCAGCCTTTGAAACCAGAGGCATATAACCCAGCCTCTCAGTGGGGGGGGGGGGATATTGTGAGGTAGGAACTCCGCTCTCTCTGGTGGTAATTTTTCACAGAGGTGGCATCAGCTTGCTAAACTTGAGAAGCGGTGAAATTTTTGGGGTGGAGGAAAGACCGAAGGAGTGCTGACTGTGGGGGTAGCAGAGGATTTTGGGGGCCGCAGCATCCTTTGACTGTCAGCTGCATTCGAGTGTAGTTCCAGTTGCGGGGGAAAGCTTTTTCTCCCCCACCCTTTGTGGCCCAAGTCTGACAGGGGAGCAGGGCTGCCTGCCTGCCAGTTACCTGATGCCCACAGTGGAGTCAGCCGGCTCGTTTCTGCAAGGGGCTGCGTCCTGTGCTGTGAAGCCCCGGCGATTGCCTGTCTGTTGGGGTGACACGGAGCCTCTTGGGGACTTTGGAAGGTGGTCGGCTGATCAGGAAGCTTGGCTGAGGAGGCCTTGGGAGTCAAAGGGGCGCAGGGAGGGAGCCTGCGAGGTGGTGCCCTTTGTGCAGGATGGCGCCCCCACGGATCTCGCCCCTGGCTTTCTCCGGCAAGCAGCCAAGAGCCGGGTGGTCCCTGAGTCTGTCCTGGGAACTAGATTAAGAGTAATTACAGCTCCAGTCCTGGGTGTATCGAGTGCCACGGCCGCGGAACAAGCTCCGTTGAAAGAATCTCTCTCCAATTGATTATTTTGTCAATTTGCTTCTCCGGTTGGAGTTTACTGCTTTGGCGTTTGCGCAGAGGGCTTTAATAGACTGGGGCATCGACTGCTACGTTTGAGGGCTGGTCATTTGGGTGAAAGGAGTTGAGAAGAGGATGCAGCCCCCAAGGAAAGCCCTCTTGGCCCCTGGGACACGTGGGGGAAGAAGGTGCTCGCAGCAGGGAGGTGAGCCAGGGTCCCAATTCTTGCCGCTGGTCCTGAGCCCGGGTGCTCAAAATTGTTGCCTTGAGAAGGAGGCCGGAGGGCCACCTGCAGGTGACTATAGCCTGTTCCCCCTCCCTCCTGGGCATACCAGGCTGTGCACCATCGAAGCCCCCCTGTCCTTGCCTGCTGGTGGAGAGGCCAGAGGGACGCCTGGAGATCTGGATTTGTGCATCTTGCATCCTGCCAGGCGGGCACCACAGAGAGGATCACAAGCCAGAGGATATTTGTCCCCTGGTAGCTCCTCTCTGGGCTTCCAGGGCTAGCTGCAGCCAGGAAACAGATCCTTCTGGTCTCCATTTTCTACTTCGAAGAAAGGCAGCCACGGGCCGTGAGCATGGGCCACGTGTCGAGGAGCCCGGAGGGGTGTGTGTGTCCATAATTTCTAGGGCACAACTTTTCATTTGCTGGTTTCAGCCTCAGAGGCTTGCAGGGTCAGCGTGGCTGCAGCTTCCGCTGCTGCCCAGCCGGCCGAGAGGAGGCCTGACCTGTGGTCCAGTGATCTGCCTGGACCCTGAACCTTGGCAGGAGGATCGCCTGGGCAGAGGGGAAGCCTCCCCTGTGGGGCAGGCAGTGGGAGGGCTTGACCTGCTGGGTCCCAGGGAAGGGGGGGGGGCTCTCGAAGGCTGCTGTTGCTGAACCAAGGGAAGTCCCGCCTCTGGGGCTTGGGGGGTCACATTGATTGGCTGCTTCTTTGACAATGGTTGTCTGAAGTTGTAAGGAATCGCAATGAAAGCTTTTGGTGGATTAAAAAGAAAAGCTTCATAGTAGTACAGTTGTACCTTGGAAGTCCATTCCAAAACGTTCGGAAAACAAAGCGCGGCTTCTGATTGGCTGCAGGAAGCTCCAGCAGTCAACCGGAAGCCACAGAAGCCCCGTCAGACATTCGGCTTCTAAAAATAGTTCGCAAACCGGAACAGTCACTTCTGGGTTTGCAGCGTTCAGGAGCCAAAACGTCCGAGTACTAAGGCGTTTGGGATCCAAGGTATGACTGTAGCAGTAGTAGTAGTAGTAGTAGCAGTAATGATAATAATGGTAATAATAGTTTGTTACCAATCCTCCACCCCAAGGTCTCAGGGCAGGACAGAACATTAAAACACAATATTAAGAATGCTTTAAAACAACTCCCAACCCTAAAATGAGTTGGGTCCTAAGAACATACACCTCCACTTGCAAAAGAAGTCAGGGGGCAAAGAGATGTCTGGCACCTGTGCAGTTAAGGCACCAGAATCACTGTGGGGAGGGGCTGCCACAGAGAAGGCCCCGTCCTGTTGGGGTGCCACTCGCCTGGAGCCCCTGAAGGTGGAGGGACTGCCAAGAGAACCCTCAAGAGGGTCTTCAGGGAAGAAGGTAGCCATTTGGATATCTGGGGCTGGAGTCGTCTAGGGCTTAAACACAAACACCTTGGCTTGGGCCTGGGAATGAACTGGCAACCAGGGCAGCGCAGCGTTACTTTTTGTGGCTCCATTTTCCCTTTGGACGGATTGTGGCCCTGCAGTTCATGAACGACTGCAAGCGCTTTGATTTCCTCTTTAGGATGTCCTTTTGCTGGCAGCGGTGTGAGGGAAAGGCAGCATAGAAAATTCACATAGCCCATCCTCAACGTACCTTGCTATTGGTTGGCTTGGGCAGTGGCTGGCATCCTGGCAAAATTCATGGGCAGGAAGGAGCCCCAGACGAGTGCCCTGTGAGTAAACTGGGATCTTGCGCATTCAGGGGCAGCGTCTAGGTGCTGGCAGGGTGCCATTGAGGGTGGCAACAGCTGAGGAGGAGAAGGGGCGCTTGCCTACAGGCTACCTGGGCACACCTGTGTGAAGCATTGCTCCTCTGGCGCTCACACCTGCCTGCTCAGCCAAGATCCCTGTTATCATGAATTCCACTTGCCTTACCTCCAAGAGCCTCAGCGTGGCTTACCTGGTCCTTCCCATTTAATCTCTAAAACTCACCTGCGAGGTAGGCCGGCCCAAGGTCCCCCAGTCAGTTTCCTGGCCGAGTGGGCATTTGATCCCGGGGTGCAGGTGGCGCTGAGGGTTAAACCACAGAGCCTAGGACTTGCCGATCAGAAGGTTGGCGGTTCGAATCCCTGTGATGGGGTGAGCTCCCATTGCTCTGTCCCTGCTCCTGCCAACCTAGCAATTCGAAAGCACGTCAAAGTGCAAGTAGATAAATAGGTACCTCTCCGGCGGGAAGGCAAACGGCGTTTCCGTGTGCTGCTCTGGTTCGCCAGAAGCGGCTTAGTCATGCTGGCCACATGACCCAGAAGCTGTACGCCGGCTCCCTCGGCCAACAAAGCGAGATGAGCGCCACAACCCCGCGACTGAACCTAATGGTCAGGGGTCCCTTTACCTTTACTTCTGGGTCCTTTTCTGACTCTGCTCGCTCTGGGGCTTGTTAGATGCTGCTACTGATGCCCCCGCCTTCTCCCCCCCCCCCAGGTTCTCTCTGGCTGCGCCATCATCGTTCGCGGCCAGCCCCGTGGAGGACCGCCTCCTGAGAGGCAGATCAACCTCAGCAACATCCGGGCTGGCACCCTGGCACGCCGGGCAGGTGCGGGGCAGCCAGATGGCAAGGACACGCCAGACGAGGTAGGTCTTGGGGGGGGGAGATGGGGGGAAGTGCTGGTCACGGAGGCAACTGAGGGCCTGATGTGTGTGTGGGGGGCTAACTGTTGCCTCTGCTGCCAGGACCTGCTGTGGAGGTGCCCAAGAGGGGGAGGCTGTGGGCACAGGGCGTGACCCACATAATCGAAGGGAGGGGTGGGTAGCAAGGAGATGGCCTGTCTGCCCCCCAAGCAAATGGGGATTCATTCTTTATACCCAAAGCAGGATCCTTTGGCCAGGGCTTCAGATGGCTTCACCTGCCCAGGTGAGGGGAGAAGTGGCAAATGCCCAAATCCTACAGATAAGCTCCCCTTTCTGGGCTCAGAGCCCAGCACCCCACAGATAAGGAGGGCATGTCAAAGCCAGCCAATTAGCTTACATCTAAGCTAATAAATGAACTCATTGCTGCAACAGCTGCCAATTAATTCTGGGGTTATCGGGACTGCCAAGATGGCGCTTGCCGAGCTTCCGGAACAGCTCACCATAGATGGCCCCCCCAACCTCTGTTTTAAAAACAGAATATAAGACGAGACGGGTGGTTTATACATTCCCTCTCTCCCCTACACCCGTGGCCAGGTTTGCACCCTGCGCTCAACCAGGACTTGTGTGGCAGCCGGATTATGTGCTTTTGCTGCGCATCATGACCTTGCCAATGGCCCTTCGGGTCAGATTTTTCTGTCTGTAGGTTCGTGGTCCTTTCAGTCATGCTATTGGTTGCTATTCCACTTCTTGCCACCAGTGGGCGAAGTTTGGCAGGAAATAGCCTGGGTGTGAGTTGTCCGCCCCCTCCCCTCCCTCACTCCCCCCCCCTTAGTTGCCCATCTTCTGAGGTCCAGGCCTGAGCTTGACCCTTCCTGAGGCTGGTCATGGGGTGGTGTGTGTGGGGGGGGAGATGGGGGTGGCCTCACCTGTGGGAGCAGCCCTGCTTGAGGAATTTGTCTCTCACCTTAAATTTTTATGTTGTGAACCACCTTGAGATCTACGGATGAAATAGTAGTAGTAGTAGTAATAATAATAATAATAATAATAATAATAATAATAATAATAATAAAATGAATAAATGAAAATCCCCTTTCTAGAGAAGTTCATCCGGCCCCAAGGGGTTTCCATTCTCCCACACATTGGATGTTTTATCCATCATTTATCGTCAACCGTAGCTATATACCGCTTAATATGCAAATTTCCTAAGGAGCTTATATGAAGCCCTTGGAGGTTTTTAAAAATTCTGTATTACATTGGTGGTTCTTAATTGTTACTTTTGCAAGCTGACGGGTGAGTTTCTGAAAGCGACGAGTCAACCTTGAAATAACAAGGGGTCTGGGAGTGAGTATTGGGGGCGGGGATGTGGGGCTGAGCGGCTCCTGTTCCTGACAAGTGACCTCCTTCTTCCTCAGCCCTGGGGCTTCCCAGCCCGCGAATTCCTGCGGAAAAAGCTCATCGGGAAAGAGGTTTGCTTCACGGTGGAATACAAGACGCCCCAAGGCCGGGAGTACGGGATGGTGTACCTGGGGAAAGGTGAGAGGTTCTGCGCAGGGTTGCCCCACACTTGGAGGGCAAATCCCCACAGCCCAGTCTGCAGAGGGTCCTTCCTCCCTGAGCCGGCTGTTCTCCTGTGAGCTTTGAGGTTCATCAGCCAAGTGGGGGGTGAGCAGAGCCGGAGCCTATTCTGAGTTCTTCAGCTCCCAAAGCCATCAAAAAAGAGCTCTGTAGTCATCTGTTGGCACTGGCAGGTCTGGGGGCAAAAAAGGAGACCTCCTTGGGAAACGAGGGACCTGTTCTCCCGGGGGAAACTGGCAAAGGGGAAACACAGCTGGAAATCTGGAACGTGGCAGGCAAGAAGACTATTGGGTTGGCCAAGGTGGTGGTCCAATTTAACCCAGCTCATGCAACTCTCTATGCAGTTATGTAGAACTTCCTAAAAGACCCAGTATAATAATAAGACATTTAAATTCCACCAAGCGTCCGTTTCTTTAAATATATCTTTTACATAATGTGTGCAATACCAGAATCATATCCAAGTGTCTCAAAGCCAAAGTTGTGTCCAAATATTCCTTCGTTCAGAAAAGGAGATCTCCATAAGTATACAACTTTGGGAAGTTCTATATAATAACATAGGGACGCGGGTGGCGCTGTGGGTTAAACCACAGATCCCAGGAGTTGTCGATCAGAAGGTTGGCGGTTCGAATCCCTGTGACGGGGTGAGCTCCCGTTGCTCGGTCCCTGCTCCTGCCAACCTAGCAGTTCAAAAGCATGTCAAAGTGCAAGATAAACGGCGTTTCCGTGTGCTGCTCTGGTTCGCCAGAAGCGGCTTAGTCATGCTGGCCACATGACCCAGAAGCTGTACGCCGGCTCCCTCGGCCAATAAAGCGAGATAATAATAATAATAATAATAATAATAATAATAATAATAAATTTTATTTATATCCCGCCCTCCCCAGCCGAAGCCGGGCTCAGGGCGGCTAACAACAATCAAATAATCAGTCAAATAATCACACAATCTAAAAATATTTCATTATAAAAATTAATTAAATCAAATTGATGGCAACCAATTAAGCAAAATTCTGTGCAGGTTGCCAGAGGAGGGAGTCAGGCTGCGCCCTGACCAAAGGCCTGGCGGAACAACTCTGTCTTGCAGGCCCTGCGGAAAGATGTCAGGTCCTGCAGGGCCCTAGTCTCTTGTGACAGAGCATTCCACCAGTTTGGAGCCGCAGCCGAGAAGGCCCTGGCTCTAGTTGAGGCCAGCCTAACCTCTCTGAGGCCTGGGACCTTGAGGATGTTATTATTTGCAGACCGTAGGTTTCTCTGTGGGGCATACCAGGAGAGGCGGTCCCATAGGTACGAGGGTCCTAGGCCGTATAGGGCTTTAAAGGTTAAAACCAGCACCTTAAACCTGATCCTGTACTCCACCGGGAGCCAGTGCAGCTGGTACAGCACCGGATGGATATGATCTCGCAGCGAAGACCCCGTAAGGAGTCTCGCTGCGGCATTCTGCACCCGCTGGAGTTTCTGGGTCAGTCTCAAGGGCAGCCCCACGTAGAGCGAGTTACAATAATCCAGTCTGGAGGTGACCGTCGCATGGATCACAGTGGCTAGGTCAGGGCGAGAGAGATAAGGGGCCAACTGCTTAGCTTGGCGGAGATGAAAAAATGCCGCCTTTGTTATAGCTGCAATCTGCGACTCCATAGAGAGGGAGGTATCGAAGATTACACCCAAACTCTTCACGGACGGTGCTGGCACTAATTGCACCCCCGCAAGAGACGGGAGTTGCCCCCTCAATCCCATATTGCTCCGTCCCAGCCAGAGGACCTCTGTCTTCGAAGGATTTAACTTCAACCGGCTCCCACGTAACCATCCAGCCACAGCTTCCAGGCATCTGGTCAGTGTGTCGGGGGCCGAGTCAGGATGGCCATCCATCAACAGATAGAGTTGGGTGTCATCGGCATACTGATGGCAGCCCAGCCCAAAACTCCGGACAAGCTGGGCGAGGGGGCGCATAAAGATGTTAAAAAGCATCGGGGAGAGAATTGCACCCTGAGGCACTCCACACACCAAGGAGTGGCGCGATGACAATTCCCCCCCAAGCGCCACCCTCTGTCCCCGACCGGAGAGAAACGAGCGCAGCCATTGAAGGACTGTGCCCTGGATCCCCACGTCGGCAAGGCGGCGGTCCAGGAGTTCGTGATCGACCATGTCGAAAGCTGCTGACAGATCTAGAAGAATCAGCAGCCCCGACCCGCCTCGATCCAGCTGCCTGCGGAGATCATCTGTTAGGGCGACCAGAGCCGTCTCGGTCCCATGACCAGCGCGGAAGCCGGACTGGAATGGGTCCAGAGCAGATGTTTCATCCAGAAACCCACCAAGCTGTTCAGCAACCGCTCTCTCAATCACCTTACCCAGGAATGGAAGATTCGAGACCGGGCGGTAATTGGATAGATCTAAAGGATCTAATGATGTTTTCTTTAAGAGCGGACGCACCACTGCCTCCTTCAGTTCCCCTGGGAATGTCCCCGTGCCAAGGGACAAATTGATGATATTCCCCAGGAGGGCCCGCACCTCGTCTGGACACGCTCTAATCAGCCAGGACGGGCACGGGTCGAGAGGACAAGTGGTGGGCTTTCCAGCTTGGAGGAATCTGTCCACATCAGCTGGAGATATCCGGTCAAAGTGGTCCAATACTGGACCCGAGGACAGTCGAGGGGCCTCCAGTTCCTTTATTGTATCCAAATTGGCAGGGAGGTCATGGCGGAGCGACAAGACCTTCTCCGCAAAAAAGCTCGCAAATGCCTCACAGCCGTGTGTCAGATTGTTATTTAAATTTGGCTGTCCTTCAAGGGACGTTAAAGACCGAATTATACTAAATAATTGCGCCGGGCGAGAGCTAGCGGAGGCAATGGAGGCCGAGAAGTAAGACTTCTTAGCGGCCTTCACTGAGCGCCACAACCCCAGAGTTGGCCACGACTGGACCTAACGGTCAGGGGTCCCTTTACCTTTACCTATATAATACCATTAAGGGCTGTAGGAGATATGTTTCCCTCTTCCTCTGAGGTCCAATTTAACAGGCAGAAAAGACACATTCAGGGCGAGAATTTGAGCCTCACGCCAGCCGTGACTTGCCAATCCACCGGTGGCATTTTGAAGCCAAGTGGGGGGGGGTCATTCAGGGGCCCAGCCAGTGACCAGGACGGTGCCCTGAGTTCCAGGGGTGCTCACCCCTTCACCCTGCCCCTTGCCCGCAGTGTTGGCCTAGAGAGCAGACAAACTGGGGTCGCCTGCTGGCTGTGTAACATGCCCCCTTCCTGCCCCCTTGCCATGGGAGAGCCAGGCGGGAGCTGAAGGGCAGCCAGTTTTGAACAGTATCCCATTCTGAGTGATTTTCTCTTTCACTCTGCCCCCCTCCTTTGAGTTTTCTGCTTTGGGGGCTGGCGTTCCGCAGGAAACAGGCCAACAAACAGCTTAGAATGAGGAGCCCTGGATTTCCTGCATTTCGGGTGGTGGCGGGGATAAAAATGCAAAATAAAAATTTTCTGCTGAGATGAGGCCTGGCCCCTCTCCCCTTCTCCTGCCCCCCAGCTGTGGGTCATCTCTTCCTGCCTGCCTCCCCCCCCTGTGCTTTGCCTGTGTCTCTCCAGTCCTTTGGGGGGCCAGGGTGGGGCTCTGCCCCCCACACGCTGGTTTGCACATCTCCCTCTGGGCCTCGTGCCGGGCGTAAATCTTCAGAGGTGGGCAGCGATGCCAGTCTCTGTCCTGCTTGTTTGCTGCCACATGGAGGATTTTTCTGCCACGCCGCCTGACAGCCCAGGATTTAGCTGAAGAGGTGGATGTTTGCTAATTAACTTCTTCAGCTTTTAAAAAGATCCATGTTGAAATTGCTGGCTGGGCCGATCTGGGCAGCTGCTCCCCCCTCCCCAGCTCTCTGGGCTGGACTGCGCCGCTGGTTTGGGCGCGAGAGGCAGGCCTGGGACTGGGAGTGCATTTCCCAAGGGGGTGTGGATGGGTTTGAGGTCGGGTGATGCTGGAGGGGGTCCCTGGCAGGCCCCCCCTTGACGGAGCCTCTGGATTCCTGGACTTGGGCTGAACTTGAGCGTCTTTGGCCCTTTCTGCAAGGCTGTCTCCTGAAATGCTCCAGTTTGGGGCAGAGGAGAGCTTGTGGCAGCCCAGGGTCCCTCGGTGCCCCCCTCCCTCTGGGTGCTTCCTCGCCCTCTGCCTTCCAACGCCCATGGAAGCTTTTTCATGACCTCTACACTTAATAATAATAATAATAATTAATAATAATTTATTTATACCCACCCATCTGGCTGGACTTCCTCAGCCACTCTGGGCATCTTCCAACAAAACATTAAAATACAATAGTCCATCAGTCATTAAAAGCTTCCCTAAACAGGGCTGCCTTCAGATGTCTTCTAAAAGTCAGATAGTTGTTTATCTCCTTGACATCTGACAGGAGGGCATTCCACAGGAGGGCGCCACCACGAAAGGCCCTCTGCCTGGTTCCCTGTAGCCTCACTTCTTGCAGGGAGGGAACCGCCAGAGGGCCCTCGGAGCTGGACCTCAGTGTCCGGGCAAAACGATGGGGGTGGAGATGCTCCTTCAGGTCTACTGCACCAAGGCCATTTAAGGCTTTAAAGGTCAGCACCAACATTGTGCTCGGAAACGTACTGGGAGCCAATGTAGGTCTTTCAAGACCAGTGTTATGTGGTCTCAGCGGCTGCTCCCAGTCCCCAGTCTAGCTGCCGTATTCTGGATTAGTTGTAGTTTCCGGGTCACCTTCAAAGGTAGCCCCACACAGAGCCCATTGCAGAAGTCCAAGCGGGAGATAACCAGAGCATGCACCACTCTGGCGAGACAGTCTGTGGGCAGGTGGGGTCTCATCCTGCGTACCAGATGGAGCTGGTAGACACCTGCCCTGGACACAGAATTGACTTGCGCCTCCATGGTCAGCTGTGAGTCCAAAATGACCCCCAGGCTGCGCACCTGGTCCTTCAGGGGCACAGTTACCCCATTCAGGACCAGGGAGTCCCCCACATAACTCTTTCCCTCCCCGAGAGCCTCAGTGTGTGGGTCCCCGGAAGCCTTTTTTGAGGAGGGAGTGCTTTCTGGGTGGAGATCCTTGTTAAGAGCACCTGGGGAGGCCCTGATCCTTGGCAAAGCAAGGTGAGGAAACATCCCCCCCCAGCAGTGGCAGGACTTTCTCCTTGTGCACAGTGGTGAAATCCTGCTTGGGTGCTGGCTTGTGAACTGCTCCTTTCTTTCTGCCACCTTTGCCCACCGCAAGCGGCCTGGCCATGTGGGGTGGGGGGGCAGTCTCTGTGGGTCAAGCCAGGCCGACTTGCCCTGGGCTCTGGATGCACCTCGCTTCCCGCCCTCCAGGCAGGCTACCGGTGGCGACTTCTGTTATTATGATGTATTTATTTATATCCCACATTTCCTCCTGGCAGGCAATTGGGTTGACGTACAAATAAAAGAATGGCAGCTAAAAATATGGGGGAAACTCCCACAGTCATTAACAATCAATTCAAACTATTCACAAATATATTAAATCTGTTTAAAACATTCAGACAAAACCACCAGGGCACCAGCCTCCTCATTGAAAGCATTTCTTCTGCTTTTAGTTAAGATTTTTATTTTATTAAAGGCATCTCCACCCACAGTGGCTCTGCCCTGCCTCTGCGGCTGCTTCTGAATCCTGGTTTTGCAGGGGAGAGGGCTCCTGCGCTCGCATCCCTCCTGCAGTTTGGCCCCCTCTGGGGCCTGATCCTGCCGACCAATTCTTCTGTTCGTGGGCCCTGTGCTGCCTCGCTAACCTGGCTGTCTTTCCTTGGCAGACACAGCTGGGGAGAACATCGCAGAGTCGCTGGTGTCCGAAGGGCTGGCCAGCCGCCGGGAAGGCTTGCGTGGCAACAAGTAGGTCTACTCCTGAGGAGCCGGGCTTCCCTTTGGACGTGCCCCTGGGCTGCCGGTTCTCCCTGGCAAACTCTGGGCTGAGGGTGGCAGGGGAGTGAGGCTTCCAAGACAGAGTCTCATCTCTTTACAAAACAAGCCCCCCACATGCAGCCCCTTGTCCCCTCCAAGACTGGCAAATGTGGCCGAATCTTCTCGTAGACGAGAGTCCGGGTAGTTAGTCTCGAAGGCGAGGTCTCTTCCAGAGGCCTCTGCAGCTTTGTTTTGCTGGCAGAAGAGCCCTGTGCCTTGTTCCAAATCCCCTTGTGCCCGGGGACCTTGACTGCCCATCGTTGAGCTTGGGTGAGGATCGGGGGGTTGTGTGCTGAATCGGAAGCCCCAAGGAGAGCGGGGGGGGGGGGGAGACAGCGCTGCCTCGTGGCCCCACCATCCCTGGGGTGTGTTTTGCCAGGGACGTTGACTTTTGTCCGAATCCTGTTGGCCCTGCGGCTCCCGGCAGGTTGGCTGTGCCGCGGCAGGAGGCAGCCCCTGCTTCACGCCTAGCTCTGCCTCGTGCCAGGAAAGAGAGCGAGAGCGAGTGTGCCTGCCTGCGTGCGTGCGCGCGCGCGAGAGAGAGCGGGGAGTGCCAAGGGGGCCTGATGGCTCCGCTGATGTGTTCACGGCCTTGGAAGAGCCCCAGAGTATTCTCCGGAGGTCTGCGGAGGCGGCTGAGGCCGCGGAGCCCGGCTGGCTGGGCCGGCTGCCATGCCATCTCCACCGGGGCCTCGGCTCACTTTGCTCATGTTCCGCCTGAGCGGGAAGCAAACACCGAGAAGGGAACGCTCTTGCCAGGGCAGGCCGGGTCAGTGGGAATCCCTGCACCGCAGGGCGGGCAGCTGCCGGGGCCCCCGAGGAGCTGGCGAGGTGGCACCACGCTTGTCCCTGGAATGCAGGCAGAGTGTTTGGGGGGGGGAGTTGCGAGGGTGGCGCAGCCTAGCAGGTGGAACTGCCCTTTGATAGCAGCCCAGGGCTGAAATTCCCGTGGATTAGTTTAACCGGTTGCTTGAAGCCACAGGAGGGGGGAGTGCTGCTCTTGTGTCGGATCCTGCTTTCCTGGCGGCAAATGTTCAGCCGCTGAGAATTAGATGAGGCATTGGCTGGATCCTGCAGGCTCCTCTCTTCCTAATAGCAGTATCCTTTCTGATGCATAGCGCTGTGCCGGCTGAGAAAGGTGGCAACAATTTGCCGCAAGACCAGGGGGCAAACGTGGTGGTTCTGGTCTGCCAGAGGCCTGGCTGCTCACTCTGGGTGTGAAGGGGTCTCCCTGAGCCCCTGCCCTCTGTGGCCTGCTCAGGCTTTGAGCCAGAGACTGTCACGGGAGCCCTGCTCCCTTATAGACCCAGCGACAGGGTAAGGCAGAAGGGGCGTGGGCTGACAGATACATGAGGGTCTGTTGCAGGATAAATCTCTTGGCATCCCACCTTTGCGTTGTACTTGACTGAGCGGCTGAAATCATTTTCTTCTTTCTTTGGTGATCCCTCGTAGCCGAGTAAGATTGTCTTCCATGTATGTCTTAGCGAATACAAGTGTCAAATGCAACAACTTTTAAGGAGCAGTACTTGCAAAAGATGAACTTTTCTTTGTAATGTTCCACATCTGCCTTGGCAAAGTCTGGTTGTGTGCAGGTATCAGATGAAGGATACGAAAGATCTTAACGTGTGCCTTTGCAAAATACAGTTGCTGTATGCCGGTGTCAGACGAAAGAACTTGAACGTGACAAGGATTCCCGGAATAATACCTTGTTTCTCTGTGCCGGTCTTTGTCAGCCGTGCTCACTCATATTTTGTGTATCAGAGACATGGAACGAGTGACACCTGCATACAGCAACTATATTTTGCTATTTTTGACACTTGTATTCGCTAAGACATACGTGGAACACAAAAGCTTCTATTTGGACGTTACGTTTATGAGAACTGATCTATTTGTATTTCCTGTTCTAAACATTGGTCTTTAATTGCTTCTTCTCAATTAGATAATGTGAAAAGAGTTATGTTAATATGATGCATAAAGAATTTATATAGTTAAGCACAACCAGTTACGTTGTGGGTATATTTGTTAGTTTAATTTACGTAACTCTCGGTTTGACAGTGTTGGGAAACAGAATAATGCCTCGTGAAAATCCAGCCCGCCTGTAAAACTTCCGGTAGCTCAGGCAGCAAGAACCAGTCTTAGTCCTTAGCGAAATGAGGGTGTCTAAAGTTGACAGCAGAAAGGCCCCCTAATTTTCCCCTGCTCTGATTATTTTTTGGCATTGTTAACAGTGCAGATCCTCTGCCTGGCCTCTCTGGGAAAGCTCTGTGGGCCTTGGGTGATGACCGCAGGGTTGGGTGGTTTCTCTGACGGCCGGCCTTTCTCTGCCCCCAGCCCAGAGCAGAACCGGCTGGCTGAGCTGGAGGAGCAGGCCAGGATCGCCAAGAAGGGCATGTGGAGCGACGGCACCGGATCCCACACCGTCCGGGACCTGAAGTACACCATCGAGAACCCCCGCCACTTTGTGGACTCCATGCACCAGAAGCCCATCAATGGTGAGACGCGGGGTGGTTTAGGGCAGGGCTCTGGCCAAGGAGGGAGGGCTGCTGCTGGGGGCAGTGCCAGGGCCCTGTGTGCCTGCAGATCTTCCTTGGCCTAAAAAAGAGATCTTACTATTTTTCCCAAAGAAGTTTCTGCAGAATCCTGTGTTGCCAAACAGCACCCGATGGTCATATGCACATCATACGTCGATTGCCCTCGAATGAGACAGGCGTAAAATGAAACCAAAATAAATAAAACTGCAAGTGAGCATGTGGAAGGCAGTGAGCGGAGCGCTTTGTGGAATAGGGATGAGGGTTAAACAAACCTTACTATACCCAGGGGAAGTAAGAAGAGAAGAGTCTGGGTCAGGTGCTCACAGTGGCTGACTGAGATGCTTATTATGGGAAACCTGCAGCTAGCAGGATCCAAGCACCCCCCCCCCTTTCCAGCCACAGGCATTCCAGCTGAGGGAGAGCTGTTGTCGCTGGCAGCCATTAATAATAATAGTAATTTATTATTTGTAGCCCGCCCATCTGGCTGGGTTTCCTCAGCCTCTCCGGGCGGCTTCCAGCAAAATATTAAAATACAATAATTCATCAAATATTAAAAGCTTCCCTAAACAGGGAATAGTCTCCTCCTCCTCCTCCATGAACTCGCACAATCCTTTTTTTCAAGATCTCAACAAGTTGGTTGCCAGCACCGCCTCCGGTGGGAGGGAGTTCCACAGTTCCAACTTTGTGTTCAAAGGATTCCCATGCCCTCGGTCAGCAGGTAGACCTTTCTGGACCCAGTTTGGGGAGGCCTCTGGACACAAGCTGCCTGCGGCCATGGCCGGACAGAGCTTCTCTTGCCCTTGAATCCGGCCCTGGAGTTTCCCTTTGGGCATCCGTTTGGCCCCCGTGAGACCGGGAGGCAGGTTTCCAAGGGCCATGGGCCTGATCCAGCACGATATGATTACGCTTGCTGCGAAGGTCCCAGCTTCAGTCCCCGGTTTCTCCAGGGTGGGCTCCGGAGAGCCTCCTCTGCCCGTCCGTGGAGGCCAGGGGTCAACAGCCTTTTTCAGCTGTGGGCCGGTCCACCGTCCCTGAGACGGACTATATTTTGGATTTATTTTTTTAAAAAAATGAACGAATCCCTGTGCCCCACAAATAACCCAGAGATGCATTGTAAATAAAAGGACACGTTCTACTCATGTAAAAACACGCTGATTCCCGGACCGTCCACGGCTGGATTGAGAAGGCGATTGGGCTGGATCCGGGCCTTCGGTTGCCTTCCTGTGGTGTAGGCAGTACTGATCTCAATGGTCTGACTCCGAAGGAGGCCAATTCCTGGGCTGCTGCTCCTGCCTCCAAGCGCTCAGCCCTAGTGGAAACTCTCTCTCTCCCGCAGCCATCATCGAGCACGTCCGGGACGGCAGCGTGGTGCGGGCTCTGCTCCTTCCCGACAACTACCTGGTGACGGTCATGCTCTCTGGCATCAAGGTGAGCGGCCTGGAGGCCCTGTCCCCTCAGGCGCCCAGTGCGACTCCTGCCCTCTCCTCTGCGACGCGTGTGGGGCTGAGGGGTGGCGAGGGCGAGTTCTGCTGAGTGAATCGATGGAGGGGGAAGAAGGGGGTTCTGGGAGCGCCTGGCCAGAGGAAGGACTGGGTGGCGGCACCCGAGGCTCCTCTCTGAGCGGGCAGGAGGATTTTGGGGCCCAGGGAGTGGCTCCGTGTGCGGATTTGTCCCCTGACCCCGTCTCCCACCCCCTTGCCTCGTGCCTTCTCTCCATGGGTCGCAAATGGAACCATTGGCTCCGCTGTCGTTTGAGCCAAGAAGCGAGCCCAAGGCCAGATGCACCTGTCCTGCTTTTCACCTGCAAGGCTGTGAAATATTGGCAGATCCTCTCCAAAAGCGGTGGACTCTCCTTCCTTGGAGGTTTATAAGCAGAGCGATTCTTTAGCTGCGATTGCAGGGGGTTGGGCTGGATGATCTTTGGGGGTCCCTTCCAGTTCCCTAGTTCTGAGATTCCTGCCAGACCTGGGATTCCCCCTTCTGTGACTCCTCTTCACAGAGCGACCCCTTTCCGTCTGGCATTGAGGCTGGGGAGGGGGAGGCAGGAAGGAGCTTTGCCTCCCTGGGGGGTTTCCCTTGGAGCCCCTTCTGCGGGTCTTGCTGGCTAGGGTGGGTGGGCCCTGGGTGTTTGTGGGGGGCCTGGGGATCATTTAAGGTTTACGATTTGGTCATTTAAGGTTTATGATTTCTCTATTTCCTTCTGAGGAAACTGAATAGTTCAGTGAAACGAGCCTTGTAGCCGTCATCCTGTTAAGGCTTTGTTCAATTCTAGGTTTTTCTAATTTTTTCCTATTTTTTATTATTTAGTTTATTTCTATAAGATAATATTTCTAGTCGGTTACTTCTCGTTTCAGGGATTTTCATTTGTTTTGTGTAATTTCTGGGTTCCGTGGCTGTCTTTTTTTCTACTGGGGATGCTGGCCCTGCTGCCACCTGGGCCCTGAGGGAATGGCCCTTGTGCCCCGCAGAGGGTGACCCACGGAGGCAGGTGTTGGCACTCCCCAAAGAAGGCTGAGGGGATGCCCCCCCCCCGTCTGGAGGGACTCGGGCATGGCTCTGGGGCCAAGTCAGATGGGGAGCTCTAATGGCTGTCTCTCTCTCATGGGGGTGCCAAGAGCCCTGGACCTGGTTCTGCTGAGGCGCTCTCCTTCCTGCCCTGACTTGTCTCCCCCCCCCCACCAGTGCCCCACCTTCAAGCGGGAAGCGGACGGCACGGAGACCCCCGAGCCCTTTGCAGCGGAAGCCAAGTTCTTCACGGAGTCGCGTCTGCTCCAGAGGGATGTGCAGATCGTCCTGGAGAGCTGCCACAACCAGAATATTCTGGGCACCATCCTTCACCCGGCAAGTGCAGAGTGGGGGGGGGGGGGCGGGGGGCAGGTGTGGGGCCCCTGGGACGGCTGTGGGGTGTCCGGAGAGCTCCCTGGGGCCCCTCCTCCTCCCTTAGTGTCCTGGGGCAAGAGCCAGAGGGAGATTCTTGGGGGGGGGGGTCAGTCCAGGCCAGTCTGGGCTTGGCTACACTCATGGGGCCGGGTGGGTCTCAAGGGGTTTGCAGGGGTGGGTGTGCTGGGGACCTGAGGGGCAGGCGGGGGGCAGCAGGAGAAGAACCTGGGGGGCCGAGAGACGGAAGAGAAGAAGACACCCCCCTTCCGCAGGGCCTGGCCTTTTGACAGGGTTGGGGCTTTCTCGGGAGAAGAGAGGTTGGGGGCATAGCTGTCAATGTTTCCCTTTTTTAAAAGGGAAATTCCCTTATTCCGAATAGGATTCCTCGCAAGAAAAGGAAAAAGTTGACAGCTATTGTTGGGGGGCCTCCTTGTCAGAAGACTTGGGGCCCTTGGCACCCCACATCTCCCCACATTGCCCTCCAGACTGGGCTTAGCTGAGTCTCATCCCCGCCTGAACCTCTGCCCCAGGCCAGGCCTCTTGGTCTTCCTCGCTGTCCTTCCCTCATCTTTGCCAGGAGCTCTGCCTACACTCGAGTAGGACCCTGGCAGAGACACATGCCCGACTGGCATGACCTCCTGGTCATTCGTTTGGGAGCTTCAAAAGCTTTCTTCAGCCCGAACATCACAGCGACCGATGCCAACAGACATCAGCACACTTAGGGATCTGCAGAGTTTGCGCATCATGCGTAATAGACCTCAGCAATTCAGCATGTTGGCTAATCTACTTTATTTACATATAAATGCGCATACGGAGCACTGCAACACGGCTCCCTCTCTCTCTAGCATCAGACAGCAAAGAGAGAGAACAAAGGACAATAGTCCCACTTCACGGAACACAAACACCCTGTCTCCGTCACTTCCCACTCTGTGGAGTCAAAACATACACCGTCATGTGACAGACAACAGTCCCATGACTGCAATCACAGAGCAGGAATTCTAACAATCCTCACCCCCCCGTATGGTGATTGTAAGGTCTTTGGGGCAGCGCCTGGCCCTGGGCCCTTCTGCTTGGCCTTCTCTGTGGGGGGCCAGTGGGTCTGGAGCTCTGGTCCTCTGGAGACACAGGCTCTCTCTCCCTCCTGGTGGCTCTTGAGACTGGGGAGGGGCACAAGGGGGGCAGGAGTCTTTGCAGCAAATCTCTCCCCCCCCCCAAGTAATTGAGGCCCAGCCCGACTTCTACGTGTTCCTGCAACTAGTTTATTACTATTATTTGTTAAATTTATTAGATGCCTTCTCTTGCTGCAGGCAGCTCAAGGCATCTTAACAAATTTTGTTTCCAATATTGAATTTGACATTGTCATCGCCCTCCCTGCTGGGGAAGGCAGGCCATAAACTGGATCAGCAAGCATAACAATGTTTTCAGATGTGTTCTGTCATTTTAAATGCATTTTATTTTATTTTTAATTGTCCTATTTTACCACTTTGCCACCTTGGGCTGCTTTAGGAGGCAGGGCAGGACAGAAATCTAACAAATGAATGAACTGACGCACAAATAAAGGCAATAATGAGAATAACGAAGATATATTTAGGTTTGCCCTGAGCAAACGTAATCTGTTGAGGATCTTTGGGGGCTCAGGGCTTGTGTGTGTCCATGAAGCTGGAGTTTTTAGCTCCCTGACTCACTCTCTCTCTCTCTCTCTGCTTGCCCGGCTGCAGAATGGGAACATCACAGAGCTGCTCCTGAAGGAAGGCTTTGCTCGCTGCGTCGACTGGTCCATCGCCGTTTACACCCGAGGAGCAGAGAAGCTGAGAGCCGCCGAGAGGTAGCCCTGCCCAGCCTACCGCCTGCCCTCCTTGGGCCGTGGGGCTCCCGTTCTGCTTCACAGAGGGGGCTTGGGGGGGGGAGGACTCACTGAGAAGGTGGGGAAGGTGTCCAGATTCCCCGGCCCCAAGGTGGGCTTGTGGGAGGGGCTAGGTGCAGTGAGAACAGAGCAAGTGAATCCAGACAGATACGGGCTCATCCTGGCAACAGCGTCACATGATTTGGGGGCTTATCCTGGCGCTTGCAGGCCTTGCAGAACATTTCGCAGGCACCAATACCCAGAGGGACCTTTCGAATTGGGCTGCCTCTTAAAAGGAGATAGTTGCTAAGGGGGGCTTTAGGTGATGGGGTTCTTTTTTAAATAAATCTTTATTGCTTATACATAAATTTATATATTTTAACTTGCACCATTTCAAAAACTTTACAGAGGCTCTTTCAAATCTTTGGACCTCCTCCCCTCGCTCCATGGGTTTCATTTCCAAAGAAAATACATTCTTTTTCCCTTTTCTTCGTCTTTTACTGTCCTCCTACCAGATGTCAAAGAGAAAAATAACTACCAAACTTTTAGAAGACACCTGAAGGCAGCCCTGTTTAGGGAAGCTTTTAATGTTTAATGGGTTATTGTATTTTAATATTCCATTGGAAGCCGCCCAGAGTGGCTGGAAAAACCCAGCCAGACGGGCGGGGTATAAATAATATATTATTATTATTATTATTATCATTATCATTATCATCATTATCTATCATATATTCATAGTTTCCCAAGTTCATTTCACATTGCAAGTGTCATTATATCCCTGCCAGTGATTTTAACTGTTTACAGTGGTCTTTTTAAGTATGTTTAAAAAAATAAATCATTCCAGTCTTTAAAAAATACTTTTAACAGGTGACGGGGTTCTGGCCCAGCCCAATGTTCTGCCTTGGAGGCGGGAAGGAGGGCGGGGGGGGGCCTCTTCCTCCTCCGAGGGGGTTTCTCTGGTCCCCTTTGGACTCTGATTCTTCGCTGTGTTCCAGGTATGCCAAAGAGCGCAAGCTGAGGATCTGGAGGGACTACGTGGCGCCCACGGTCAACCTGGACCAGAAGGACAAGCAGTTTGTGGCCAAGGTAGGCAAGGGGGGGGGGTCTTTGCCAGGCCGATATGGGGCAGGGGTGCTGGAGAAACGGGCACCCTCTCTGGGTGACGCAGGGCAGCAGAGCCACAGGCTTGGGCAGCCAGGAATGGGTCTGGAGCCTCAAGCCCCCTTGCCTTCCCCTCGCCCGGGCTGCCATCTCTGGGTGCTGCCCGCTCTTGGCCAGGGCTCACTCCCCCAACGCCAGTGTCTATTCTCACCTGCTCAGGAGAGAGCTGGTGGAGCTCCAGGGGAACGGCACGTGGTCTGGTCAGTGTCTGAAATTCCCCAGGCACATGTTTTGTGACTGGCACAGGGCTAGTCATGCCCACGTGGAGATCCCTGGGTTCCAGGTTGGCACCTGGCATCTCCACCTGGCTGGTCCCTCTGGCCTCCTGAAGCAGGGAAGCAGAAGAGCTTATACAGTCCTATACAGCCCAGGACCCTCGTACCTATGGGACACCTCTCCTGGTATGCCCTGCGGAGGACCTTACGGTCTTCAAATAAAAACATCTTGGAGGTCCCGGGCCACAGGGAGGTTAGGCTGACCTCAGCCAGAGCCAGGGCCTTTTCAGTACTGGCCCCGATCTGGTGGAACGCTCTGTCCCAAGAGACCAGGGCCCTGTGGGACTTGGCATCTTTCCGCAGGGCCTGCAACACGGAGCTGTTCCACCAGGCCTTTGGCCAAGGCACTGCCTGATCCTTCATTTTTGGAGGGGAAAAAGTGCGTCCTACAGAGCGAAAAATGCGGTAGCTTATTGAGTTTCGGGCACTGGGCCACTTTGCTAAGGCCAAGATCCTCTTGGTTCTGTCTGTTTACCGGAATAACAGTGAATAGGCCAGCTTCTACGGAGATGCAATGTCTGTAATGGGAGGAAAGTGTGTGTTGCTGCGTGGAAAATCACACCAGCACCTGCAACACGATGTCCATTTGTGTGGCTGACGTTAACTCTTTCTAAGAAAGCAATCCAATAAATAGGATTTCCACGCATGCCCCGCTGCTGCAGGTGCCTGCTCTGCCCTGGCTGGCGCTGTTTCCAGCTTCTGTGGGGGTCTTCCTCCCAGGCACCTTCGCTTCTATAGCAGCTGTGGGGCAGGGAAGGGGAAGGGGCCTCCGGAGCTTTGGTTCCAGGTGGCACCTCCAGGGAGCAGGCCAAGGCAGCAGGAGAGAGGGAGGTCTCTTTGATTTCCCTGGAGGTGTTTGCATGTAGAATCATAGAATCAGTGAATCCTAGAGTTGGAAGAGACCACAAGGGCCATCGAGTCCAACCCCCTGCCAAGATGTGTTCGCATCTTTTGTGTTTGAGCTGAGATGGGACTAGATGACCCCTGGGGTCCCTTCCATAAGATTCTCTGAAGTGGCTGCAGGCTGGTGAGAATCTCCCTCTCCCTCGGGGACCCTGGTAGCATCGTGTGCCCTCCAGGCAAGGACTGCCAAGTGGCCATGGTGCCTTGGAAAGCGTGGCCAGCCCCTGCTCCGCCAAGCTCCGCCCTCCCATTCTGTGGGGCTTGCCCCTTGCTGAAGGCCCCAGATCGGCTTGCTGAGGTGGCGCTGTGGCGCTGGGGCTGCTGCGTCTTGTGACGCTCAGACCACCCTGCAGGGAACGCAGAGCTCTGAAGTGGGTCCAGAAATAATAATAATAGTAGTAGTAGTAGTATTAAAATATTAAAAGCAGAAATAATAATAATAATAATAATAATAATAATAATAATAATAATAATAATAATAATAATAATAATAATAATAGTTATTTATACCCAGCCTATCTGGCTGGGCTTCCCCAGCCACCCTGGGTGGCTTCCAACCAAGTATTAAATGCACAATACAGCATCAAACATTAAAAACTTCCCTAAAGAGGGCTGCCTTCAGATGTCTTCTAAAAGTCTGATAGTTGTTTATCGCTTTGACATCTGCTGGAAGGGCTTTCCACAGGGCGGGCGCCACTACCGAGAAGGCCCTCTGCCTGGTTCCCTGTCACTTGGCTTCTTGCAGGGAGGGAACCGCCAGAAGGCCCTCAGCGCTGGACCTCAGTGTCCGGGCTGAACGATGGGGGTGGAGACGCTCCTTCAGGTATACTGGGCTGAGGCCGTTTAGGGCCTTAAAGGTCAGCACCAACATTTTGTATTGTGCTTGGAAATGTACTGGGAGCCAATGCAGATCTCTCAGGACACGTGTTATGTGGTCTCGGCGGCCACTCCCAGTAGCATTCTGGATTAATTGCAGTTTCCGGGTCACCTTCAAAGGTAGCCCCATGCAGAACACATGGCAGTAGTCCAAGCGGGAGATAACTAAAGCATGCACCACTCTGGCGAGACAGTCTGCGGGCAGGTAGGGTCTCATCCTGCGTACCAGGTGGAACTGGGAGACAGCTGCCCTGGACACAGAACTGACCTGCGCCTCCATGGACAGCTGTGAGTCCAAAATGACTCCCAGGCTGCGCACCTGGTCCTTCAGGGGCACAGTTACCCCATTCAGGACCAGGGAATCCTCCGCACCTGCCCGCCCCCTGTCCCCCCAAAACAGTTCTTCTGTCTTGTCAGGATTCAACCTCAATCTGTTATCCGCCATCCATCCTCCAACCGCCTCCAGGCACTCACACAGGATCTTCACTGCCCTCACTGGTTCCGATTTAAAGGAGAGGTAGAGCGAGGCAGAAGGTGGGGCTGAGCCCCCCGTAGCAGCAAGAGCGGGGACCCACCTTCTGCCCTGCAAGGGGTTTCTCCCTTCCAGGGCCCAGCCTCCCCTCGTTGCCTCTTCCTCCGATGAAGCAAGGATGGCTCTGGTCTTCCTGGGTTTTTGCAGAGGGGTCTTCTGAGAGGATGGCAGCGCTGCATCTTCAGGCTGGCGGGGTGGGGTTGGGCTGTGTGGCCCCCCGCAGAATCACCCAGAAGAGCTTCTCTGGGGCGGACCCTTCTGCCCCAGAGCCCTCACCCTCGTCCCCCCCGGGGAGGGTCCCTGCAGTTGCCTGCCTGCTGCCCCGCGTGACCCTGCGCCCCCCTGCGCCTCGCAAGGGTTATTCCCTTACTCCGCGCTTCCGCCTCCTCTTCCTGCGATGAATCCCCTCTGGAGGCAGCTCACCAAATACGGAGAGAAGTCAACAAACAAAACGGCGTGCTAAGAATAAGAGCAGTGGGCGGAAGAAGCGCAGTCTGAGCCCATCGCAGCTCCAGCCTGTGACTAACTCGGGGGAAAGGGTCTCGTGACCCCGTTCAGGGGTGGGGGGCCTTTGAAGCTGAAGGGCAGGGAGGCATGGAAAGGCGGAAGGCGGCAGCCCCTGGGGATGTGCCTGGGAGCAAACCGGGAGCCTGTCCTCGCATCACCTGCGTGTAGCGGGCAAAAGCATTCTGAGCCCGTTTTTGTTTCCTGTTTTCCAGCTGCACTGGCTCCCGGGGGAGTACAGGGTCAGATTTAAGGTGTTGGTTTTGACGTTTCAGGGACGCGGGTGGCGCTGTGGGTTAAACCACAGAGCCTAGGACTTGCCGATCAGAAGGTTGGCGGTTCGAATCCCTGCGATGGGATGAGCTCCTGTTGCTTGGCCCCTGCTCCTACCAACCTAGCAGTTCAAAAGCATGTCAAAGCGCAAGTAGATAAATAGGTACAGCTCTGGCGGGAAGGTAAACGGTGTTTCCGTGCGCTGCTCTGGTTCTCCAGAAGCGGCTTAGTCCTGCTGACCACATGACCCAGAAGCTGGACACCGGTTCCCTCGGACAGTAAAGCGAGATGAGTGCCGCAACCCCAGAGTCGGCCACGACTGGACCTAATGGTCAGGGGTCCCTTTACCTTTGACCTTTCAAGCCCTTCACGGCCTAGGACCCCTGTACCTACGAGACCGCCTCTCCCGGTCTGCCCCATGGGGGACCTTAAGGTCCATAAATAGCAACACCCTAGAGGTCCCGGGCCCTAAGGAAGTCAGATTAGCCTCAACCAGAGCCAGGGCCTTTTCAGTGATGGCTCCGGCCTGGTGGAACGCTCTGTCTCCTGAGACCAGGGCCCCTGATTTCTTTCCGCAGGGCCTGTAAGACAGAGTTGTTCCGCCTGGCCTTTGGCTTGGAATCAACTTGATCCCCTCCCCCTCTTTCCTCTTTCCTTTTTCCTTTCTCCTCCTGTGATGGAACTCCTATTTGGGGATTTCCCTGGCTTTTTTCTGGCCCACACAGGACCAGTCTGGATAGTTGGCCTTGGTGACGACCTGATGTTTTCATCCCCCCCAAAAGTTTTTGATTTGAGTTTCCATTGAAATGAGGCTGCATTTTAATGTTTTAATGTTGTATTTTAATCAATTTGTCTTTGGATCAGTTGTTAGCTGCACTGAGCCCGGTCTTGGCTGGGGAGGGCGGAGTATAAATAAAATTTCTTTCTTTCTTTCTTTCTTTCTTTCTTTCTTTCTTTCTTTCTTTCTTTCTTTCTTTCTTTCATTATTTCCTGGCCCGTCTCCAGGGGCCGCACCATGCCCAGGGCATTGCAGCCATCATGGAAGCGTTTGGGGCATCAACAGCTGAGGCTCAAGGAACCTCCTGCCTTACAATCCTCCTCTCCCAGAGTTTTTTTTCTGGCCCACGTAGGACCAGTTTGGCTAGTTGGCCTTGGTGACGACCTGATGTTTTCATTCCCTAAAAAAGTTTTTGATTTGAGTTTCCATTGAAACGAGGCTGCATTTTAATGTTTTAGTGTTGTATTTTAATCTTGTTTTTAAGTTGTGTTTTAATCAATTTGTTTTTATATCAGTTGTTAGCTGCACTGAGCCCGGTCTTGGCTGGGGAGGGCGGGGTATAAGTAAAATTTATTTATTTATTTATTTCCTGGCCCGTCTCCAGCCGCGCCCCCCAGTCTTGCTACTTCTGTTTGATGCGTCTGTGGGGGAGAGCTCTGGGCGCCCACCCACCAGCTCCTCCTTGGGTGCTCCAGAAGCAGAAGGGGCCGGGCTCAGATTGCCCTGAAGCCGCCCTGAAGTGAGGTTTTGGGAACGGCCGCTAGGTGGTGCCCTTGGCCCGTCTGGCTGAGCGCGGGAACAAGGCTGGCTCCTTGGTCCAGCATCCAGGATGGAAATGGGGCCTCAGACTTCGCGGAAAGCATGTCTTCCTCTGGCTCCTCATCCTCTATGCTCACCAGGAATAATAATAATAATAATAATAATAATAATAATAATAATAATAATAATAATAATGTGTTTTTCCATGACCAGGACTCAACATGGCTTGCAGCTAAAGTTAAGGTAAAGGGACCCCTGACCATTAGGTCCAGTCGAGGCCGACTCTGGGGTTGTGGCGCTCATCTCACTTTATTGGCCGAGGGAGCCGGCGTACAGCTTCTGGGTCATGTGGTCAGCAGGACTAAGCCGCTTCTGGTGAGCCAGAGCAGCGCACGGAAATGCCGTTTACCTTCCTGCCAGAGCGGTACCTATTTAGCTACTTGCACTTTGACATGCTTTCAAACTGCTAGGTTGGCAGGAGCAGGGACCAAGCAAGGGGAGCTCACCCCGTCACGGGGATTCGAACCGCCGACCTTCTGATCGGCAAGTCCTAGGCTCTGTGGTTTAACCCACAACGCCAAAAACATAGTACAAAAAGCAGCAATTAAGAACTATTAAACATTAATGGAATATATGTCTGTATGTGTGTGTAAGAAGTATTGAGTACAATAAAACCATCACAGCAGCAGACCTTTCGCTAAAAGCAGTCGGTTCTTCCCCTGCTGTCCGAAGGAGAGCAAGGAGGGAGCCTTGGTCCCCACTGTGTCAGAAGAGCAAGGAGGAGAGCAAGGAGGGAGCCTTGACTTCCCTTGGCAGGAAGTTCCAAAGGTGCCTGGAGAAGCCACCACCGAGAAGGCCCTCTCCTGCGTCCCCACCCAGCGGGGTTGTGAGGGGGGTGGGACTGAGAGAAGGGCCCCCCTTGAAGATATCAGATTCCAGCAGGTTCGCCTGGCAGGTTGGGGTCTTTCAGATTGGCTGGATCTGAGCTGTGAAGGGCTTTATAGGACATTCCCAGAACTTTGCATTGTGCCTGGGAGCAGACTGGCTGCCCAGTGGAGCTGTTTTGACAAGGGAGATGTTTGCTCCCTCTATCCAGCCCTGGTCGACTGTCCGGCTGCAGCTCTAAGAGCCAGCTGAGGTTTCTGGCCCTTGTCAAAGGCAGCCCAACCAAGAGCGCGCTAGTCCAGACAGAAGGCAGCAAAGGCCGGTGAACTTTGGCCAAATCCGATGTCTCAAGGAACGGGTGCAGGAACTCCCCTGGCGGGTCAAATTCTGCCCTCTTTGAAAACAGCTTCTGGAAGCGTCCTGGTCCCTTTGCATCCAGACACGAGTGCAGGAGCCGCACTCCTGCAGCCACCTAAGCAGCGTCTGCAGGATGAGGCCCAGGATGAGGCCCACGATGGGAAGCCCACAAGTGGAATCCGAGCCCAAGAGCAACTCTCCCCTCCTGCGCTTCTCAGCATTTGGCAAACAGGAACATTTTCCGCTTTCGGCTGCGGAGGCAGAGAATGGCCATCGTCGCCAATAGCCATTTTGGCCTCCAAAGGTCCTGCTACAATGTCGGTAGAACAGAGCCCTCCCCCCCCCAGCCGTGGCTGCGGAGAAGGCCTCCCCCGCCTCCTCGATTTGCCTAGGTAAGATTTGCCTAATCCCCTCTTAAATTTGAGGGTCCGACTGCAAATCCTGTAGCTTTAATTCTGTGCTGCGCGAAGGACTTTATTTCGGCCGCCTTGAATCTTCCTTGGAGGGCCCCCGCTTCTCGTTCTGGGAGGAAAACGTCCCTTTCTCCACAGCACACATCAATTTATACCTTTCTGAGATGCCCTCTTTGTTTCAAAGTCAGGAAGTCCTAAACGGTCAAATAATAAGAATAAGAATAAGAATAAGAATAATAAGAATAGAAAACAATTTATTCTTTATACCCCATCTGGCTGGGCTTCCCCAGAAACCTTTCTCGGTAGTTCAGCAACACGTTGTTGTTTAATCGTTTAGTTGTGTTTGCCTCTTTGTGCCCCCCTGGACCAGAGCACGCCAGGCCCTCCTGTCTTCCACTGCCTCCCTCATGCTGGGAGCTTCGAGAACACTGTCCCACCATCTCGTCCTCTGTCGTCCCCTTCTCCTTGTGCCCTCCATCTTCCCCAACATCAGGGTCTTTTCCAGGGAGTCTTCTCTTCTCCTGAGGTGGCCAAAGTCTTGGAGCCTCAGCTTCAGGATCTGTCCTTCCAGTGAGCACTCAGGGCTGATTTCCTTCAGAATGGAGAGGTTGGATCTTCTTGCAGTCCATGGGACTCTCAAGAGTCTCCTCCAGCACCAGAATTCAAAAGCATCAATTCTTCAGTGATCAGCCTTCTTGATGGTCCAGCTCTCACTTCCATACATCACTACTCGGAAAACCATGGCTTGAACTACACGGACCTTTGTCAGCAAGGTGATGTCTCTGCTTTTTAAGATGCTGTCTAGGTTTTTCATTGCTTTTCTCCCAAGGAGCAGCCATCTTTTAATTTCGTGGCTGCTGTCACCATCTGCCGCGATCATGGAGCCCAAGAAAGTAAAATCTCTCGCTGCTTCCATTTCTTCCCCTTCTATTTGCCAGGAGGTGATGGGACCAGTGGCCACGATCTTCATTTTTTTGATTTTGAGCTTCAGATCATATTTTGCGCTCTCCTCTTTCACCCTCATTAAAAGGTTCTTTAATTCTTTAATTCAGCGACACAGAATCATAGAATTACAGAGTTGGGAGGGACCCCCAAAGGCCATCCAGTCAATCCCCTTCCAGTGCCAGGAATCTTGGCCAAAGCACCTGTGACGGGTGGCCACCCGACCGCTGCTTAAAAATGGAAGGGAAGAGAGTCTTAAGTTTCTTGCAGCAGGGCATCTCTGAGGGTTGATCTGGGGGGGGGGTCCCCTTCGCCCCCTCCTCCTGCACCCTGGGAAGCTCTGGGGGCCTCTGTCTGCGCCTTCCCCAGCTCCTACCTGGAGCCTGCGGGTGGGTGAGGGGGCCCGGCCCCCGCCTGCCTGCCTCCCTGCTGAGCCAGCCTCCTTGGCAGCCTCTCTCCACGGCCGGAGAGTCTCCTTGTCTCCTCCGCTCAGCTCAGCAGCCTGTTCCCTTCAGAACGATTAGGCGGCCTGCCTTCGCGGATGCCATGCCGGCCCCCCTGCCAGCCCCCCCTCGCCCTCCTTTCTGCTGAGGGCAGCTCTTTCCCACCATATGGTCCCTGGAGGAGAGGTGCCCACCAAGCGCTCGGCCGCTGAGCTTGTCGGAAGGTGTCTGGCTTTTGCCGCCGGGCAAAAACGCTCTTTTGCCACGAAGGCTGCCAAGTAAGGGGGGGGAGCAGGAGCAGGGGGAGCTGCTGTACGCAGAGTCGGGCCGTCGGGCCGTCTGACCTGGCTGGCAGGGGCTCTGCGGGGTTCTCAGGCAGGGAGCGACCCCCGGGACCTCCAGGTTGGCTCCGTTGTGCCATGCGCTGCTGAGGGGGCAGCCGGCGTAGTGGGGGGCTTGGGAGGTGCCCCCCTTCCCTGCCTCAGCCGAGTTGCTCGCCTGTCTGCTCATGTGCGCCTGCTAGTACAGTTGGGAGGGACCCCAGGGGTCATCTACTCCAGCCCCTGCACTGCTGGAATTGCAGCCAGCTGTTTATGGCAGAGGCTGGCATGGTGGTCAACGAAGGAGGTTTAAAGAAGGACTGTCTCAAGGCCAGTCTTAAAAAATGTAGTGATTATTGCCTGATTATCATCTTCCAAAGCAACTACTCTATTCTGAACTTGAACATAGAAAGCATAATGTTGGTGGTCAGCAAAAGAGGTTTAAAGACTGTCTCAAAGCTAATTTAAAAAAATGTCTTATAAACACTGGCCTGTGAGCGCTCCAGTTGGAGAAAAGCCTTTACCAAAGGCGTCATGGACTTTGAAGACGCTCGAACTCAGGACGAAAGGGAGAAATGCGCTAAGAGGAAGGCACGCTTGGCAAATCCACACCATGATCAACGCCTGCCCGGAAACCAATGTCCCCACTGTGGAAGGACGTGTGGATCCAGAATTGGCCTCCACAGTCACTTACGGACTCACTGTTAAAACCGTGTTTACGGAAGACAATCTTACTCGGCTACAAGGGATGGCCAAAGAAGAAGGAGGATACAGAGAAAAACTCAGCGCTGGCATCAGGAAGGCGGTCAGTGGCCGAGGCATCGGCTGGTCTTCCAAGTGCTGCGCTCTCAAGAAAGACTCCGCAGAGCCCTTGTGGCCCCTGGGAGACATCTTCATTTGTTTGGGCACCAGCTTTTGCTGCCCCAGGTGCCCTTTTCTGCCTGCAAGCGGGCAGCAGGGAGCCGGTCCTTTGCCAGCCTCCACTGGCTCCACCTCTCCTCGTCTGCGCCTCGGATGAAGGAATGTGCCTAGCGATTCTCCAGCTGGGATTCCTGCATCACAGGGGGTTGGACTAGATGCCTCTGGGGCCCCCTTCCAACCCCACCACTGCTCCTAGACCCCCCTCGCTTCCAGGCCTCTGCCTCCCAGTGTGTGGGAGAGAAGCGCCCTCAGCCTGATCCTGCAATCTCTCCTTCTTCTGCTCTTTTGTGTGTTTGTGTGTGTTCTGTTCCTCCTGCTGCCTCTAAAAGCCACTTAATTTGGCGGCGAAGGAAAGCACGGCGCAAAGCCCCCTGGGCCGCCCAATCCTGGAGTGTCAGTTTTGGGTCCCTCTCCGTGAATTACGAGTGACAGGGAAAATCAGGACAGATGCCGGAGAGCTCTGAGTGCGAGCGGACGGCCCCAGCCGCAGCCCCGCCAGCGCAAATCAATCTTCATGATGCTCTTGAGAGGCACATCAGAGGCACTTGCTGCTCTCCGCCAGGTGGGGGGGGGGGAGGTGGGGCAGGATCCGCTCCTGGAAAGGGCCCCCCTTCTTCTGGTTGTGATTGGCTGGAGGGCAGCTGCTGGGAGCCGTGGGCTTCCGATTCTGCTTGGTTTCTGAGTCTTGGTGGTCGGATGATGGGAGCTGGCTGGCCCGGGGGGGGGGGGACACAGGCAGGTGGCTTCAGGGGCGTCCCGGGTTGGAGGTGGGGAGAGCCCCCAAGGTCTGTGGTGGGTAGCGGGGAGTGGGCAGGGGGTGCGGTGAGCCCATAATGCCACCGGGCAGGCGATTGGAGGCCGTAGCTACATTTCGGGTCTTCTCAGCCTACGGGTACCGTCTGCTAACTTTGGCTGGACAGCATCCTCCTCCTTCCTCACCCAGGCCGTCGTTAAGCTGCGGAACTCCCTCCCACTGGAAGCAGTGGGCGCCACCCAAGTGGATGACTCTGAAAGAGGAGGAAGGAAATCCAGAGAGGGCCGTTGATGGCTCCTAGCCAAGACGCCTCTGCCCTGCCCTCCACTGTCTCTCTGGATGTGAGTTTCTGGAAACGGCAGGAGCGAAAAGGGCTCTTGTGGTCGGATCCTGCTTGTGGGTTTCCTTTCCTGGGCAGAAGAGGGTGCTGGACTCGGTGGGCTTGATCCAGGCAGACTCCTCCTCTGAATGTTGTGATCTTCTAAGCCGGCTTGAGGAGGGACTTTGAAATGCCAGAAATGAGACTCCCAGCCCCAGAAGGTGCAAGGGGTGGGGATGTCAGGAGTTCAGCCTACACCCAAGTAGGACCCTGGCAGAGACACATGCCCGACTGGCATGTTCCCTCCCTCCTGGTCGTTCGTTCGGGAGCTCCAAAAGCTTTCTTCAGCCCGAACATCACAGCGACTGATGCCAACCGACACCGGCACACTTAGGGATCCGCAGAGTGTTTGCAGTTTGCGTAACAAACCACAGCATTTTGGCTAATCTACTTTATTTACATATAAACACACACGGAGCACTGCAACATGGCTCCCTCTCTCTCTAGAATCAGACAGGAAAGACAAAAAACAAAGGACAATAGTCCCACTTCACAGAACACAGGAACACAAACATCCTGTCTCCATCACTTCCCACTCTGTGGAGTCAAAACATACACTGTCATGCGACAGACAACAATCTCATGACTGCAATCACGGAGCAGGAATTCTAACAGGGGAGTCCCTTTTGGCCTCTTGGGGAGGCACCCACAATCACTGGCGCGGAGGGAGGGAAGCAGTTGTCCCCCTCTGGCCTGTAGAGGAGTGTGGAGCTCATCTCTGCTGGTCTCCTTTGTGGCTGGAGGGGGCTGGCTTGGCGTGGGGGGGGCAGGGGAGGTTTGAGGTGTGAGGTGGAGCACATGCTTGCCGGCACACTATTCCAGGGCAAACCCTTCGTGGGGACTAGCAACGCATAAAAAACCCCTATCAGTAATTCAACTCTAATTCCAAAGCCCGGAGATGGGGAAGCCATGTGAGATTTGTGGGGGTCCCGGGGGTCATCTGGTCCAGCCCCTTGCAGTGTTAGGAATCTCAACTAATTTGGGCAGGGATGTTGTTGTTCTGCTGCTGCATCCGGAGGGCTACGGGTCCCAATCCTGCCTTTAAGGCTGCAGCTGTATAATACCAGAATGCAGGGGGAATCGGAGGCTGGGGAGTGTCGCTTGGGTCTGCTGGGCTTGGTCCTGCATCTCATCTCCCTTGGGTGCCCTCAGAGGGGCTGGTGGGGGCTGGTGGGCCCCTCCTGGCCAGCGGGTGCAGGTGCCGGAGCCGAGGGCCACAGAGCGAAGCCTCCGTGTCAGCCTGCCCTGTCTCTCTGCTCCCGTTCTCCTCCTCTCCTCCCGTCAGGAATATGGAAATAGCTGCCTGTGCTTTGAGCAGCGCAGCGCTTTGAAGTAGTAATTTACGGTAGTAATTTACTGTAAAACAAAGTCATTTGGAAAGCTTTTAGAAAGCATTTCACAAGCATTTAAAAAACGGAGTGATAACACGAGAATGCGGAAAGAGGAGCGTTGAGAGGCTCCTTTGAAACCAACGCTCTCAGCCCCAGCGGAGACCACGTGGCGGCTCTGGGGCTCCGTGGTTGGGGCTCCAGGCGCCGCTCCTCACGAGGAGACCCCAGGAGAAGCTCCGGCAGAGGCAAAGCGCCTCAGTTCCCCGCCCTGTCTGGAGGCGGCTGCTCCAAAAGAGGGTTTCGCCACGCAGGGAATGAGCTGTGTGTGAATCTCTGCGGGGCAGTGGGTCAGTGCGTCCGGCTGTGGACCACAAGGCTGTGTTGTGTTGTGTTGTGTTGCGTTGCATTGCATTGGAAGAAGAAGAAGAAGAAGAAAATGATTTATATCCCACCCTCCCTGGCCAGAACCAGGCTCAGGGCGGCTAACATCAAAATACATGAGCTTTCGTGTGCATGCACACTTCTTCAGATACACTGAAAGAGAAGTCGCCAGACCCTTATATATAGTGAGAGGGTGGGGAGGGGTATTACTCAGAAGGGGGGTGGGAATGTGGGATTGGCGGATAGGTGTGCTAAACCTGTTGACAACTGTTAAGGACTGCAATTGGTCTTACAGGAAAAAGCAAGGGGTGAGATGGTAGGAGGAGTACCCTTCTGAGAAAAACCCCACTGCAACCTCCCACTATATATAAGGGTCTGGAGACTTCTGTTTCACTGTATCTGAAGAAGTGTGCATGCACATGAAAGCTCATACCAAGAACAAACTTAGTTGGTCTCTAAGGTGCTACTGGATGGATTTTTTTTATTTTCTTTTGACTACAGCAGACCAACACGGCTACCTATCTGTAATCAAAATACATAATACATTAAGACATAAAATTTAGGGATTGACTGAAATACAGCTTAAAATTGGATTAAAATCAAAATAAGATCAAATGGTTACCTGCAAATTATAGCTATAGGGATTGGGAAGCTTAAGTACTCACAAGGCTCAGCTATTTGTATGAGCCGGCGAGAAGAGTTAGAGAGGCCACTTATATGCAGGGTCTTGTAAAAGAGGAGGGGTCAGGCTGTGCCTTGGCCAAAGGCCAGGCGGAACAGCTCCGTCTTGCAGGCCCTGCGGAAAGATGTCAAGTCCTGCAGGGCCCTGGTCTCTTGCGACAGAGCGTCCCACCAGGCTGGGGCCAGGGCTGAAAAGGCCCTGGCTCTGGTTGAGGCCAGCCTAACCTCCTTGAGGCCCGGGACCTCCAAGATGTGCTGCCCATCCACGGATCTCAGGGTGCTTCAGAAAACAAAAGCACACAATGCGTAATAGAAACAAGCGCGAGATCCCCTGATCCCCGCCTCTCCCAAGCCCATGGCTGCCGGCCGGTTCTGACCTCTGGCTTTGCTCCTCTCTTCCTGCAGGTGATGCAGGTGCTGAACGCAGACGCCATTGTGGTGAAGCTCAACTCGGGCGACTACAAAACGGTCCACCTCTCCAGCATCCGCCCCCCTCGGCTGGAAGGCGAAGGCACCCAGGTAGGCTGTGCCTGGGGAAGGGCTCCTGCAGGGGGGGAGGCTGCGTCTGTTGGGCGAGGGGAGGCTGGCTGAAAATCCACTTTCTTGCTTGTCACCGCGTTTCCAGGAGAGCCTCTGTCTGAAGAGGGGCAGTTTTGGGGGGAGGAGGGACTGCCCGCTGTTTGCCCCATTGCTTCCCGCCCCCCAATGCCTCAGTCTCTCCACTGCCACGAGTGGGCCTAAGACCCGTGGACGTTTGTTCAAAGTGACCCCGGATCTCGGCTTTGGAAAGGGATGTGTGGCTGGCAGCGGAGTCTCTGCCGAGTCTTTCTGGATTATTGCTGTGGGGACCCTACAGTTTTGTAGAGCTTTTTGGGCCGGTTGCTCTCCTGCTGCTCTGCCAGTGGCAGCCGTGGCTTGTGAGCCCTGGGAATCCTTGATGGGGGTCTTCCGCTTGTCTTGGGGGGGGGGAGGGCAGCCTCCTTTTCCTCCTGAGAATGAAGCCTGGGTCCTCCATCTCCCCACCCCGTTGGGCTGAGAAAAGGCAGAGGGATGGTTGGCTGGGGGCCTCGAAACAGACTGTGCATACCTGGCCTGGAGAAGAAGGCCATAAATCCATAGAATCAGAGATTGGTAGAGTTGGAAGGTACAGCAAAGATCATCCATTCCAACCCCCATCAGTGCAGGAATCTCAGCAAAGCCATTTAATGAGATGTAATGAGGTTGAGGGTACGTTTTATCATATGTGGTGGTTTGTTACTTCCGGGTTGCCACGGGATGCAACCTGAAAACACCTGAAAACACACAACCTGAAGCAAATGTAACATGAGGTATGACTGTACAGTGGTACCTCTGGTTACGAACAGGATCTGTTCCGGAGGCCTGGCTGTATCCCAAAAAATTTGTAGCTGGAGTCTCCCTTCTGCGCACGCGCACTGCGCAACTGAGCACTTTTGTGCATGTGCGCATGGCAAAGCCGGAAGTATACACTTCTGGGTTTGCCGTGTTCACAACCCGAGGATTGCATTACCCAATGGTAACGTAACCCAAGAGTCCACTGTATAATGCATTGGAAAAAAGTGTTTAAAAGTACCGTTCCAAAAATAACCAGAGTCCTTTTTGCTGGGGATAATTCAGAGGGAAATTCCCAGGTGCCAGAAAAGACTATTTATGTCTGTTGCTACTGCGACCCGTGTTTTGCTAGCCCCCAAATGGAAAACGAGTGAGGTCCCAACCAAAGAAGAATTGTGTTCATTTAAAAATGCCGGTAGCATTGAGTGGAAGTAAGTTCTGATGGTTGTAACAATGGATTACTGAGTGGTTTAGTTTAGGTAAAATATGCAGGGATGGATGGTACGCAAAATGAACCATGGAAAGAGAAGAAGAGAAGTCATTGATTTAAGGTTGCATCTCACCTTGGCTGCGTTTCAACATAAGAGACCTAGAAATTGTGGGAGAAATTATTCTGTTACGCTGGCACTGAGTTAGTTGGATTTGGGTTTCTGTCTGTTGCCGCAGGCGATGGCTTTGGGGTCCTCGCCTGCTTTTGGTCCCTAGGTTTTCTGTTTCATGAGTTTATTTGCGTTCTTCCGCCTGGAAAGCACCCCGTGCCGTTTAAACTGAAAAACAGTAAAGGATAGAGAACCACCAAGCGCCTTGGAAATCAGTCCCTGAGCGTTGGGACCCCCGTCTTTCCCCAAATGCTTGTCTGGTGAGCTGCCTTGCCTGCCTCCAGCGGGAGAGAGGGGCTGGGGGGGGGTCTTCCTTGGCAGAGGCCGGTCTCTCTGCTTCCTCTCCCCCCCCCCCGCAGGCCTTCTCTGTTCCTGGAGGCTCCATTACAAGTCGAGATTTGGTTATATTGGGAGATAAATTTTCTTCATAAAGGCTGCCTTTCTTGGGCTGCAGAGTTCCGCTCGCCCCGGGGGGCTCCCCCTTCCTCTCCTGCCTCCGTGTGCCCCCCACCCAGATGTGCTCCATCCCTCTGGAGCGGATTTTGAAGATTCAACGGGGGGGGGCACGTGGAGGTGGGAGGAGAAAGCGAGAGTGGAAGCCTCTATCGCCCCTTGTCTTTTCAGACCCTTTGAATGGTTTCTTCTCGATTCGTTTATGGCTTTCCGTGTCCTTGGCTGCCGCTGGGTCTTTATCGAGAGCTGCTTTGAATATTACCCAACATGGACAGATACCTCTGGTCCTTCCAGCCCCCCCCCTCTGGGCTGCATGCGACCCACAATTTTTTATTTTTAAAAGCTCCGTTGTTCACAGGGGCACCTTTTTTAAAGCCCCATTTAATGTGAGGATGGGCGGAGTGGGGGGGGTCTGGTTGTGGGGAGCGCAACGGGGGCCAAATGCCGGGAAAGGAGGGCAGGGTGGGATGAGGGAGGGGTGTGCATTGTGTGTGGGGTGTCTCTGCCCCCCCCCCCCAAGGCTCCCTCGCCACAAGGAGATGGAGCCTTGTGCTAGAAAAGGTCCTCTATCCCTCCCTGTTCCCTGGCAAGGAGCAGATGATCTAATTTGTGCAATTACGTTCCATTGTTCCCTTGCCCAGTGGCCAAAGCTGGGTGGTTCTCAAAGCAAATTACCCTTTTTGAAATAAAATTAAAAAATAGCAATTTTTCAGCGGGAGCCTGAGGCCCCTTGCAGGGTGTGGGCCCTGCTGGACTCTCCCATAGCAGCCGCATTGCTGCTACCACTGGGCTCTCCTGTCGAGAGAGCCTTTGGCCTTTTCCATTGCCTCTCTCTGACCTCACAGGGCCCCAGACGTACAAATCACTCCAGTGTGCAAATCTCACCGGAGCAAGTGAGTTTTGCACATGCAGATCAGCTGCTGCTTTTGGGAAGGAGCTCTCTGTCTCCGTCCGGCTTGGATAAGGAACCGGGAGGTTTCCAAGGGCCTCTCAGCAGCATCCGCTCATCCCGCTGCCACGAGGCTTCCTTGGAAATTTGGTGCCAGGCGCTGCGCTGAGGTTCCTTCACCTGCTTTTGTGGCTTGGGAGGGTGGGCGAAGGAGGCGCAGCAAGGAGCAGCCCCCGCAGTCGAGAGAGGAGGACGAGGATAATTGGAGGGCAGGAGCTATTTGAGCGTGTCCGGCGCTCGCTTGTGTTTTGGCCCAGAACGGATTGGGACATTAATTCCTGCAGGCTCCGCTTGGAGTGGAAGGAGGGCTGGAGTTCCTTGCAAGGGGGGTTTTGCGAGTGGAGAACTGGAGGGAGGGTCTTCTAGACCTCAGTTGGTGTGTGCAGAGTTTCTCCATAAGAACGTGAAGCGCCTTTTGTGTCAGGCCAAAGGAGGCATCGTCCTGTTCTCCAATTTGTCATCATCACACTTAATTTGTATACTGTCTTTCTATCTTACAATACCCAAGGTGGTTTACAAGCTGAGGAAACAAAGAATGTACACCTTATAACGGGTTGGCAACCAAAGGCCCACGGGGCACAAGCGGCTCACGGGGGTCGTTTAACCAGCCCACGAGCTGCCCCCCGACCAAGCTCCCTGCTTGGTGGGTCCTCGCTTGGCTGAAGCGAGTTGTTTTCTCCTGGAGCCTAAAAGACAGATAATGATGCTGCCATCAACAGCCCCCTCCTCCATGATTTTGTCACATTTTCATAGAGTTGTAGAGTCAGAAGGGACCCCGAGGGTCATCCAGTCCAGCCCCCTCCCGCCAGGAATGTCTACAGCAGTGTTTCCCAACCGGTGTTCCGCGGCACACTAGTGTGCCGTGAGACACCGGCTGGTGTGCCGTGGGAGGGAGGCGGGCGAGTCGGGCGGCGAGAGGCGGCGGCGGCGAGGATCCGCGTCGAGTCGGGGGCGGCTCCGCGGTGGTGGTGCCGAGCGGCGGGGCAGCGCGCGCAAAAGGGAGGAGCGCGAGACAGCGGAGGAGGAGGAGGCCGGCATGTCCGGGCAGCAGCAGCAACAGCAGCAGCAGCAACTCCCGGCAACGGCTCCTCCTCCGCCCGCTATCGCCGCCACCACCACAACAGCCGCCGCCGCCTCAGCTGCCGCCGTCCCTCAGTCCCTCGCTCTGCTGCCTCCTCCCACCCCGGCAAGGGGAAGGGAAAAAACGTTCACTTTTGTGCGTCCCTCCCGGCGTGACGCTGCGCGCTGACGTCACGGGGCGGGGCTTTAATGGTGGTGTGCCGCGAGATTTTTTTCCGGTAAGCAGGTGTGCCGTTGCCCAAAAACATTTGGGAAACACTGGTCTACAGAGTCATCCCTGACAGGTGCCCCCCCAGCCTCTGCTGAAAAACCTCCAAGGAAGGAGAGCCCACCGGAAGGAGAGCTTGGAGGCCGTCGCTGCCTCTTGTGGCAAGGAGTTCCGCAGTTTCAGCCGAGCTTTTATTTGCCCTGACTCTTCCAGGCTTCAGCTCCGTGGGAAGGCCTCAAGTTTTCCTGTTAGTAGAGGTGGAGGCAAACGCCTCTCTCCTCTGCCTCTTCACGCCTGGCAGTATTTTATTGCCTTTTCTTGGCTGCTGTGACGCACGCCGTGTGGGGCTGCCCAGGGAGCCAGGCTTTTTGCAGCAGAGGGGGCTTCTGCTTGGCCCCTGTGGGACTGCCCACCCCCCCTTGGCCTGATCCTGCCACAATCAGGCTCTCCTCTTGCTGCTGCTGCTGCCAGTCAGGGTAGGTAAGCATGGCCCCATGCGGTGCAAGGCAGCTTCTGATTCTCCCAAGAGTCAGACGAGGTCTTTGCCTGTGAAAAGCAATGTTTGGAAAGGCTGTGTGTGTGGCAAAATCATGGAGGGGAGTCATTCCACACCAGAGGCCCCCTTGTGCTGGGGGCTGGTGTGGGGCTAAGCCCCCAAACCGTGGGGCGTAGGGGGAGCGCAGCCGGAATCCTTGGAAGTGCCTCAGCACCCGGTGAGCTCATCCGCTCTAAAGACAATGGATTTTTAGCGGGTTTTTCCCTAAAGGGAGAAAGCTTTGAAATGTTGCTGTGCATATATTGAAAGAGATTATGAAGCTCATATGTGAAGAGACAAAAGGTTTAAGAGATGGAGATAAGGAACGGTGCTGGCTGGCTTGCAGGAGGCGGGAGGCGATTAAGTCCGGGGAAGGCTGATGCCAGAGATGGTGGAGATCAGGCGGGAGGCAGGAATAAGGGGGGGGGGGGCGAAGGTGAAGCGCCCTGCAAAGAGAGCGGCAGGAGTAGCGGGGGGGGGGGGGGTGGCTGCCAGAAGAGGGCTGTGGATGCAGAGGGAGACAGTCAGGAGCCCAGCTGTGAACCACGGAAGGGAAGGGATTGGGCCCTGCTTCCTCGCCATACTGGAAGGTGGGGGCAGGGCATTGGGCTGGCAAAAGAAGAGCTGAGAGGTGCCAAGGAATAATTTGGAGAGCGAGCAAGATCAGGCACCTCCTTTGGGGCCACCGCTGAGAAGGCCCCGCCCGGCCTGCTTGCCAGCCTAATGGATCCCCCTGCTGGACACGCCTCAGGCGTTCACCTTAGACTAGGGGCCACGTCATGCAGGCGGTCATTAAAGCAGTCCTGTCCGTAACCACTTGGGATGTGAATGGGTCATGCCAGCGCTTTCCCAGCCATGAGAAACTCCCCTGGATTTTCTGCACAAGAAACAAGGAAAGCTGCCAGGTGTCTGGAGAGAAGCATTCAGAGTGGGAACTGCGGCAAGGAGGACCTCACGTCCATAATCTCTTTGGCCTTTGGCCTCAGTCAGAAGGGGCCCCTGAAGCCCCTTACAGGGCGGGTCTATTCAGAAAGGGGGGGCTCTTGTTCATGGGAGCGTCTCAACCCCCTTCGTTCAGCCCGGACACTGAGGTCCAGCTCTGAGGGCCTTCTGGCGATTCCCCCGTTGGAAGAAAAAAAGCTATAGGGAACCAGGCAGAGGGCCTTCTCAGTGGTGGCACCTGCCCTGTGGAACGCCTTCCCATCAGATGTCAAAGAGAAAAACAACTGCCAGACTTTTAGAAGACATCTGAAGGCAGCCCTGTCTAGGGAAGCTTTTAATGTTTGATGCATTACTGTATTTTAATATTTTGTTGGAAGCCGCCCAGAGTGGCTGGGGAAGCCCAGCCAGATGGGCGGGGTATAAATAATAAATTATTATTATTATTATTATTAGGGAGGGTTTTAAGCAGAGTCTGGATGGCCATCATCAGGGATGCTCTAGCGGGGATTTCTGAACTGCGGGGGTTGGACTGGATGACCTTTGGGGTCCCTTCCGACTCTACAGCTCTTTGAGTCTGTGATTGGGGTAAGAGAGATGAAACTGATCTGCTGAAATGCAGCATAAAAATTACTTTTGATGCGATATCCTACAATGCTGCTGCTCAGCCGGCCAGGACTCTCACCCCCAGGGCCTGAGGAGCTGCCTCCAAGGGGACTAAAGGAGCTTGCAGACATAATTTCAGAGCCTTTGTCCAGGATCTTTGAGAATCCTTGGAGAACAGGTGAGCTCCCTGAAGACCAGAGGTGGGCAACGGTTGTCCCCGTCTTCAGAAAGGGGGGGGGGAGAGGAAGACCCAGGTGACTCCTAGAACAGAGAATTCAGCAGCTGGTCTGTGAGGACTTAGGAAAGGACGCTGGGATTGCTAAGACCCAGCATGGGCTTCTCAAAATTAAGCTATGCCAGACCAATCTGATTGCTTTATTTGATGGAATTACAAACTTGGTGGATCAGGGGAACTCTGTGGACATGGTATATCTTGATTTCAGCAAGGCTTTTGACAAGACCCCCCATGATAGCTGGTGAAATGTGTGTTGAACGAGGTCATGGTTACGTTGATTTGCCTCTGGTTGACTGACTGAACCCAAAGAGTGCTCCTTTCCTCGTCATCAAGGGAAAAAGTGCCCAGTGGGGGCCACGGGGTTCTGCCTGGGCCGGTTGTTGTTCAACATATTTATAAACAACAATTGAGGGGGTGCTGGGGACTCTGGGCAGCACCAGGCAACAGCTGCTCCCGGTTGTGGAGACTGGCCGGTGGGCACAGAGAGAGTGGGCAGGATCCCTGGCCTGGGTGGCGTGGGGATGGCAAGGGCTTGCCTGGCCTCGGGGAGTTCTGGAGGTATTGGGGAGGGGGCTGTGGGCTTGTGTGGGGCTTTGCAACCTTGGCACGGGGTCCCTGTCCATTGCCCCCAGTGGCCTGGCCTGTCTGGCCAAGCGCTGGGCTGGCCTGACTCTGTGCTGCCTCCGCCGCAGCGTCTCGAGCTCCTGGGAGGGCAAGTGGCTTCTGGTACCATAGATGGAAACTGACAAACTGAAAATTCGGTGTAATAAACTCCTGCCGCCTTTCATCTCCTGCCTGCGTCACCCTGCGCCAAATGAAATCTGAGTGCAGGAGTCAGTCAGAGCGGCTGAGATCTCCCATGGCGGGCGCCTGGAGGTGGGTCCCTGGCCCCCGTGCCCCCCTCCCCAGATGCCCACTTCTCTGGCAGAGTTTGGAGGCAGCAGGTGGCTGGGAGGAGCGGACTGACTTCCAGTGCTCCTTTCCCTAGGGGCCCTCAGGCGCTTCCCCCCCCACCTCCCGCTGCAGTTGGCGCCCAGGTGGTGTGGCCTGCCAGCCTGTGCCCAAGTGGTGCGTTGCTGGGCCTCTGTTCCCTGGGAAAGCCTTGCGCCAGGCCAGCGTTGCCTTTTCCTGGCTCCTCAGGGTGTGCGCTCAAACAGGGCACCCTGCACACCTGCTTGGCCTGCAGATGGCTCCAGGGTCGATCCCCGCTGGTGGCATCTGTAGGGCAGAGCTGGGGGTGCTCTCTGCTTGCAACCGGGCTGTGCTGGTCCTGCCAGTCCGTCTGACTTAGACATCGGATTCTTCTGCCCCCTCTGCTGCGGCTGCGCTCCGGCAAGTCTGGGGAAGAGCCGTATTTTATCCAAACTCCATTAAACAGCCGTCATTGCCGTCTCTTCCCTGCCCTGTCATTTGCTGATTATGAAGATATTTATGTGGCGCTGGGAGCTCTCTTTTAAATAAGCGAGCGGAGGATGGTTCGCCTCTCCTTCCTCCAGCGCCAGCCAAGGGCCTCCTTCCTGGGGAGGGGGGCAGTGGGGCGATGCCCAGCCTCCAGAGCCCGAGGGCTGGGCTGGCGGAGAGGAGGACCCCTCTAGCGCTCTCAGGGCTGTGCCCTTGCTCAGCCGGGGGGCCCTGGCCTGGCGCCCGTGGAGGAGGCGGAGGGGAGATGGGGCGCAGGTGGGGGCCGGCCTCCCTTCAGAGCCTTGGGAGGCAGCTGGCAGTCATCTGACCAGGATACCTGCCGTCGTCGCTTCAGGCTGCCTCTTCTGGAGTGGTGGCTTATTCTCCTTGCCGGTTTAAAAATAGCAATTCCGAAGGTCTCAAATCACACAGCGCTTTAAGAATTGCCAGCCTTTACTTGGGAAGCCACCGCTTTCCCTGCAGCAAAGAGGGCAGCTTGCAATCGCTGCGCCTCCAACCAGCTCCTGCTCTCCAAGCCCCACGGAGGAGGAGGAGGGGCAGCCCTCCCAGGAAACAAGGGGTGGGTGGGGGTACTAAGCTGCCCCCCCACTCCTTGGTTATTTGGTGCAAGAATCTTTGGCTTGCAGCAACGGCAGAAGCCGCCTTCTGCCCCCAGCGCTGAAAAGAGGATCATTCTCTTCTGCGCGTGACGCTCACGCTTGCTGCAAATTAATTAACCTGGAAGCTTCTCACTTGCCGTTAGTCACACTCTGTGGTCCTTTTCAGGGGGGGCTCCTGAAAGCACCTTCCTCCAGGAGGGGGGTGTCTGTGGGGCAGGAGTGGGGGCTTGCAACCTCTCTTTGCTTCTAGTAAGTAGCTTTGTGCCTTTTTGAAGCTGCTGTTTGTGTGTGTGGAAAGAGAGATTCCCCTGGGCCTATTGCTTGAGAACCTAAGACGAGCTGGCTGGATCCGGCCCATGGCCCTTCTAGTCCAGCCTTCTCTTCTCACAGTGGCCGACCCTTTGCCCCAGTGGGGAACCAGCAAGCAGGATCTCCGCCCAAGAGCCGCTCTCCCAGCAGATTCAGAAGCATAGCTGCTCCCGTGGGAGGGAGTTCCACCGGTTCCCTAGGCGCTGCCTCTTCCTGATGGGCAAACTCTGCTGGTGGGTGGAGCCAGGCAATTGCCGCTGCCAGTCTTCGGCCACAAGATTCCTCTGATGGACTCTACTGCCCGTTGCCCTGTTCCGTCAGGCCCTGGATTTGGGAGTGTGTGCCATGAAGCGGCATCCCGGCCCTTGCGGAGCCATGAAAGATTAACCAGAGCGGCTTCTCGCCTCCGTGAAATTGCGTGGCAAGGATCACGGGAAGCTACTCGTGTAAGGGAGCTGATGGCGGCTGCCTCTCATCTGCCGCTGTGGCTCCCCGGGAGAAGCGCTCGCTCCGCCTGCGCCCGAGTGCTGGGCGTTTGGGGGCACGGAGGGCGGCGGGGAGGCAGGGTGCGAATCTTCCCAAGCGGCGGCAGCCTCGTCAATATTTAACGGGAGGCCGAGTCGCTTTCCAGGAAGCTGCTGCACACGAACCTCCTTGTGCCCCCGAGGCGGAATTGCTCTCTCTAGTGGAAAAGTGATTAGTTTGCACAACTCTCCCGTGTCCCCTCTGCATTTTCTCTCCCCGGTCTCTCGGTCTCTGTGTGCAACCGAGGGGGTGGGGGGGGCAGGGATGCGAGCTGCACTTTAGGCAGCCTCTGTGTCGTCTGCAATAGAGGGGGAGAGGCTCTGCCAAGCGGGGGTTTGGGGGGCTCCTTGCCGTTCCGCTGCTAGGAGGTGGACCCTTCCTGTTTTGGGGACATCTGGTTATGCAGGGTTGGGGCCGCCCATCCTACTCCTGGATCACCCGTGGGTTTTCTCCTTCTTCACCTGGAGCCATTTCGAGGTTGGAGGAAGTCACAGCACGAAGGAGGCACCTGCTGGTTAGGGACTGGAGTATCCCTGAAGAGGAGGAATTTGCAGAATCGTATTCTGGTGCTGGAGGAGACTCTTGAGAGTGCCATGGACTGCAATAAGATCAGACCTCTCCATTCTGAAGGAACTCAGCCCTGAGTGCTCACTGGAAGGACAGATCCTGAAGCTGAGGCTCCAAGACTTTGGCCACCTCATGAGAAGAGAAGACTCCCTGGAAAAGACCCTGATGTTGGGAAAGATGGAGGGCACAAGGAGAAGGGGACGACAGAGGATGAGATGGTTGGACAGTGTTCTCGAAGCTACCAGCATGAGTTTGACCAAACTGTGGGAGGCAGTGGAAGACAGGAGGGCCTGGCGTGCTCTGGTCCAGGGGGTCACGAAGAGGCGGACACGACTAAACGACTAAAAAACAACAACAGCATTGCAGAGTTGGAAGGGACCCCGAGGGTCATCCAGTCCACCCTCTGCGTTGCAGGAATCACAGCTAAAGGGCCCCTGACAGAGGGTCACCCAGTATCTCTTTAAAAGGAAGCTGAGTCCACCACCTTCTGTGGGAGACCATTCCACTGCTGAACGGCTTTTACACCAGACCGTTCTTCCTTTCTTGTCACTGGAAGCCATGGGTTCGAGTCCTACCCTCCTGAGCTTGCGCCATCCTCCGTGTGACAGCCCTTAAGATATTTGAAGACTGCTATCACGTCTCCTCTTTTCCAGGCTCAACAGACCCTCCACTCGGCGGTCCTCCTCCTCTGCCCCCCTTCCAGCTTTCGCCTCTGGTTCCAGGCAGTGTTTGTTGAGTTAGGGGTGGGGGTGAATGTGGGATCCTTCCTCGACAGAGGGGCGTTCCTGGCAGTCCTGGCACAGACTCTGGCCCTGAAGCAGCCCTCACTGAGCGGCCTGGCTTTGCCGAGGGAGGAGGGGCGCTGCTGTTGGTGGCAGCAGCAGCCGTGCGACCCCATTTCCTCACCCCCTCCCCTACGAGCCGTGGGCTGGGAGCCTGGGTGCGGAGTGGGGCTGTGGGGTGCAGCTGGGAGCTGTTTGTGGGCCTTGCAGGCTCCCTGGCCGTCCGGGGCGTCCAAATCTCAGCATCTGATTTTTGCTTCAGGCCGGGATTTCTGGCTGCAGGCCAGTTTCGTCCTCCAGATAGCTAAAAGCCTCTCTGCTTTCGAGCTGAGCAAGCCGGGGGCCTTGTCTCTCTCCGAGTGAATTAATAGCGAGATCTGCCATTGGGCAGCCCAAGTCCTGACCTATTTTAAGGCGAAGGAGGGGATGAGACGAGCCAGGTTCTGCCAAGGCGCTGGAAGGAAAAGAGGGCCTCTGCAGCGCAGGAGGAGCAGCAGCCGCTGCTGCAGTGTCTGCCGTTCAGAGCGCGAGGCCAGGCAGGCCCTCCCAGGCTCCTGCTCTTTTGCCGTGCCAGGCAGGCTCCACGCAGGCCGCCCTGGGTGCGGGCAGGCACTGCCAGCCCCAAAGTGGCGAGAGGCAGGCAGATAATCCGGGAGAAAGCTATCCTGGGTCGTGTCCAGGGGGTACTGCTGCCTACCTGAGAATTCGCACTCGGAAGCCGCTGTGCCGGCGCCACTGCTAACGAAGGCTGGTGACCTTTTAGCACCCTGGGAACGAGAGTAAGCTCCCTCCTCCAAGGAAGAGTGGCAGAACGCTCCTTCAAGGCAGGGAGGGATGGGTGAGAGGAGCACCATCGCCATAGCAACCGAAGGGACCTGCCGCTTGGAAGCAAAACATCCTTCGCGGAGGAGCGAGCACCAGCCCTGACTCTCTGGATGGTGGCCCTTGAGCACTTGCTCAGGATCTCGCTGCCTGATAAGCTGCCTGCCGGTGTCCTGCGGCTGCCTGCCCACTTTTGGAGCAGAAGGGGCCGGGCTGTGTGCCAGGGGGCAGGAGGCTTAGGGCAAGGCCAGCAGAGTGGGGTGGAGGGGAAGGGTTTGTGGCTGCCCCAGAGTGAGGCCCACACAGTGTCGGCCCGTGGAGTCACAGGCTGGCTTGTGGAGAGGCTTCTGCAGTCGCCAGCTGGCCCTCGATAGCCTCCTCCCCAGACTTATTTGCCGAGGAGTTTGCAGTTCCTCCCGCCTGCTCTGCGTGTGCCACGCTGGCACCGGACTCCCTGCCGGGAGGAGAGGCCTCCTGGCTTCTGCCGTTGGACGTGAGCCGCGTGGCGTTTCACCTTGAGGATGCCAGCCATGTGCCTGGCTGGATGCCGCTCTCTCGCTGGCTTTGGCTGGCATCGCCCCCGGCCACCTTTTGCCAACCTGCCACCCGACAGATGTTTCGATTGCAGCTCCCGCCAGCTGCTGCCGGAGGGACAGAGCCTGACCCAGACTGCTATCCTGCTCCTTCAGGGAGCTGACCTGTTTCCTAGACGGGGGGCTACAGGCCCACGCTCCCTCTGCCGTGCCAGGATTCAAGCTCAGCTTGTTTTTCCTTATCAGTCTCAGCCCTGGATTCAGGTGCTGTGGGTGAAGCAGAGCCCGGTGTCAGCAGCACACAGAGGGCACCTCACTCTCAAATCCTTAACAACCACTCCCAGTGGCTTCATATAGATATTTAATAGCACCGGGGATAGAATGGTGCCCCGCGGCACCCCATAATGTCACTGCCGAGGGGCTGAAGAGCACTTTCCCAACTCTACTCTCTGCACTCAGAGAGGCAGTGCCCCCCCCATTTGAGCCAGCCCAGGAGGGCACCATCTTTCCTCATAGCCGCTGATGCCCTCCTTCTCTGTGAACTTTTCAAGGAGAATGTACCTCCCAGGCCAGAATCAGGGATGTGCACATCATACTTTCCAGATTTTGCAAGCAGGCTTCTTATTATTTTTTTACAAAAAATGATGATGATAAAGCCAGTTGTTTAAATGGCATCCTAATTAGCGCTGGGGGTGTCAGTGTTAACCAGCACGTCAGAACTTGAGGATCTGCAGTTCGCCTTAATTTCCAGCAAATTAAATGCGCTCTCTGTCTTGACGTGCCCTGAACCCTCTCTGCCTCTGCCTCTCTCCCTCTGCTAATGAGCCTGGTCAGTTAAGGGGCTGTCAGAGGATCTGAGGAACGGAGGCAAGAGGCGGCTTCCCTTTCGAAGGGAGAATTGGGTCGAGGTGGCTTAATGGCGCGGCTCCGCCTCAAGAAGGGAGCCTCTGAATGCCGCCCGAACCTCTCGGTTCCACGGTGGACTCACGAGAACGCAGAGGACACTTCCAGGGAAAGCCGTACTTAAAGGGGGCAGATCTCCCTCTCCGTACCGCCACAGCCAGGTTAGGTGGGGCGGAGAGGATGGGGCTCCCTTGAATTAGCTCAGCGGTGATTCCTGCCTTGCAGCGGGTTGGACTAGATGACCACTGGGGGTCCCTTGAAACTCTGCAGCTTTGGGATTCTGTTGTTTCGCAGCACGGCAAGGCCGGTGCGTCTGTTGCAGGCGGCTGGCCAAACATCCCCTAGAGAGAGTGCCTCTTTGGTGGGCTTCCAGGGAGCCCCCTCTGGCTTGGGAACACCTGGTGACATGGCAGGAGGGGGCCGGTCCCATCCTGCTCGGCCACCAGCGCTTCCCACTGGTGGGTTTTCCTGAATTATTTCCTATGTTTCACAAGATGGCCCTGAGACCACGGTGGGGGGCTTCCCTTGCTCCCCCTCCACCACTGCTGCCGCCTCGGAAGGGCTGCCTGCCAGGGCCTGCCCCCCCAGGTGTCCCCCTTCTCCCTCTCCTTGAGGAGACCCCAAGTCTCCCCCCCCAAAAAAAGCCTTCCACCCTCTTCCTCTTCCTGCAAAGCCTCGCCCCTCCCGCGCTGGGCAGCCTCCCAAGTCCTGCCGCTGCTGCCATGCCTGGCGAAGCTTGTCACACACACACACCCCGGACCCATCTGGTGGCCAAGCCTGCCAGGTGCCGCTGTCCCCCGATGTCAGGGCTGGCAGAGGATCTGACGGGTGGGCAGGTGCCGCTGTCATTGGCTGGCCCAGCTGCTCCTGCCCACATGCCACATTGGCCAAGGCAGGTGCCCTTCACTCTTGGGGGGGGGTGTTTGTCTGTGTCTCCCTTCTTTCAGAGGAGGAGCTGCCCAGCTGAGCTGGCAATTGTTGGTCAGGCCAGTTCAGGCCCTGCCAGCCTGCCTTGGGGAGCGGCCGCGTGCTGCAGACTCGCACATGCAGATCAGCAGATAGCTGTGGGCCGGCTGACTCCGTTTGCGTGTGTGTTGCTCTGGCAGTGCCCCCCATCGCCCCATTTTTTTGCAGAGTGCTGAAGGCAGCGGCTGTGGGGGGAGCTTCTGTGCAGCCCTCCAGGGGGCACTGTGCCAGTTTGCATCTCTTAGTGCAGAAAGATCTCATGTGTAGATATCTTTCCTATTCTGGTTAATTCTAGAAGCCTCTCTGTGTGAGAGAAGCAGAGGGGCGGAAGGGGTAATGATTGTTTGGGTTATACCTTCAGAGAAGCTGAGTACAGCTGCTTTGAATTAGTTCTCTTCCAATTAAGGTCATGCTGACTACAGTAGCACCTCGGCTTATGCCACCCTCGGGTAACGTGAACTTCGGGTTGCGAAAGCGGCAAACCCGGAAGTGTTTCGGCGCATGCGCAGAAGTGGTCCTCAGGTTACGGAAACCTCAGGATCCGACCGGACCTCCGGAACGGATCCCTCCCGCAACCGGAGGTACCACTGTATAGGCCAAAAGGAGCCTGGATTATGCTCTTCTCTTCTCTCTCTTCCTTCTGGTGTGGTGTATCTGGGTGCTTAGTGCTAAGGTTCAGTCTTGTTATGAGTTAAGTTTATAAATGCTGCAACTGGATTTTGTATGGACTGAGCCACTCCTGATTGTATTGGGTTTGAGAACCAGTACGCTACGTTTGCTTTCAGCACAAGGAAAGCTCTGCTGAATGAGGGACTATTGCCTATTGTCTATTTCTGGGAACTCTGCAACGTGTTTAAGGTTTTCCTCCACACGTATGACACACGTATGGCAACATATGACACAGGGTGGCGCAAGGCGTGGCGCCCTTCCTGCGGTTCCTGCGCAATGACCCTTCCTGTTCGATGGGCATGGGGGGGGGGGAGAGGAGGCTTCTTTGGGGGCAGGTCTGCTGCAGGTTGGAACGTGATGGGGGGGGCTTTTTGCTTTGCTGCGGATATGAGCTGGTCAAGAATCCCAGAGTCCTAGAACTGTTGAGGTGGAAGGGACCCTGAGGGTCATCCAGCCCACCCCCTGCAGTGCAGGAATCTCTGCTGAAGCATCCCTGTCCGTCACGGGACAAGGCCTTGCCATGGGGGGCATTGTGCGCCACACGCCATGCCAGGTGCCCCTCCCTCTTCACACAGAGTGGTTCTCAGTTCTTTTAAAATTTTCCGGGGGCTTCTGATCTGATTTGTTGGCTTGTCTCCTTGTTCCTTGCTTTCCCCAAACCTCATGTTCCACGCGCTGCCCTTGATGTTTCCGCCAGACCAGATGCTCTTTTAAAACTGAGATGCTCCTTTGGCCCAGCTGGTCTCTGGAGTTCTGGAGTGAAATGTTCAATATGGTTATTGAAATGTTGACGCGTTGGTTAATAAAATGCTGGTTCGTATTGAATTGCTGCTACTTGTACGATTTGTTTACTCTGATCCCTTGCAAAGCCTTTGAAGTCCTGGTCATCAACCAGGGAGACCCCCCCCTGCCCTGAAGTCTCTCTGTCTGGATTTGGCCCCCTGCCTGGGCACCCCAGTTCTAGCTGGCTTCCAAGCGCTGACCCCCCCACCCCATGGCTGTCCAGGTCTCCTTGGCTGAGGCAAGCCGGGAAAGGGAGGTGGGGGCTCCTTTCCCCCCCATAGTCCTGGGTGCCAGAGGCCTCCTTCGCTCCGCCCTGGGGGTGGTGTGCAGGTTCGCAGGAGCCCCCTTCTCCCGGCTGTGCCGTGGGTCATGCCAGCCCCTACCTTGCCTCTCCAGCCCCTGTGCTGGCCCTGGGGAGGAGGGGGAGCCAGGGGTGGAGAGAGCGAGGGGCTCACCGCTGGGAGCTGCGCGCCGGCATCCGATAAATTGAATTCTCCTCCAGAATCTCTTCATTGCCTTCCTGCCGGCCGGCCTGCCTGCAATGGGTCCCTTCTCCATCGTTCTGGAGCACAAAGCGGCAAAGGGGAAGGGAGGAGGAATCAATTCCCCGGCTGGGAGGGTATCGGATGGGAGGCCTCTCTCTCTCTCTCTCCCTCCCTCCCTCAAGCATCTGCCAGGGGAGCTGGGGGGGTCCCTGCGAGCGAGGAGGGGCACCTCACGGCTTGGGAGGGATTTGGCTCATCAGGAAGCGCAATGGCCCCTGGAGCCAGCTGTTTCTGTGGGGCTGGGGGGGGGAGCATCCCCCTGCCTCTTCTTTCTCTCTCCCTGAATCCCCTCTCATTCCTGGGCTCCATTGAGCCAGATCAGGCACTTTCCAGAAATGTGGCGCTGAGCTCTGAGCTGCCGGCAGGAACGCACGCCTCTCGCAAACCAATGACCTTCAGCGCCCCCCCCTCAAACTCCCTGCTCTGCCTGCAACATGGCCCCCCCACCCTGCTGGCTCCCGGCCTCGTTGCCCACAGCCATTGCCCCAGGCCCGTGGGGAGGGGGTGCCACCCTCTCCTTTCTGGGCACTGAGAGGCTCAGGGTCCTGGTGTGTGTCTCTGTGCACCTGGGGGGTCTTCCCTGCTATGAGGAACTAGCCTCTTGGAGGTTGTAGGCAAACTAAGGCCCAGGGGCCAGATCCGGCCCAATTGCCTTCTAAATCTGGCATTCGGACAGTCCGGGAATCAGCGTGTTTTTACATGAGTAGAATGTGTGCTTTTATTTAAAATGCATCTCTGGGTTATTTGTGGGGCATAGGAATTCGTTAATTCTCCCCCAAAAAATATAGTCTGGCCCCCCCACAAGGTTTGAGGGACAGTGGACTGGCCCCTTGCTGAAAAAGTTTGCTGACCCCTTCTGTAGGCAGAGATAAGATTTCCCTGCTCCATCGGGCCAAAGGGGGCCCATCTTAGTCTAGCCTCCTCTTCTCACAGTGCCCAACCAGATGCCCTCATGGGTACCCGAGAAGCAGAGCAAATCCACCCTCCTCCGTTTCCCTGCAGCTGGGATTCAGAAGCCTGGCGGAGGGCAGGTTGCAGCCGTCGTGGCGAGGAGCCGCCCAGAGCCCTCCCTGGATTTGGCCGGCCCTCTTTGAAAGTTGTCTCCTGTGGCCGTGAGTTCCATAGCTTAATGGTTCATCGTGCAGAATAGTTGGGCAGCCCCAGCAAACCTGGCCGCCCCACTGCTCCCCTCGAGTCAGTCTGCTCTGTGGATGGAGCAGGGACCAATCCATGGCTCTCTAGCCCCCATGGATCCTGCTGGGTCTGGCCAGAAGCAGCGAGGGGCTGGATCCGACGGGTGTCCTTCCCCCCCAAATAGCACCTTTCTGCTGGTTCTCCCGAGGCTGTTGCCTCCCTCTTTCAGCTGCCTCCGTGCCAGTTCTGCTGACGAAGACGTGGCCGCGGTCCCCGAGTGCCTGTGCTGGCCTTGCGGAGACCCCGGCCAGCTTGGCCAACTGGCTAATTGGCTTCTGCCGCCGCAGACCCCTCCCTGGGAGACGGATGTATCTGGTTCTCTGGCCGGGCTCCCCTGGGAATAACGGATTGCCCTGCCTGGGCTGATTATCTAACAAGTTCCTACGAAGTGTAACGCAAGCTGACAAGACAAACAACTCCATTAATTTGAGGCGGCTGCCACTCAGGCGGTGGCGGGGGGAGGCGTCCGTGGGGACCCTGCGAGGGTAGATGCGGCCCTTGAACTCTGTCTCGGGGGCCGGGGACCTCCTCTCTGCCAGGCTGGCAGCAGCCTCCTGCTCTGGCTAGTATGAGCCGTGTCTGCTGGAGAGGAACGGGCAGCCCTGGCCTTGGGGCTGGGAGGATCGGCGTTGCTTCTGAATCCCAGTTGCTCCTGCGCTTGTGGGTTTCCCTTGGGGGGCAGCTGGCTGACCGCTGTTGGGACTGTAGACTTGGCCAGGTGAGTCTCTGGCCTGACCATGCCGGGCTCTGCTGACGTTATTCTTGAGCAGCTTCCTCCTCGGCTGGGTGGGGGCTGCTCTTGACTCAGCTCTCGGCATGGGTGGGGTATAAATAATAAAACGATGACGACAATGGTGGGTGAGGAGGTCTTGCCCCCCCCCTCCCGAAAGCCTTTCTGCTCTTTGCAGGAGCTCTGGGGTAGTCACAATAACAGGAATAAAAGGAATTCACGATTCCTTTTGGGTTTCAGTGCTGTAATGTGGAGCTGTCCTTAAATTCCGTGGTGCTGATGGTGGTTCTTTTCATCAACTCTCTTGAGCTGCCAAGGGCACCTGTTTCTGTGTGTGGCTGCCTTTCCCCTCCCTGCCTGCCTGCCTTGCCCAGGAGTCTCTGGTGGGAGCCCTTGTTGGACCAGCTACCCAGCGGAGAGCATCACAGGCGCCCCAGAGGAGTCCTCGGAGTGCCCAGATCGAGGTTGGGGGTGTGTTGGGGGGGGGAGAGCCATAAACGGCAGACTGGCTACTTTCATCCCGGCGAGAGCTAGAGTGGCATCAAGGGCGCAGCGGGGCGCTTTGGTGGGCCTTTCACGTCTTAAAACACGTTAAATTGGATGATTAAAGGTGATTTCCAGCTTAGTGATCAAAAGGCTCTTCCTTGGGCAGCTGGCGTCGAAATTAGGGGTCTTGTGCTTTCTGTTCCTAATTGGCTGCTGCAGAAACGGTTGAGATCAGTGGCCTGTGGAGAGCGGGGGGGGGGAGGCCTTTCGTGCAGAATAGATCAGCTCAGGGTTGAGCCCTCCCTTCCTTCTCTGCCCCAAGAACCAAAAAAAAGGCAAGGCAGACCCCGCCTCCCACCCCCGCAGGGTCCCTTCGCAGTGGAGAATTCTGGACCCTCCCCACCCCAGGCTGGCTGCCCCATGAAGCTTGCCTTTGCCTTTGCCTTTGAGGGACGGAGGCAAATTCCAGGAGGAGCAGGAAGCTGCTGGCGGCTGGAAGCCACACGGCCATCGAATCATAGAGTTGGAAGGGAATAATAATAATAATAATAATAATAATAATAATAATTTATTTATATCCCGCCCTCCCCAGCCGAAGCCAGGCTCAGAGCGGCTAACAACAATAAAAGTAACACAGCATTCTAAAATCAATTCAAAATCAAATTAATGGCAACCATTGGGCTGGAGTTCTGTGAGGATTACAGAAGGAAGGGGTCAGACTGTGCCTTGGCCAAAGGCCAGGCAGAACAGCTCCGTCTTGCAGGCCCTGTGGAAAGATGTCAAGTCCCGCAGGGCCCTGGTCTCTTGGGACAGAGCGTTCCACCAGGTTGGGGCCAGGACCGAAAAAGCCCTGGCTCTGGTTGAGGCCAGCCTAACCTCCCTGTGGTCCGGGATCTCCAAGATGTTTTTGTTTGAAGACCGTAAGGTTCTCCGTGGGACACACCAGGAGAGGCGGTCCTGTAGGTACGAGGGTCCTAGGCCATAGAGGGCTTTAGTGGTTAAAACCAGCACCTTAAACCTGACCCTGCACTCCACCAGGAGCCAGTGCAGCTGGTATAGCACTGGGTGAATGTGATCCCGCAGCAAGTACCCCGGAAGGAGTCTCGCCGTGGCATTCTGCACCCGCTGGTCCTCTAGTCCTAGCCACTTCGATGCCCGGGTCTCAGCTCAAGCATCCAGGACAGAGGGCCATCCGAGCTCTGCTTAAAAACCTCCAGGGAAGGAGGGAGTCTGTTCCACTGGCTCGCTGAATGCCTGTTAGGGGGCGGCAGGGCCAGCCAGGACCCACGGGACTTGGATACCTTTTGGGGGATGGCGTGGGTGGGTGGACAAGCTGGTCTGGTTTTCTGCCCATCCTCCTTCTCTTCTCTGCAGCCAGTCAAGCACCAGAGCTGCCCAGATACCTAGCTGCGATTCTTGCGTTGCCGGGGGTTGGTCTAGATGACCCCTGGGGTCCCTTACAACCCCACCATTGCGTCATTCTAACTCAGCCGGAAAGTGTTGTGGAATTTGATTGATCTGGCGCGACCCCCGCTAATTGATTTGCGATCCTCAATTAGCTCTTTACTGCCCGGCACACTTCTCCTGCCGCACGCTCTGCTCCGAGCTCTCAGTCACGCCGTAGCAGAGATAACACAGCGGTGTAAAACTGTCACGTAGCTTGGCTTCCAGACAAACACACACAGTCCAGGTTTGTCTATTTACAGCTTTTATTCCAACATTTCTCAGGAATTTCCAGGACTATTTGCAGCCATGACAAAACTGCATCCTTTCCCCACAAAGTACAGAGTGGGACTGGCATACTCTTCCCAAGCTCCTCCCAAGCTTCCAAAATTGACGTCAGAATGGTGTGGCATCATGGGAAGAACTTAACCCGTTAAGTTCCAACCTCAACAAGTGTCTCCTGGCCTTGGGTTCAGGAGGGAACCCTGCTGCTGCTGCCGGTGTCAACACAGTGGCTTCCCTGCTGGAAGTAAAGTTTCTCACCCACCAACTCCTCCTTTGCAAAGAAACAGCCGACTCTTAAACATGGCAGTTTTCTTAACAGCCAGAGAGAAGTGTCTTTCCTTGGTTCAGGTGGGGTCCCTGCTGCTGTCAACACCTCCAGCGTTGCCACACGTTGGGATTGTTGGCGTGCATCCGGAATGTCTGGGAAATTTCGGGTGCATGGAAGCCCATGTTGGCGGCGTAGATTTTGGTGATGATCTAAAACTCATTTTTGGGGTTGAGATTTTGCAAAAAAAGGAGAGAGGGGATTCCATGGGGATTGCTACCTGAGAAGTGTGCGCAGGGTTGCAGCCTGAGTCTAATAATAATAATAATAATAATAATAATAATAATAATAATAATAATAATTTATTATTTATACCCCGCCCATCTGGCTGGGTTTCCCCAGCCACTCTGGGCGGCTTCCAACAGAACACTAAAATACAACAACCTATTAAACATTTAAAACTTCCCTAAACAGGGCTGCCTTCAGATGTCCTCTAAAAGTCTGGTGGTAGTTCTTCTCTTTGACGTCTGGTGGGAGGGCGTTCAATAGGCGGGTGCCACTACCGAGAAGGCCCTCTGCCTGGTTCCCTGTAACTTGGGTTCTCGTAGTGAGGGAACTGCCAGAAGGCCCTCAGCGCTGGACCTCAGTGTCTGGGCAGTGTCTTAGCCTTCAGGACTGCTGACAAGGGACCCCACAAATTTCCAGGCCTCTTGGGGAAGGATACCCCCCTCCCCCAGACCATGCCGTTCCACCTCTGCCTTCCAGACATGAGGTGGATCTGGGAGATCAGGGTTGCAATCCCCACTTTGTGGCCTTGGGCCGGTCGTTGTCTCCCAGCCCACCTCAGAGGATTGTGGAGTGGATAGCGTGGGGAAAAGGAAATCCCTGGTGCCGCCGTGAGCTCCCTGGAGGAAAAGTGGAATAGATGCAAACTCCGTAATGGTGAATGGAGAAGGGCAACACGAAGCAGCCTCTCTCTCTCTCTCTTTTAATTTGATACAGCAAGAAAAGAAAAAAGAGAAAACACAAGTACCAAATTACACACCAAAATAACAATAGATACTGAATTTTCTCAACAAACAATAAGACATAAATTGGTCTTAACACTAAAGACCAACCTCCCATCTATTTCATATTTTGATTTTATATGACATCGCCAATGCACACATTTATCATTATTAAACTTTTTCTTAATATATCTTAATTCTTATATCTGCCTTGCAACTATTACTGAAGTTCCTCGAATGCTGCAACCGAGTTTAAACTACTATATTTATATTTCAAATATTCTTTGAGAACCTCCCATTTTGAAACAAATTCCTGTTTTGATTTATTCTTTATTTTTTTCTGATAGACCACGGGTGTCAATCACAAGGCCCGCGGGCCGAATCCGGCCCGCCAGACCTCGTCATGTGGCCCGTGTAGCCGCCGCCGGCCGCCAGCCTTCACCTTTTATTCTCGCGCGGCTGAAGGGGAAAGAAGGCAGCGGCTGAGGCACTAGCGGGGATTGAGGGAGACTCTCGTCGGCGTCCTCCTCCTCCTCAGCTATGGAGGAGAGAGGGGCGCTCGGTGGCCAGCGGGGCTCACTCACGCCTTCGCTGCACCAGCCGGCATCCAGCGCCTCAGCTTCTTCGGCGTCCCCGGCTGCACAGAGCCTTTCAGGGCAGCCTCCGCCGCTGGTGCTACAGCAGCAGCAGCTGGCGCCTCCTCCTGCTCCTCCGGCGGTGGCGCCTTCGTTGTCTCAGCCGGCCGCTCTTGGCCCCGGAGGAGGCTCTCTGGCCCCGGGGGGAGGCGGCTCGGGGGCTCCTGGGTCAGGCACGACAGCAGGGGGGTGCCCGGTCCAGATGAACCTTTACGCCACCTGGGAGGTGGACCGGAGCTCGCCCAGCTGCGTGCCCAGGTGAGGAAGTGGGGGTGGGGAGGAGAGGAGAGAGAGAGACTCTTTCCTTCCTTTTACATTCTTTGGTACCGCCACCGTACAGATTTTATGAATTCAGTGGCATAGAAATGTGCATTTAATCAACCGATTCCCTGAGGGGTAAGTAGTAGCCGTGTCGCAGCAGCAAGCAACACACGCACAAGAGGAGGAAGAGGAGTCGTCTTTGTGGGCAAGCTGGAGGCTTAGCACGTTTATCTGCTTTTGTTGGGCTGCAAGGTTTCTTTCCCTCCAATCTCATATCTTCTTCTCCACGCCCCCCCCCCCGCATCTCACCCTGTTATCTCCCTCCATTTACCTTCGCAGGTGTGGAAGTCAAGCCCGACCCCACCCACTCCCTAAAACCTACTTGCTCTATCGCCTGCCAAAAAGGGAAAAGAAAAGAAAAGAAACACGCAGAGAGAAAAGGCGCCTCCCTATTTTAAATATTTACGTTCCTCCTCCTTGGGGAATAAAGGATGAAACCTAACCCTTAGACGTCATTTATCTGTTCCCCATATTTACAAAGTGTGTGTGTGGAAAGGAATGATAGCAAATTGCTTCTTTTAATCACACACACTTGAATGTTAAAGAGTGGTTTGCCTTTATGTGGGACTGTGGGCTGATGTTTAAGTAGGAGTGGGAAATCGAGAGAGGTTGTACATAGTGAAAGGACGCTTGTTCCTCTCAAGGGGGGGGCAGCTGCACCTAAAAGTTTTCTTACATGAGTGTATGTTGGGGTCCTTGACCTTTGCGGAGAACTAATACCCCCTTCCATCTATGCCTGCATGCCTTCAAAGAGAATGAGTTATATTTTAGCTACCATCTTCCTCCTTGTGTATAAAGGGGGTGTCATCCGGCCCTTTGAGGGTGACCAAACTGCTGATGCGGCCCCCGATGAATTTGAGTTTGACACCCCTGTGATAGACCATCTAATTCTGCAAATTCTGTCAGAATAAAGAGAAGCAGCCTCTCCATGCAGGTCCACGTAGCGAGAGATGGAGGAGGACGGCTGCATTTCAGGCCCTCTGAAGAGCCATATGGAGGGACCTCTTTGCCATAGCTGGATTAGGATTGGCCGAGTGCTGCCGAGAGCTGATTGGCTGGAGAACAGGAGATGCAGAAGTTCAAATGGAAGTCTGAAATGCCCTTTGGGGCATCTGCTTGACCCCTGTGAGAACAGGAGGCTGGGCGGGGGGGGGGGGAGGAAATGCCTTGACCCAGCAGATGCTCTTCCCGTGTGCTTGTGGAACTCACTGCAACAGGAGGCAGGGACACCCGTCAATCTAGATGGCTTTAAAAGGAGATTAGATTAAAAGGAGGGGATAACCAAGCATTTTATTTCCAAAGTTAGAACTGCGCTCAAGGTGGCTTGCGACATGTTAAAAAACTGCATAACGGCAAATATAGCCAAAGTATTATTTTTAAAAAAATATATTTATTAACCTTTCAAAATTTATACAAAAAAGACAAAAAACAAAAATACAAAAATTAAAAACACATATAATTTCATTCACTTATTTTCTTTTAACTTATTTCTTGGACCTCCTCATACCTCCCCTTTTTGTATTCCAATTCAAATTATTCATTCAGCAAATCCGCACCCTCAATTTTCACTTAATTTTACACCTTTCTTTCTTCTTTTTTCCCCAGTTATCTTAATCATTACAGCTAGTAACCGCTTAGATTCATTCCAACATCAATCTAACATTCACTAATTTTATAATATTTCCCAAGATAGTCCTTGAATTTATTCCAATCTTCTTCTGCCGTCTTTCTTCCCTGGTTTCGGATTCTGCCAGTCATTTCTGCCAGTCCCATGTAGTCTATCACCTTCATCTGCCATTCTTCCAAGGTGGGTAGATCTTGTGTCTTCCAATGCTTTGCGATGAGAACTCTTGCTGTCGTTCTTGCGTACATAAAAAATATTCTGTCCTTCTTTGGCACCAATTGGCCAACCATGCCCAGGAGGAAGGCCTCTGGTTTCTTCAGAAAGGTATATTTAAATACCTTTTTCAGTTCATTATATATCATCTCCCAGAAAGCCTTAATCCTTGGGCACGTCCACCAAAGGTGAAAGAATGTACCTTCAGTTACAGATAGGTAGCCGTGTTGGTCTGCCATAGTCAAAACAAAAAAAATTCCTTCCAGTAGCACCTTAAAGACCAACTAAGTTAGTTCTTGGTATGAGCTTTCGTGTGCATGCACACTTCTTCAGATACACTGAAACAGAAGTTGCCAGATCCTTCTATATAGTGAGAAGGTGGGGAGGGGTATTACTCAGAAGGGTGGTGGGAATGGGTGATTGGCAGATAGCTGAGATGAGCCTGTTGACAACTCTTAACGACTGCAATAGGCCTTGCCTTTCCTTTTCCTGTAATGCACACGAAAGCTCATACCAAGAACTAACTTAGTTGGTCTTTAAGGTGCTACTGGAAGGAATTTTGAATGTACCTTCAGTTTCTTTACATTTCCAACATTTATTATTGGGCAAATGATAAATTTTTGCAAGCTTGACTGGGGTCCAAATATAGCCAAAGTAGTTGTAAACAGCAAACAAAGCATCAAGATGTACACAGCCAAACTGAATATCGTGTTTTTAATATTCTGTTGGGAGCCTCCCAGAGTAGCTGGGGAAACCCAGCCAGATGGACGGGGTATAAAGTTGTTATTATTATTATTATTACAGTCATACCTCATGTTACGTCCGCTTCATGTTATGTTTTCAGGTTACATCCCGAGGTGACCTGGAAGTACCGGAAAGGGTTACTTCCAGGTTTTGCCGCTCGCGCATGCGCAGAAGCGTAAAACGACGTCACGCGCATGCGCAGAAGTGGCAAATCGCAACTCATGCGTGCGCAGACGTGCCGCTGCGGGTTGTGCTCTTTTCATGTTGTGAACGGGCCTCTGGAACGGATCCCGTTCACAACCAGAGGTACCACTGTATTATTAATTAATTAACAATTTTCTCCAAAATCATTAGATCTAAAATACAGATTCAAAAAATTTCGATCAAGAACAGCAACACCCCCCCCCCAACTACATCACAGCCTGGCAGTCTGTTCTGCAGCCTCAGCTTTTGCAGCTGGAGTCAGTCCAGGCTCCGTCCTCCCAGGCCAGGTGGGAGAAAGGCCTGCAAGGAGCGGCTCTTCAGGACTCTCAGCCAGGAGGGCTCTGCTGTGTCTCCGCAGCTGGAGAAAGCAATGCTTGCGGGTACCTGGAAACGGCAGGAGGGGCGAGCGTTGCTCCTGTGCTCAGGCCCTGCCTGGGAGCTTCCCGTTGGGGCCCCTGGTTGGCCCCTGGGAGAAGAATCATAGAATCATAGAGATGGAAGAGACCACAAGGGCCATCGAGTCCAACCCCCTGCCAAGCAGGAAACACCATCAGAGCACTCCTGACATATGGTTGTCAAGCCTCTGCTTAAAGACCTCCAAAGAAGGAGACTCCACCACACTCCTTGGCAGCAAATTCCACTGTTGAACAGCTCTTACTGTCAGGAAGTTCTTCCTAATGTTTAGGTGGAATCTTCTTTCTTGTAGTTTGGATCCATTGCTCCGTGCCCGCTTCTCTGGAGCAGCAGAAAACAACCTTTCTCCCTCCTCTGTGTGACATCCTTTTATATATTTGAACATGGCTATCATATCACCCCTTAACCTCCTCTTCTCCAGGCTAAACATGCCCAGCTCCCTTAGCCGTTCCTCATAAGGCATCGTTTCCAGGCCTTTGACCATTTTGGTTGCCCTCCTCTGGACACGTTCCAGTTTGTCAGTGTCCTTCTTGAATTGTGGTGCCCAGAACTGGACACAGTACTCCAGGTGAGGTCTGACCAGAGCAGAATACAGCGGCACTATTACTTCCCTTGATCTAGATGCTATACTCCTATTGATGAGGCCCAGAATTGCATTGGCTTTTTTAGCTGCCGCGTCACACTGTTGACTAATGTCAAGTTTGTAGTCAACCAAGACTCCTAGATCCTTTTCACATGTACTGCTCTCAAGCAAGGTGTCACCCATCTTGTATTTGCGCCTCTCATTTTTTTTGCCCAAGTGCAATACTTTACATTTCTCCCTGTTAAAATTCATCTTGTTTGTTTTGGCCCAGTTCTCTAATCTGTCAAGAAGCTGGCCTAGATGGGCCTCCTTTGGCCTGATCCAGCCGGCGCTCATGTTTTTATCATGGCTGCGTAAGCTGGGAGGGCTGGGTGCCAGAGGCCTCCCGGGGGTGGGCATGTGGGTGGGTCTCCACCCCCCCTGGCCTGCCTGCCTCCTTATTTTGGGGAGGGGCCCTGAGAGCAGAGCCGCCTTGTATCCGCATCGTCAATACAGCCCGATAACAAGCAAATCTTGTTAAAATGGTTGGCTTGCAATTACTGGGCTCCAGCAGGGAGCCTGTTTTGATAATGAAAGTGATTAAGATGGAGGTTCTTTTTTTGGCTCGGCTCAAGTAGCCGGTTTTCTCCTTTTAATTGGACTTTGCTAATGAGCTTCTAATAAGTCTCTGTGTCTGAATAAATCTATTAGTTTGCCGGACGCTGCGGTGACCGTGGCTGGAAAGGAGATGATCCTCCCAAAACAAGGAGAGGGGCGGCAGGAGGAGGAGGCTGGGGAGATCTCTCGAGAAAGTTCCCCAGGAGAGAGAGAGAGAGAGAACAAGGCTGCCTTGGGATTGAAAGCGTGGAAAAGCAAAAAAATCATGATTTGGTTTCCCTGCATAAGCGCCTGCAGCAACTGGCTCAGCCCCTGCCAAGGAGAGCCCGGCTGGGTCTGGCCGAGGGGAGAGAGAGGACCATGGAGTCCAGGTGATAGAGATACCTGAAGGCACACTTCTCCTGCACTATCTCTGTGCAGCTGTCTTATAGACCAGGCATGGGGGGTGGGTGGGATGTGGTGGTTCTCCAGATGTTCTGGGGCTCCACCTCCCCTCGTCTCAAGCCAGGATGTGGCCCCAAAGGTCAGGGAGGACGAGGATGGGTGACTTTGCCAAGCCACACCTGGAGAGCCATAGTAATAATAATGATAATAATAATACAGTGGTACCTCTGGATGCAAACGGGATCCGTTCCGGAGCCCCGTTCGCATCCTGAAGCGAATGCAACCTGCGTCTGTGTGTGTGTGGGTCGCGATTCACCGCTTCTGCGCATGTGCGTGGCGTCATTTTGAGCGTAGCAAGGTCAGGTGGTTCCCAGGTGCAAAAAAATGTTGCAGTTTTTGGGAACGTTGCCCAAAGTTGTTGAGCTTTTTTAAGGGAAGGTGTTTGCGCGGGCGGCACTCGCACCCCGGGTGTATTTTCACAGCAATCACGATAATTCGCCTGCTGGGGGTGTGAGCACCACCACACCGATCCGCCCGGGGGGAGGGCAGATTTTGTCACACACACTCCAGGCATGACACCTGGGCCGGACCGCACCCCCCTGGGTTTCCCCAGCCACTCTGGGCAGCTCCCAATCAAATATTAAAAGCACAATAAAAGGTCAAACATTAAAACTTCCCTAAGCAGGGCTGCCGTCAGATGTCCTCTAAAAGTCAGATAGTTGCTTATTTCCTTGACATCTGATGGGAGGGCGCCACCACCGAGAAGGCCCTGTGCCTGGTTCCCTGTATCCTCACTTCTCGCAAGGAGGGAACCGCCAGAAGCCCCTTGGTGCTGGACCTCAGCGTCCGGGCAGAACGATGGGGGTGGAGATGCTCCTTCAGGGATACAGGCTTCCCATCCCTGCTGTCTCCTAGCGACCACCTCCGTTCTCCAGCTGCTGGTCCTCCTGCAGCCGACATGGCCTCATCAGCATACCTGTGAGACCTGTGATTTGGTGGCTTCTGCCCACAATGGCCGTGCTTCTGAATCCCAGTTCCTGGAAACCTCAGGAGGGGAGAGTCCTCTTGTGGTTGGATCCTGCTGGCAGGTTTCCCTTTGGTTGGCCCCTGGGAGATGCTGGACTAGGTGGGCAGTGGTCTCATCCTGCAGGGTGGTTCTTCGAGGAATCCCCAAAGTTTGCAGGCGCCATGCATGAAGCTCGTAGGAGAAGGCCTTTGGTGGGGCTGGGAGGCCCTGGGTGTGTCTGGTGACCACGAAATGGTGACTGGTTGAATGGGGCGGGTGGCGGGAGCCATGGAAGGCCAGAGTAGGGGGCGGAATGGAGTCTTCTGGAGAAGCCAGAGTGCCGGCCAGCCGTGGCCGCAGAACACCACTGTGCCTCATTTTGTGTCAGGCCCCTCGCATTCCTCATGTTTCGCTGAGGCCGTAAATCAATTACGTGTTCCGTGAAGAAGGATTTCCTTTTGCCCGATCCAAATTTCCTGCTGATTGATTTCACTGGACGCCTCTCAGTTCAGCGCAGAATTAGGCGCGCGGGAGAGAGGAAATGATCTACATCTCCTTTCTCCACCCCACGTATAAAATTGTAATTTTCTCTTCTCTTGAGTTCCAAACGCTGGCGCTTCTCCCACAGCCCTGAGTCCCCCAAGACACTGGAGGATTCGACTTGCCCTTTCTGATGGGGGCCTGAACACTGGGGGGGGGGCAGCTATTTTCAGCTGAAAATAGCTTGCAGATACTTAATGGGCTAAGGATTTTATTTATGTTAAGTGATGAATTAATATGTTTAATTCCATAAGGTGAAGATCTAAGGATGTTAATGCTTAAGTTAAATTTTATAAAAATTGGGATTTGGAAAACTGTTAAAAGGACATGCGATGAAATTCAACCAAAGGGAAGCGAGGAAGTCACTTAACAAAGTTAATAACTGTAATTTTCAATAAGGCTATGATTTGTTTGTTTGTCTTGTGTGTGTGTTTGTTTGTTTATAATATTGTGAAAACTAATAACATTTTTTTCCGGGGGGGGGGAAATAAACACAGGGGGGCAGAGTCATAAAATGAAATCTCACCTGTGCCAATGAGGCCACCTGGAATATGTCCAGCTGCCTCCCTTGCGATGATCAGGGCAGAATTGGGCCCAGAGCGGTGCAGAGCTTTGCAGGATACTCAGGGGTCTCATTGCAGTTGGGGGTGTGTGTGACTGGATGCATGTTTTAAGAGCCCCCTTGTAAAGCAGGGCAGGAGAGGCTGCTGAATGGGCCCCCCAGGACCGCCCTCTGCTCTGGGGCAGCCCTTGCAGGGGGGCTTGGCCTTTGCACAGCCCTGCAAAGGAGTTTAGGGTGCTCCCCCTCCCAGTGGGCTCCTGGGGGTCCTGCTTCTCCTCATAAGAACGCAAAGGAGCTTGTCGGATCAGGCCCAGTGGCCCATCTAGTCCACCCTCCTGTTCTTGCAGTGGCCAACCAGATGCCCATTGTGGGAAACCCGGAAGCTGAATTTGAGCTCTAGAGCTGCCCTCCCTCTGCTCCTGTGGCTTCCCGTACCTGGGATTCAGCGCCGCTGCCTTTGCATTTGCCTCGTCCTCTTTTCAAACCATCTGGGGTGGTGGCCATCACTGCCTCCTGTGGCAGAGAGTTCCAGAGGTTAGCCGTGCCTATCCAAGGACAAGCAAGGGAGGCTTCCTGCCCCTGGCCCTGGGCTGGGAGATTTCTTGACATCCTCTTTTATTCCACCTGGAGGTGGAGCCACCATCCATCTTCCCTGGAGTCCCTGGAGGAGGTCAGGCCGAGGCAGTGACTTTGGCCAAGCCCTGCAGGAAGGGGCCTTCTGGCTGCGTTAGGGAGACCTTCTTTCTAGCTGGCCTGTGGACTGCCTTGTCACCTCAAAATTTTAGGGCCCCCCCCATTTTTTTCTCAGATAAATCTTCTATATCTTCTCCTTTCCTTCCAGCCTGTCTTGACAGACAGAGCTTTGCATCTGGGATGCGCAAGGGTCACCTTCTTCTTCTTCTTCCTCTTCTTCTTCTTCTTCTTCTTCTTCTTCTTCTTCTTCTTCCTCTTTTTCCTCTTCCTCTTCCCACCCCTCTTGCAGTGTCTGTTCCCCCGGCCAGGCAGGCGCCCCCTTTAAATAGCAGGAGCAAGGGAAAGGGGGAAACTGCCCCAGTGGCTGCATTTATTTCATTTGTGACTCTTCCCACAAGGCCCCCTGAAGCAACTGACGGTGTGTCAACGTATATAATCGCAGTTATGAATACAGAAACAGCTCAAAACAACAGGAGCACCTACATAGAGCTGGTTAAAGTCCAAGGTGGACGCCAGCTGGGATAAAGATTTGGGAAGGTTGCTGGAAGAGACCATAGCAAAGGCCCCTGATATACAGTGGGAGGGAGTTCCAAAGGGCAGGGGCCACCACTGATTTCCCTGTTGTGAGGAGTGGGCCTCCTGGGTAGGACAGAGCCTGCAGGGTCCCTTGTCCTGAAGAACGCAGCAAAGGGTTGGGGTCTGTAGGGGAGGAGACTTCCCACCAGGGTTGTTTCTCCTGGGTTAGCACTGGCCAGGTGGGAAGATTGAGGAGCACACCGCCTGCCATCAGGAGGGGGCTCAGGTGCCTTTGGGACAGGCAGGTGTGCGAGGGGGTCTGCGTGAGGAAGGTGAGTGCCAGCTCCCAGCCGGAAGCTTCAGGGATTTCCCCCCGCCTCCTCTGTGCCTTGCCCCGGGGAGGGCAGGCCCATCCCAGGGCCAGGTGAGACCCCTGCCTCCCTTTCCTGCCTCCTGCCCTCCGGCCTCTCCGGCCTCTCCTGCCTCAAGCGATTCTCCTGTTCCCTCTCTTAATTGCCGGCCACGTGACAGAAACGTCCGGCTGGCTGCCGTCCGGTTTGGCCACACCTGATGAAAGCTCTAAGTGCCCCAATTTCCACTTGGCGAGGAACTTCAGGTAACTAGGACAAAGGATGCAAATGCATGCAAAAATGATTTGCATAACCTCCCTGTGGAAAACCGTTCCTTCGGCAAAGTCTTCCCTGGGCCCTCCATCGCTCCAGGCTTTTCTGCTCCTGGCTGTGCTCTGCTGAGGCCTGTGGCTCCCTCCCCAGGTGGGTGGGGGCTGTCTGAGTCCCCCACAGCACCCGACAGGCTCTGCGCACCTAGTGCCTTCCACCTGAGGCCATCTTGGCTTGCCTCTGCCGTCCCCTGCGGAGAGAGGCTGGCTGTGTCTAGATTCCTTGTTCTGGGGTCCTCCCCTTCTGCCCCTCCCCCCATCCTTTTGCTGGTGGGGGCGACCCCTTGCCCCTGAGGAGTGGGCTGTGTGCCTGTGCTTCCGCTGCGGTGGAGAGGGAGGGGTGAGGCTGGCGGCGGCTGCCCGTCAGAGTCCGCTGCCTCCTTCCAGGTTGCAATGCTAATAACTGGCTCCCTGGACAGCCCCTCCGGGGAGCTTGCGGTTTGCTGTTTCGCATCTGTCCTCATTGATCGCTATAGATCCCGTCTGGCCTGCTTCATCCCCTCTTAAGATGCCTACAGGGCAATCTATACTTTAATCGTTACAGGTAATTATGTCAGTTTAGAAGGAGCCGGATAATTTGTGTAACTTGGCTTGAAGGCCTGCCCCACGGGAGCCCCAGTTGGTTGAGACCAGGATCAAACAGGCCACCCACCACGTCCCCTGACTGCCTCTCCCTTGCGCTGCCCAGCCCTCTGCAGAGAGGTCGGATCCTGCCTTTGGCTGAATTGGGCCATTCGCCCGTTGCTGAGGACTCTCCGTGGCTCTTTGGGATCTCAGATGGAGGCCCCTTTCTCAGCCTCCGTGGCTCAGGGGCGGCTGGGCTTTGACTGGGAGATATCCTGCAAGTTGGGCAGGGCCCCTGCCGCTGAGCCAAGGCAGGATCTTGGTGCCAGGCTGGTCTGAAACATTTAGCTTCTGGCTAACAGCTGCATTTTGTTGGCAGACGTTGCATGCCGGTCACTTCCAATTGAGCCGGATAATTCAGAGCGCTTCATGTTTACCTTGGAGGAGAGAAGGTGGAGGGGAGAATGGCTTGTGCTCTGGAAATATTTGAAGGGCTTTGGGCTTGCCCTTTGCTGCCCAGACAGAGCGGGGGGGGGCGGGAAGAGGGGTTTCCTTTGGCTGCCGGTTGTTTCCCAATAAGCCATGGGATGGCGGAACAGGGCGCTGTCGCTCTCCTTGGCTGGGAGGCATTGAGGCTTCTCTTCTGGCGATCCCTCGTAGTTGAGTAAGATTGTCTTCCATAAACACGGTTTTAGCAGTGAGTCCTTAAGTGACTGGAGGCCAATTCTGGATCCACGCGTCCGTCCACAGTGGGGACATTGGTTTCCGGGTGGGAGTTGATCACGGTGTGGATTTGCCAAGCGTGCCTTCCTCTTAGCACGTTTCTCCCTTGCATCCTGAGTTCTAGCATCTTCAAAGCCCCTGACACCTTTGGTCAAGGCTGCTCTCCAACTGGAGCGCTCACAGGCCAGTGTTTCCCAGTTGTCAGTATTTATACTCCTTTTTTTAAAGATTTGCCTTGAGAGAGTCTTTAAACCTCTTTTGTTGACCACCAGCATTACGCTTTCCATTTTTAAGTTTGGAATAGAGGAGTCCTTTGGAAGATGATCATCAGGCCTCTGCACAACTTGACCAGTCCAGCGAAGTTGATGTTAAAGAATCATTGCTTCAACACTGGTGATCTTTGTTTCTTCCAGTACACTGGTATTAGTTCGCCTGTCTTCCCAAGTGATGTGTAGAAATTTTTGGAGACCTCGTTGATGAAATCTTTCAAGGAGTTGGAGAGGCATTGAAGCAGAGGCTGGCCGGCCATTTGTCTGGGGCGGGGGTAGGGCTTGCATTGCATTCGCTGCCTGGGGTGTGGGTGGGAATAGATTGCTTTCAAGGTCCCTCCCACCTCCTTGATTCTGGGCACCCTGCTTTAGGTGGGCACTGAAGCTGTTTGCCAGCAATCTGGGGAGACGTCACCACTCTGGGATCAGGGAGACTGGCTGAGGTCGGTTGCTGGAAGCCCCTGCTTGGCATGCATGCGGGTGCGTTCAGATGTCTGACTCCGACACGTGGAGGGTTTTGCCCCCCCCCCCAGGTTGAGCACAAAGGTGCTCTCAGAATCCGCAGCCTTTCTAGTTGAGGAACAGAGGAAGCCTGACATGAGAGTCTTTCACAGGAGCAGAGAATCTCCAGGAGGAATGAATGAAACTATTTAAAGCATGAAAGGAAGCTAGCAATTAGGAGGGTAACGAAAGATCAGGACTTTTACCAATCCTGGCAAGAAAGAAAAGTCGGTAAAATTCCCCGGGAAGCGTGTGCGTTGATGTGGCTCCGTCTCTTGGTTCCCCATCTCTGGCCGATGACGGGGAAGGGGCCTGCCGTCCGGTTTCCTTCTTGGGATGGCAATCAAAGCAGCCCAGCTCCTCAACTCTCTAATCTTACTTAACAGGCTGCACTAAATCAAGAAATCCATTTTAGAGCAGCATCACTCGCCAGCAAAATGATCCTCTTACATTCAGATGCCTAATCTGCGAATAGTAATTATTTCCCCTTGTAAGGCATCTTCCAGCTTCTGAAGGGAGCTCTGCAGAGACGGCTCTTCACACTTCTTGGGGTCTTGTCGGGGTTCAGAAGGAAGCTTTTCAGAGTCGGGAGGGAGCTGAGTGTGTGTCTCTGCACATGTCATCCTGCCTTCTGCCTAGCGCTGGAGTCTCACAGTCCCAGCACTCCTAGTGGGATGGGAACTGAGCAAACGGGTCGTTTCCATGTTGAGAGGCTGTGGCGGCCAGTAGCCTCCAGTTCTGTGGGGCCATCGTGGGGCTGCTCTAGAATGGCAGAGTTGGGAGGGACCCTGAGGGTCATCCAGCAGGAATCTCAGCTAGAGCATCCATGAGAGATGGCCAGCCGACCTCTGATTGGAAACCACCTCTCCTGGGAGTCTGTTCCACTGCTGAACAGCTCTTACGTACCGTCAGAAAGTTTTTCCGAATGTGTAGTCGGAATCTCCTTTCTTGTAACTTGAAGCCATTGGTTCGAGTCTTCTCCTCCAGAGCAGGAGAAAACAAGCATAGCTATCGTCTCTCCTCTCAGTCTCCTCTTCTCCAGGCTAAGCATCCCCAGCTGCCTGCAGCGCGTCGCATGAGGCTTACTTCCAGGCCCTTGATCATCGTGGTCGCCCTCCTTGGCCCACCTTCCCATTTGTCAGCATCCTCCTTCAATTGTGGTACCCAGAACTGGACACAGGACTCCACGTATGGTCTGACCAAGGCAGAAGAGAGTGGTACCATTCTCATGATTCAAACATTAGACTTCTGTTGATGCAGCCTAGAATAGCATTAGCTTTTTTTGCTGCTGCATCACACTGTTAACTCATATTAAGGATCCCTAGATCCTTTTCACATGTACTGCTGGTAAGCCAGGCGTCTCCCCACCTATATTTGTGCGTCTAGTTCTTCCTGCCTAAGCAAAGAACCTGACATTTGTCCCCATGGAAATTCATTTTGTTAGCTTGCGTCCAGTTCTCCAGTCTGTCCTGGTCAAAGACAAAGGCTCTGAAATTGCATCTAGAAGCTCCTTGGATGGAGCTCATCAGGCCCTGGAGAGCTGAATTCATTTAAAGTAGTTAGGTGCTCCCTTACCACCTCTTTTCCTGTCTTGGGCTGCAGCTCCCTCCTGCACAATTTATTCTGTTATCACCAGGTTAGGCATTACTTTCCTTTGGGGGGAAGACAGAGGCAAAGTAGGGCTTGAGCAGTTTCGCCTTCTCTCCGTCACCCAATATCATTTCTCCGTCTTCCCCACACAGAGGACCTTCCACTTGCTTGTTCTTCCACTAACTTAGGAAATAGCTGAAGAAACCTCTTTTATTCTTTTTAACCTCTCATGCCAGCCTGACTTTCCCCCTGCGACTTTGGGCTACTTGCGTCTACTCCTCCTTTGTGATTTCCCCTTTCTTCCATTTCTTATACATGCCCTTCTTAACTCTCAGCTCATCTGCAAGCTCCTTACGCTGCCCCACCGGTTTCCTTAGATGCCCCCCACTTTTCTTTCTTGTTGGTGTTGTCGTCATTTGGGCCCTCAATATTTCTCCTTTTAGAATCTCCCATCCTTCTTGGACTCCCTTCTCTCTGAGTATTTCTGACCCTGGGATCTCACCCAGGAGCTCCTTCAGCTTTTTGAAATTGGCCTTCTTGCAAGTCCAGAGTGTGTGTCTGACTACGCTCAGCTTTCCCTTGCCTCTGTATCCTGAAACTCACTTCTTCCCCCGTTTTCTGGTACTTCCACTTCGTCGTCAGTTCTTCCCTGTTGGTGAGGACCAGCTCCAAGATAGAAGATCTCCCTGTTGGTTCTCCCACCTTCTGGGAAATGAAATTGTCTGTGAGGCAATGAAGGAATCCTGTTCATCCTGCTGCTGCCTCCACCCCCTGGAAGTGAGCGGGGACGGCTGAGGCCCCCTCTCCTTCGCCCTCGGGACCCTTGCAGGACCCCTCTTGGTCGTGGTGGTGGGATCCTGATGGTGAGCGGAGACACGGCTCTCCTGTGCACTGTGCGATTCTTGCCTTGCAAGGGGTTGGACTAGATGACTCTTGGGGTCCCCATTCTGCGATTCTCTGGACAGACACGCCCTGGCAAGGGGCTGCTGAGCCAACGAGTCCTGTTGTGGGAGGCCTGGCAAGGGCTTGGGAAATCAGAGGAGGAGGAGGGAATTTGTGGCTGTGGCTGGCAGAGGGACCTTGATGGAGCTTCGCTGATGTGTGAAGATGGGTGTCTTGCAAGGAAGCTGAGCAGCTGAAGGCTATGATTGGGGGGGGTGCAGATTGCCGGCAGGGGAGCCAGCTTGGATTCCAGCTGAGGAGGAGGAGAGGCCTCTGCCAGGCTCAGCTAAGTGCCTGGAGCCCTCGGAGGAGGAGACGGGTGCCAGGAGAGATCAGGCAGGCGCTGGGGAGATGTGGTGCGTTTGGGTTTTCGAGGGAACATTTGACGAGGTTGCCCATTAGCGGTTAATGGCTGAGGCAGCGGAGCTGAGGGGGGCAGGAATGTGACGGGTGGGGAAGCGATCTGAAAGGAGCCGAGGACAGATGGCATCTCCAGTAACCTGGAAAAGGCTGATGGCACAGGCTGCGCCGGGAGGAAGGATGAGTCCCGGGGGGCCAGAGGTGTCAAAAGCAACCTCAATCCTCCCAAGGATGCCTGGAGCAAGGAGAGGGAGGGAGGAGGCGGCTGTGCCTTGGAAGGGAGGGAGGAGCAGCTGCCTCCCAGGCAGAGATTTTCATTTGGGGAGGGGGTGTCCTGTCCCACCTCCCAGGGGGTGAGCCCTTCTTGGACACAGTGAAGGCATTTCGTGGCGACAGATGAAGCCAGAGGCCAGGAGATTCAGGACAGAGAAACAGATAAACTAGCTACGCGCCAAATGGCACCTTAATCCCGGGTTGCAGACGCCACAGTGGAATGTCTGCATGCCAGAGGGTTGGACTAGATGACTCACGGGGTCTCTTCCAGCACCACAGTCCTGCGATCGCAACTGCATTGCTTGACTGTTGCTTGCAACCGTTCATTTGTCCTGGGATGCAGGAAGGAGAGACACAGGAAATGAAAATGGAAACAGACTAAGGCAGATGTTTTTAAACTGTGGCAGTGAGATCCGTTTGCATGGCGCGTGGAAAGGCTGCTGTGCCGCCAGAGATCTCTGCACAGTGGAACCTCGGAAGCCGAACGCCTGCAAACTTGAACATTTCGGTTCCCGAATGATTGAAAACCAGAAGTACCGTATTTTTCGCTTTATAGGACGCACCCGACCATAGCACGCACCTTGTTTTACAGGGGGAAAACAAGAAAAAAATAATTCTCTCCCTCTCTGCGCAGCGCCCCTTCAGCGAAGCGGCAGGAGACACAGAGCCCCTTCCATTTCTCCTCCCGCTTTGCTGAAGGGGCGCTGCGCAGAGAGGGAAAACTGTGCAGCGCATCTCCAGCGAAGTGAAGCCAGGAGAGCAAGAGGGATCAGTGCGCACTGATCCCTCTTGCTCTCCTGGCTTCAGCGAAAGCAACGCAAAGCCTCCGGAGCGCAGCGGGAGCGCTCCCTCTGCGCTTTGGAGGCTTCGGGTTCCTTTTGCTGAAGCCATGGAGCCTGCACTCGCCCCATAAGACGCACACACATTTCCCCTTAATTTTTTTTTTGGGGGGAAATGCGTCTTATAGAGTGAAAAATACGGCAATTGCCCCTGTTTTTGGGTGATTTTCGGAAGCCAAACATCTGGCACAGCTTCCGGAATTGGCTGCAGGATGCTCTTGCAGCCACTTGGAAGCCACACATTTTGGAAGTCAAATGGACTTCTGGAATGGATTCCGTTTGACTTCCAAGGTATGTCTGTACTCAGCCCTCCCTTTCCTTGATGGGCAGATGGAGGACTAAGGGGCCAGGATTCAGGCGCATGAGTCAGTTGTCTCAGTGGAGGTGCCAGTCGCCAACCTGGCGCCCAGAACCCTCCACAGAGTCAGGGTTGGACCCGCGCCAGTAGCAAAATGCGCCTGGGGAGTTTCGAACACTAAAGGAACTGACTTCTCCATGCAGGGCGGAGTCAGCTTGGGGGAGGCAGAGATGGTCACCGAGGCGACTTTAAAAGAGGAGCCATGGCGGGAGAGGGCTGCCCATGGCTGCTCACCACAGTGGCAGCCACATTTCTGGGTGCCAGCTGCTGGAAGCCACAGGAGAGTTGCGCTTGTGCTCCGATCCTGCTTCCTGGTTGCTCTTGTGCTTCCTGGCTCCCCATGATGGGCATCTGTTTGGCTGGTGCAAGAACAGAAGGCTGGACTAGATTGGCCCCTGGCCTGGTCTTGAGGCCACAGGCTCTTCCCAGGTGCTAATGTTCAACATTCACCACGTTGGACAAGGAGAAGCAGGATCAAGATGCAGAGATATTCTCCAGAGATACAGACTGTGGGGAGCCCCAAGAAATTAATAAATACAATTTGGACTATACAGTGGTACCTCGGGTTACATACGCTTCAGGTTACAGACTCCACTAACCCAGAAATATTGCCTTGGGTTAAGAACTTTGCTTCAGGATGAGAACAGAAATCGTGCTCCGGTGGTGCGGCGGCAGCAGGAGGCCCCATTAGCTAAAGTGGTGCTTCAGGTTAAGAACAGTTTCAGGTTAAGAACAGACTTCCGGAACAAATTAAATACTTAACCCGAGGTACCACTGTAATTTGATCTTTTATTTTTTATTTTTAAATGAAGCATTATGATTGGATATTTAATTGGATGTTTTTTATTGGAAAATCAATAAAAATGATTTGAAAGAAAGAAAGAAAGAAAGAGCTAGACAGTATTGCAACAAGTTGTGCCGGCGATTCAGAGGCCTAATGGAAGTGAAGCTAGGTCTGCACGAACAGATGATATTTATGAATTCTGACTCCCTTTCTTTATGTAATTGCTGCATGCTGTATGTCATGGTTTGTCGTGTGGCAAATTGTAATGGTTGAAATTGTTATGGCCTTTGGTTAATACAATAAACTTTTGGTTGATTGGAGAGAGAAAAAACATTCACCACGTTGGCATCGCTGGCGAAGCCCGTTTGCCAAGATGCCAGGAGCCCCCCATGGCTGCCTCCTGGGGCCTGGCTGCTTCCTCCAGGGGAGTTGAGGCACACGACCCCCACCCCAAAAAGAAGAGGCTTGGAGGTTCCTCTCTGTGGGGCTGCCTGGCCTTCTGCGGCTCCCGTTTCTGGTGGGAAGGAGAAGCCCCCCCCCCAAGTGCAGCCAAATCCGCTCTGTCACCCTGCAAAAGTTTCCTCCACTTCCCACGTTTTTTATTCTGCCACAGGAAGTGACTCCCGTAATTCTACCTCTTAATCTCAGGCAGCCTAGCCTCCTATGTCACTTTGAGTTGATTTGTTATGTTAATTACTTAACAGCTAATGGGCTTTGTAATTAGCTCATGTGTGAAGGGGGGGGGGATTGCCCACCTGCGTGCCAGCCTTGACAGCCCGAGATGCCACCTCTGTGAGGTGCCTGGGGATTTCATTCAAGGTGGGTGGTAGTGGGGAGGGGGGGGGGACAACAAAGGCAGAAATAGAACAGGCCAGCCCCCTGGGGGTGGGGGGGTGTGAGCTTTGGCAGGCCACGTTCTCCTGTACCCCACAGCCTTGTTTTTTGAGCTGTGGCCCATTTTACCGATGGGAACCTGCGTTGACCCACCAGTATGGGAGTCATTCAGTTCTAGCTCCCCCCCCCCCCAAGTGTCTGGCTCTGTGGCTGTTCCTTCTTGAGAAATTCGGGGGGGGGGGGAGAGGAGGGTTGGCCCTCTTGGAGCCTCTCTCTGCGTGGGGCAGGAAAAGTGTTTCCAGGTGCCAGTTTCCAAACTGAGCCCAAGAGCCAGGAGAGGGAAATAGGAGGAAAGGGGACTTCTCTCCCCGCCCCACAGTCCTCAATCCCAGCTTGTGCCCCCTTCCTTGCTGCTGTCTGTGGGTCTGAGCAGCCCGGGGGGCGTAAAACAGGAGGGCAGAGCACCAGCGAGACTTTCTCTGAACCCCACTGGGTCCCAGCATGTGGGTCCAGCAATCCTGGCCAGGAGGAATGCCAAGCTGCTCAGATGACAGTGATGAGACAAAAGGTTTGCTGGAAGAGCATCTGTCAGCAAATGGAGCCAGAGAGAGAGAGAGCAAGAGAGAGAGAGCGCTTCAGAGGGAACAGACGCAGTCCACCTCCTCCCTGGAAAGGCCTCAAAGGGCAGCCGGGGAGGGGCAGAGCGGCCGGACTGGTAGCCGGCCCCTCTCCAGGACACGCCTTGTGCAGGACTCCAAGAACTCAGAGAACGGTAGGGTTGGAAGGGACCCCTGAGGGTCATCTAGCCCAACCCCCTGCAATGCAGGAATCTCTGCTGAAGCATCCCTGACAGGTGGCCCTCCATCCTCTGCTTAAAAACCTCCGAGGAAGGAGAGTCGGCCGCTTCCCGAGGGAGGACCCTTCCACTGCCCCACAGCTCTTCCCGTGAGAAGGTGCTTCCGGATGTTTAGTCACAATCTCCTTTCTTGGAACTTGAAGCCATGGGTTCACAAGTACCCACGTTCTGCACCAGGCCAGAGACATCTTTGTTCTTCAAACTGGGATGCTTTGGCGGTGGCAGATGTTTTCTACAAGTAGAACATGTGCCCCATCACTGACTTCTTCTTCCTTGCTGACCAGTGAACTTGAGATGTCTCAATTTTCCAAGATTTGATGGAAGCTCACCTTCCTGCAAGCCTGGCTGCTTGAGAGATAAGCGGGAGCTTTCTAGCCTTTGCCTAGCAGGGCTTAGGACTGGGGGGGGGGGCAGCCAAGCTGGGGAGGAGGCCCTGGGGGGTTTCTTCCAGCTGAGAAGCATCTTTTCCTGTCGGAGAATCACAGCGCAGGCATCCTGGCCCCATCAGCCAGCTTTCCTCAGTCGCTGGAATTTTCTTTAGCCCCCAAATCATGTGGCTTGAAAGACAAAAATAGCAATGCTTTCTGATTATGAGGGGAGGGTTCCAATATCAGATGATCAACCTTGTTGGCATTAAATGCTGGTTTCCAAAAGGAAAGAAGGGGGGGGGGGTTTCCTACTTTCTTGCAAAGGGATGCTTGGCTCCCTTGCTGCCAAGTGCAGGAACCCCAGAACTGGATTTGAGTTCGGGAGGCCCAGATGTCAACTGCAAAGGCTCAGAAATGGCACACAAACTGCCTCAAAGCTTTGGGGCACATTTGCAAGGCCTTCAGGCGAGATCTGCTTCCCCTCCTTTGCGTAGCCTCTTCCACCCCCCCCCTTAGTGCCTCGGGCACAGGACCCCTTGGAGGGGACTGGCTGCCGGGGAAGCGATTCCTTCCACTTAAATATCAAACACAAAATCTCTCCCGGCTCGCCCTCCTTCCGTTGGCTGTCTAGGTGGGTAGAAGTCACCTTCTCCATGGGTGGAGCTGTTCATCCTTTTATCGGTTTGATTAAAGATGAAGAAGAGAGGCGCTGTTCTTCTATTATTATCTGCAGCACTCAGAAAAAGAGGGATAAAAAGGGAACAAGGCGCTTTGGGGGTCTTTTCTTCCTGCTTTGTGCTGCGGGGGTCTCCATCCTCTCTGGCCCACTCCAGTCTCTCCCCCCACCCAAGTCAGGTAGATCTCTGGAGTCCTCTGCTCTCCCCAGCTGGGAGCTCCTTTGCAAGGCGGGTGGGGTCCCGCCTTTCCACTCCCAGGAAATGGGCAGCGCCTTCCTTACCTCTGGAAGCACGGATATTCTCAGGTAGACAAAGCGATGAAGTGGCCAAGAACTCCTTTCCGTATGGGAGAAGGAAGACCCCTTAGGAGATGCCTCTTTTTCTCTGGGCTGCTCTGCAGCGTCTGTGCCCCTTCGCCTCCCCAACCCAGGACACTCTCTCCCTTCTTGTTTGCGTCCATAGAATCACGAGATTGTAGAGTCGGAAAGGGACACCCGGGGTCATCTAGTCCAACCCCCTGCAATGCAGGGATCTCAGCTGAAGCATCCATGACAGACGGCCAGCCAACCTCTGCTTAAAAACCTCCAAGGAAGGGCAGTAACCACCTTCCACTGCCCAACAGCTCTTACTGCCAGAAAGTTCTTCCTGATATTTAGTCAGGAACTTACGACTTATTTTTTTTAAGAAAATATTTATTAATTTTTTTTGAAATATAACAGTAAAAATGAAAAAGAAAAATACAAAATAAAATCAGTTAAAAACATACATTTTTTCTTTTACTTATTTTCTTTTAGCTTATTTCCCGGACCTCCTCATACCTCCCATTTTTGTATTCCACTTCAATTTATTGGTTCAGCAAATCCTTACCATTAGATTTTAACCCATTTATAACCCTTTTTTCATATTCTCTTAAATCATTACAGGTGGAAACCCCTTAGTTGCTATCCAATATCATTCTATCATTCATTAATTTTACAATATTTCTGTAGATAGTCTTTACATTTCTTCCAATCTTCTTCCACCGACTCTTCTCCCTGGTCTCGGATTCTGCCAGTCATTTCTGCCAATTCCATATAGTCCAGGAACTTACGACTTAAAGCCATGGGTTCGAGTCCTGCCCTCCAGAGCAGGAGAAAACAAGCTTGTCCCCTCTTCCGTGTGACTGCGCTTGAGATGTTTGAAGAGGGCTCTCATATCTCCTATCATTCTCCTGTTTTCCAGGCTAAACATGCCCAGCTCCTTCGACTGCTCCTCAGAAGGCTGGGTGGGCAAGTATTTGCGATCTCCCGCCTGCCTTTGCCCAGTGCAGTTGAGGCTGGGGCAAGCCAGACTCTGTCCTGGAGCCTGTTTTCAATCCTTTTTTTTGGGGGGGGGGCTGTCCTTGAATGTGGGGAGGCATCAAAGCACATGTCCCAGGAGACCCGTCAGCGGCTGCAAAATGCCTCTGTGGCCGCAGGGCAGCTGTGCATTTTGCAGTCTAAGCTGGGTTCAATCTGCTTTTTGCCCCTGACCCCCTCCCCCCGGGGGGTTGTGCTTGCGAAGCATAGCCAGTGTTGAAAGTAATAAGTTGGTTTGTGGGTTCACAGTTGCGGCACAATATTATCTCCGTATGGAAAAATAATTGACTGGAGCTGATTGTATAATTAGGCTCTGTCCTTTTTTGTAATATGATGTATGGATTAACTGAATTATTGTTCTCCTTGATTACATGTATAATTGGAATGGGTGCATAATTATGTGCCTGGGTGTGTATAAATTTAAAGGGGGGAAGAGGCATTCAGGAAAAGTGCAACGCAAGGCAGCGCTACTTAGGAGATAATGCGGATTATGAATGGGCTGTGAGAATAGCAGTCTAATTGTGTTGACAAAGCAATCGGCTGCATTTCAGGGAGGGCGTTCGCCTGCCTTGCTGTTCTAGAGTTGCCCCCCCCCATAGCTTCCTCCAGCCCACCTCGTTTTCAAAGGAGCACCCTGAATTTCCCAGCCACGGCCGTCTTTTCCCAGCCAGTGCTGTGGGCTGGGAGCTTGCCTGCAGACGGGTGAGAACACACGAAGGCATGTGAGCCGCATGTGCTTAAAAGGATGAAAAGAGGCTGTCGCCCGTCCCTGAGAGTGACTTTGAAGATCCTCTTCTATTCAGGCACTCAACCAGATTCCCCCACCTTTTCATGCCGTGTCATCACTTATGGAGGTGAACTGGCACACTGTGTAGGTCACGGCTGCCTGCGGCCCAAGGGGGCTTGGGGGGGGTCTGCCTCCCCCCTCCGCTGCTTGGCAGGTCTTTATACCAAGGCTGCTTCTGACACCTTCCAGCAAGTTATTCAAAACAACCCAGTAAGACGCCCCCGTGCCCACTCGCGCTCTTTGAGAACAGGGCTTGAAATCCCCAGGCACGTTTTGCGACTGGCACGGGTCCAGTTGCTCCCACACGGAGATTTCTGGGTACCAGGTTGGCGCCTGACATTTCCCCTGGCTGGCTCCTCCAGCTTTCTTGAGCCGGGAAGCAGAAGAGCTTATTTGTTGCATCTGTCTCCCAGCTTTTTCTCCAAGGAGTCCGTGGTTCACTCGCTCCTTGCTTAATCCGCACAACGACCCTGTGAGGAAGGGTCAGAGGCCGCGACTGACTCCAAGGTCACCCTGTGCGCATCACAACTGAGGGGGATTTGAACCCCAATCTCCCAAGTCCTATTCCCGACACTCTCACCACCCCACCCCACTGGCTCACAGGTTCTGAAAGGTTTTCCTGGAAGCTTGAATTTGTTTGATGTTTTCATGTGTTGTAAACTGCGTTGAGCTTTTTCTTTAACATATAAAGCAGTCTGCAAATGAAATAGGGACGCGGGTGGCGCTGTGGTCTAAACCACAGAGCCTAGGACTTGCCGATCAGAAGGTCGGCGGTTCGAATCCCCGCGACGGGGTGCGCTCCCGCTGTTTGGTCCCTGCTCCCAGATTGAAAGCACGTCAAAGTGCAAGTAGATAAATAGGTACCACTCCGGCGGGAAGGGAAATGGCATTTCCGTGCTTCTCTGGTTTGCCAGAAGAGGCTTAGTCCTGCTGGCCACGTGACCCGGAAGCTGTACGCTGGCTCCCTCGGCCAGTAAAGCGAGATGAGTGCCGCAACCCCAGAGTCGGCCACGACTGGACCTAATGGTCAGGGGTCCCTTTACCTTTACCTTTAGAAATGAAATGGATGAGGATGATGATGATGATAATTCCCATTGCAAAAAAGGTGCCTAGACATTCCGTTAAGACGACAACCGAAACCTACGTTCAAGGTGCCGTTTGGCGATTCACTTATATACCTGAGTTTCTAGCCCTGCTCAAGAACTTAGGAAGAGCCTGTTGAAAGCAGGATCCGAGCCCAAGAGCAACTCTCCCGTCCTGCGGTTCCCAGCAACTGGTATTCAGGAGCTTGTCTGCCTCCCTCTGTGGCTGGCATCTTCCTGGGCAGAGGGCTTCTCCAGCCAGCTCAGCTTCCAGGCGCCTTGCTCAGAGCTGCGGCTTCTGCCCTCCTTGCTTTGGACCTATCATGGCAGCCCCCTTCAGGGAATTGTTTAGTGTGTGATGTCGTATTGCGCTTTTACTGTATTTTGGTTGGGGGCCGCCCAGAGTGGCTGGATGGGCGGCATATTAATAATATTAATAAACGCGGTGTGTGTGTGTGTGCGCGTGCGCACCCCTTCCGTGTCCGTTGAGCTACTCGCCAACTTCACCATCGAGTGGGCGCTCCTTGGCCAGTGCAGGGCACCAGCGGCTCCAGCCTTTTCTTTGTTGGTTCCTCGCTGAGGGCTAGCTACTTGGGGGAGATTTGGCGTTGTTGGAATGGCTTTTGAGGGGAGGGAGAGGAAGAGGGAGTGCCGCCCTTCCCCTCCCCTTCTGGGCAAAAGTTGCCGTAGCAACTTTTGGTGCCGAAAGCAGCTTACAGGCAGCGTGACATAATAGCCCAGCGTTGGATCGCGGCAGAGTTTAGTTAGCCTCCTTGCTGTTATATTGATTTTTAATGTTTATTTGCAAAACCTCCAAACACATGTCCAGGTTCTTGAACAGCTTCCCAGAAAGCCGCCTCGCAGTGTGCTGCCCCCCAATATGAAATACCATTTTTACCGGCCGGCCGCGCAGCGTTTAATGGCGGCTGACAGGGACATGTTTAAGGGCAATCTGTATCGGGCACTTAAACGTTTCTATTATGTCTCTCCTGGCGCAGATCGTTGAATTTTGCCGTGTTCTCGGGGCTACAAAAGGCTGGCTTTTGAGAAGCCTCCGGAAAGGCTCTGGCGTCCCTGGACCTGACTCTTTATTGCCCTTTGCCTGCCTGTCAGGCAGCGACCCGTTAATTGGCCTTTGCAAGCTCACTCTGCAGGACTCTTAGGAGATAAATACGAGAGCCAAAACCGAGGAGGGTTAGGAGGAGGGACCCTGGAAGTGCCAGGCAAGGCGGTCCTTTGCCAGCCCTTGTGCATTCCCGTCTCCCTTGGATTGCCACCTTTCCTCAAAGGGGAGTCACTCCATCCCCAGATAGTGTGGCCCTCCTCTGACTTCCAGAGGTCCAGGCCACAGTTTGCAGAGCCCCAGTCTCCCCCCAGCTCCCTCCAAGCAAGCCGGACCCCTTTCTGCAAGAGGCTTCTCTCCCCAAGGCAGAGTGAGCTCTTCAAGGGCGACTGGCGCTGAAGCAACAGCCTGGGCTCAGCGCGGAGCTGACTCTGCAGGCCTGGCCCAGACGGAGCCTGGGGATGCTGAGCAGAACAGGCAGCCCCACAGCCCCCTTCCAATACTCGAAGGGCCCCAACCAATGGATTAAGAGGACCCGAAAGGAGATTCCGACCAGACCTTAGGAGAAATGTGCTGGCAGGAAGAACTGTCTGCCTGTGGGGTGGAAGGTGGTGGACTCTCCTTCCCTGGAAGTTTTTCAGCAGAGGCTGGACGGCCACCTGTCAGGGATGCTTTAGTTGAGATTCCTGCATTGCAGGGGTGGACTAGAGAACCCCTGGGGGTCCCTTCCAGCTCTACAATTCTGTGATTCTATAGGGATGTCTCCGCTAGGGCTAGTTACAGTGTAGGGAGCCGTGTTGGTCTGCCGTAGTCAAAACAAAATAAAAAACATTCCTTCCAGGAGCACCTTAGAGACCAGCCAAGTTTGTTCTTGGTATGAGCTTTCGTGTGCATGCAAGAAGTGTGCCTGCACATGGAAGCTCATACCAATAACAAACTTAGTCGGTCTCTAAGGTGCTACTGGAAGGAATTTTTTTATTTTGTTTCGCTAGGGCTGGACAATATATCAGTATTGTGATACATCCTCCGAAACTGGATTGAAGTCCATATCGTGATATCAGTTTCATAATTTTTTGACCTGGCAACATACTGCAAATTGTGTGTGTGTGTGTGCTATGCAGAAATCACAATGTGGGGGAAACCGTGAAGCCAGCCGGTGCTCCATAGCTCCATCCTTAATTCAGACATTGAGATATATCAATATATTGCGATGCTTAGCTGGGTGATATAACGCAATGTTGGAAACCTGCTGGGGTGGGTGGGCCAGGGGAGGCGCAGGGTGGTCTGGCCAGGTTCTCTGGCGCTCTGCTTCTTCCCCAGAGTCTGCCTGGGGGGTGGAGGTTGCTGCTGCTTCTGAGTCAGGCGCTGGCTTTGGGGGAAAGGAGCCCTTTCCGCTCCTCAGGGCAAAAGCCAGATCTGTGCTGCCGCCTCCAGGGAAGGGGGAATTTAGTTGGTTTTTAAGTATGTCCTGCAACATCTCCTGTATTGGGGGGATGAGATATGTGCTGTTTGCTGAGATTTAAGCCTTGGGCTCTCTGACTCGCGAGCCCAGGAGACGCTTCCAGGGGCGAAGCCGGGTTGCCTTGCGACGACATAACTCAGATCTGCGGTGTATTTATGGCTGGCTTTCTTCGGCGCAAGCTCTGATGTCCGGCTGTAAATTATTCTGGCACCAGCTAAATAATAGAAGTGCTTCCATCCTCCAGGCCCCTTTCCCCTGCCAGCCTGTCCTGATGGCAGAGGAGCAGGAGGAGGGGAGAGCCCCCCCCTTGCTGAATGCACCCCCCCCACTCCCTGAGCAGCCCTTTCTGAGGTGCAAGACTTTCCCTCTGCCCCGACTGGGGATCCACATCGCTTGAATGTGCGAGGGGACGTTTCTTAGAAAGCTTGGCTGTGGCTTGGCAGTGTCTTCTGCCCAGCTGACCTGGATCCAGGTTCAGAAGGCACCGGCGGGCACCCCAGGGAGGGCATGCTGCAGGGCTGCTGGCATCCTTGGCTGCTGCTGCCATTGCCCCCCCCCCCAATACTTTGGGAAGCCTCTCCAAATGAAGGCCCTCTCTGCCTTTCTGCCTGCCTGCTTGCAGAGGTCTGGAAGGGGCCAGGAGGGATGAAAGGAGCCTTCTCTGCAGTAATGCTAATTATTTTTCTCCTCCTCGGGTTCGTTTGTTCGTTGGAGCTGCACATTAAGTGTCTGCCTTGAAGCAAATGGGGCACGGGCTCCATATCGGCAGAGCCAAACCTCTCCACAACAAAAGCCTCTGCAGCCCCCCCTCCCCTCCCCGTGGGGCGTCCAGGAGGCAGCCTCAAGGTCTCACCCGGCAGGCAGCTTTCCACAGCAGCTTCTGCGCCCCCTCCCACTCCTAGCTTTGCAGAGGGCGGCTGTGGGGCTCTTGCTTTCCTCCCTTCCACCCCACATGCCACTAGGGGAGGTCGGGAGGCAAGCTGCAGTCTAGGCTGCTAATTTCGGTTAGAGATGGCAGGACTTCCTAGGCTGCTGGCCAGCAAGGAGAAGAGCAGCAGGGGAAGCTTTGCTTTGACTTTCATGCTCTGGTTGGGGGGGGGACATGGCTGCCCCCCTTGGGGGGGAGGCGTCAGGAACCCTGGGGGAGAGCATCCTTGGCCCTCCGGACTCAGAAGGGAGAGGCACAGGCATGTCATGGGAGGGGAGGTTTGAGAATCCTAGAACAGAACTGTGGAATTGGAAGGGATCTTGTCCAGGGGTCGGCAAGGCTTGCCTCGCCTGGGCCGGTTCACTCCTGCGGAGACCCCTCCATGGGCCGGATTGCACACCCACCCACAATTTCTGGCGTCTGCACAGATGCGATTTCCAGCGCTGCAGAAGCAAGTCCCTGCATGCTGCACAAAACCGGCGCGGTGCAGCGCGCAGGGACTCATCAACCGGGTGGCTTGGTTCGGGAGCGTCTCCTGGGCCGGATAAACAGCCCCTGTGGGCCGCCTGTGGCCCATGGGCCTTAGGTTGCCGACCCCTGATCTAGTCCAACCCCCCGCCCTGCAGCCTGGGTCTCGAGGACAGATCCTGCGCAGCCTCCTTGCCTGCTCCTCCCTCCGGTCGAGTTCCATGCACACACAAGCAGACACACGCACATGGCCTTTGGTTTGGCTGGTCTGGGATTGGCTTGTGGGGTCTTCTTGGCCAGCTCAGGACTTCCGACCTGTCTTCTGTGGGGTGGGAGAGAAGAAGGCAAGGAGAAATGCAGCCCCCCCTTGCACCGGCCTCCTTCTCTAGCCAGCCCCCCTCCATCCCTTGATGGTACCTTCAGAGGAGTGAAGACGGTGCCCAGAGCTGTCCCCTCCCTTCTGGGAGTCTGGGGAGAGACCTTTGGGTGCAGCATCAGCCTCTGTGCGTAGGGGGAGCAGAAGGAGACTGCTTCTGCGGGGGGGGGGGTGCTGTTTGCTTCCAAGGCAAAGCCTCCTTTAATTGTGACATTTCATTTATTGCCTCCACCCCCCTCCTCCATCCCGAGGGAGACCCAAAGTGGCAAATGGCCAACAACTCAATTAACACAAATATCAGAATCATCTCCGTGGCGAAACGAGTCTCGCGTCGGCGCTGCCTCCAGGTCAGGACAATAATGATAAGACAACAAGTCCATGGAGCCCTCCTGGCCTCCACGTCCCCACTCATTTGCTGCCCCACAATCAGCCGGTGGCGTCTGGAGCCCTTCCTCTCTCCCGGGGGGGCCTTGGCTAAGGACTCTTTGTCCTGCAGAGGGAAAAGAGGAATGTGCTCAAAACTGGGGGCGCTTGTTAGCTTGGGGGGCTTTGGCCCCTGCAGTCTGGTGTCTCCTGCCCCAAACGTTGGCCGATCTGGGGAGTGGGGAGCTGGGGGGACCTTTGGGCTGGAGCTCCCCAACCAGCTGCTTGGAGCAGGCACAGGCAAACTCGGCCCTCCAGATGTTTTGGGACTGCCACTCCCATCATCCCTGACCCCTGGTCCTGTTAGCTAGGGATGATGGGAGTTGTAGTCCCAAAACATCTGGAGGTCCGAGTTTGCCTAGGTCTGGCTTGGAGCATTCAGAGAATCGTAGAGTCTGAAAGGAAGGTGAGGATCATCCTAGTCCAGGGGTCAACAAACTTTCTCAGCAGGGGGCCGGTCCACTGTCCCTCAGACCTTGTGGGGGGCCGGACTATTTTTTTTGGGGGGGGGATGAACGAATTCCTATGCCCCACAAATAACCCAGAGATGTATTTTAAATAAAAGGACACATTCTACTCATGTACAAACATGCTGATTCCTGGACCATTTGCAGGCCTGATTTAGAAGGCGATTGGACTGGATCTGGCCCGCAGGCCTTAGTCTGCCTACCCATGTCCTAGTCCAGCCGCCTGCAATGCAGGAATATGCTGCTCTCCCGTAAGGGGTTTGGACCTGCCACCTTGGTGTTATCAGAACCAGGCTCTAGCCAACTGAGCTGTCCAGGCAGTCCTCCCCCCTGATCTGCGCTTCTCCAGTGTTCCTGCTGACCCGTTTTATGGGAGGCTGAGAATAGGAGCTGCCTGGTGTGTGCCCCCCCCCAGCAGCCGAAAGGGGGCGAGCGGGCACTGTGGGCGTTGGGTAGGAGCCAGGCTGAGGGGTGTTTGCATAGCTAATGGACTTGCTAAGCTTGGATTTAAGTGAGGGTTAATTTGCAGCACCTTGAGCTCTGCGCTCCTGCTACCTGGGAAGCCGCTCTGTCCCACTCGCATATATGTAATAATTTATTGGCCTGTTTGCCCGCAGCCTCTTCCCCCGCGGAGGAGGCAGGGAGGAGGGTCCTTCGCTGGCAACTCTGCAGACCTTTGCAGCATTACTGGGAGGAGGACAGGGGCATTTATAATAAATAAAGGTTAGGCAATGCCGGGAGGCTGCGAAGGAGAGCGGAGCAAACTCCCAAGTATCCGTAGGGGGAGGGGGGGTGGCATTTCCCAAATGCTGGGCGCGGATTGTGGCCTGGTTCTTTCCCTCATGCTCCAAACCCCCCCCCCAGCCTTGCTTTAGCCAGGCAGCCTCTGAGGGCATGTTTGGCAAAGGTCTTTGTCGCCTGGGGAGGTTTTTCCTGTCCGTGGATTCTTTTGCACGGACGGAGAGCGCAGTTGGTAGAGCGTGAGATTCTTCATCTCAAGGTTGTGGGTTTGAATCTTGCGTTGGGCAAAAGATTCCTGCATTGCAGGGGGTTGGTCTAGATGACCCCCCCATGGTCCCGATTCTATGCCTGTTGGTGCCACCAGCCCAGAAGGAGGTTTTCTCCCAGGTGTGTGCCCTCCCTGGGGCTGCTTGTGGGCACCTGTTCCAATCAGCCGGCAGCTCTTGGTGCCAGCTTTGTGTGGGGCATTTCTGGGTGGAGATGTCGATCTGCAGGCTGGAGGTGTGGCCCCTCCAGATCTCGCCCGTGGCCCCCAGAAGGGAGGGCTTTCTTCCCCCTCCCTGGCTGAGTGCTTGAGCGAAAGGTTGCCCGCCCAGAGCTTGAGGGAGTTTCCTGGCTCAGCTGACTGTTGCTGTTGGATTTGAGTAGCTTCTGTTCAAAAGGCTTTATTTGCTTTCTTATTTACTCATTCCGTTTATATCTAGCCCTGCCTCCCCAAGGAGCCCAGGGCAGCAAACAAGCACTGAGGAATCGGCTTAGAAACAATTCCAAAACAGACACAGCCGGGGAAAGGTCTCCCCTTAAACGCCTCCTTGGGAGGGGAAGGTCTTCAGAGGCCGCCAAAAGGAGCAGAGTCTGCGCTTGCCTCATATTCAAGGGGGGAATCGTAAAAGGGCAGAAGAGCCGCCACACGCCAGCCCAAGAGCTGAGTTGGGTGGCACAGGCCTCCCAGGAAGAGAGTCTCTGCAGGACGTCCTCCCTTGCAGAGCTCTGTGTTCGATTGGGCAGAGAGAAGGGGCAGAGAGAAGGAGCATCTTTCGGGTCTCCTGGTCCCAAGCCGCCTGGGCTTTTTGCACACCAAAAACGAGCAGCTTCAACTTTCCCTGCTCCCCAACGGGCAACCAGTGCAGTTTTTCCAGCGGCAAGTTGAAATGCTGGCGGGATCCTGCCCTAGCGAGCAGTTGGGTGATTTGCACCAGGGCAGCCCTGCCTAGAGCACATTGCGGTGCTCAAGCCCAGAAGTTGCCTGCGCGCATGGATGACCGGGGGGGGGGGGGAGAGGGAGGAGGCTGGTCCAGAAACATATAATCCCTGTCCGGATGACGCCTTGCCCCCAATCTCCCCATAACCTCTCCCAGGGGCTTCGTAGAGATGCTAAGCAGCATTTAGGGCAAGATGGTGCCCTTCTGCTTTGGTGCCATTCCCAGGCCTGTGCCCAGATCGAAAGAGGCTTCCTCCAGTCTCCTGCGTCCAGCCTGGCTCTGCGCCAGACGTTGCCACGGCCAGCGGCTGCCCCCGACTCCGGCCTTTGAGCCAAGGCTGTGCCCTGGGGCTTCCCCTCAGCAGCTGTCAGAGACGTTCAGCCGTGACGGGCTGGCTGGCGGCTCCGATGGGCTCCGGGTGGGAGAAGCGACCTGCTTTTCCAGGGATGCCTTGGTGTCTGTGCTGGCATGTGCCAGGAGAAGTGCGTGTGTGTGTGTGGGGGGGTGTCACAGCAAAGCAGCTTGCCTTGGAGGCAGGGGCCGGGGAGGGGGGCAGGCAGTGGTGAAACAGGTGGTGACCTCTGTGTTAAAGCCCCTGCACTGGGTGCCCATCTGCTTCCCAGCCGGGTTTAGGGGCCGTGCCTCAATTTACAAAGCCCTGACAGCTTGCCACCCCCCATAGATCCCGGCTCAGTCACTCAGATCACCTGCAGGAACGTCGCTGGTCGTTCCCCATGTTGGTGAGGCTCCCTTGACAAGGAGCTAAGCCTTTAATGTCATTGGCCTAGTCCTGTGGAACTCCCTGCCACTGGAGATCCAGCAGGTGCCAACTTCTAAATGCCAGAATCCTACACAGGCAGTGGGGAACTCATCTTTCCACAATGACTAACTGATGTCTGTTTTTAACTTTTCGGTAGTTGTTTAATATACAATCGTATACTGCTTTGATTTTTCTTTTTAATGATTTCACGGTCCCCAATTATTTTTTTACAAATGAAATGACCAGGGGACTGGGCTGGTTCTCTTCTTGAAGTGACCTGAAGACAAGAAATTCAAGAAAGAATGGGGAAAGTTTATGATTTATTAAGCAGATGAAAACATTAGCAGGCTTTTAATCTCACCAAATGCTGTGGACAGTATGGAGGCATATGAAATACAGATTATGAAATAATACGCAGTTGGAAAAGTTGACAATAGGAGCCATGGAGGGGATGGGAGGGATATGTATTTGGTATTGTAACTAATTTGCATCTGTAAAATCAAATAAAAAAGGATTTCAAAAAAAGGGAGACAGGTCCCGTTTGAGCCGTGAACTCCTGCTGCTCCCATCGCCGCCCCTCCTGGGGACTCTGCCACTGCCCTGACTTCTGTTTCCCACACCCCCAATACATTTTTATTATTTTCTTTACATGTTATTTCTTACCATACATTCTTCAACCCATAAACTTTTTTGCTCTGCCGAGCCCATGGCCTCCCTCCCTCCCTTCAGTTGGTCTCCTTTATCAAGTCCATTGCATATTTTATCATTTCCCACCCTATCTATTTTGCATTGTAGGAGTTATTTCAGTCCTGCTACTGTTTTTAAGTTTTTACAACTGTCCTTCAAGTATTTAGCAAATTAACTCCAATTGTCCTTAAATCTCTGGTCGTCCTGATCCTGAATCCTTCCGGTCAGTTTGGCATAGTCTGTCATTTTCGACTGCCCCTCCGCAATATTAGGAACGTCTTGTGATTTCCAATTTTGGGCCAGCAAAGTCCTTGCCACAGCTGTGGCACGCATGAATAACTTTTGGTCTTTTATCTTCATCTCCTTAATCACTGCCCTGACTGCTGTTGCTTTCCCTCCGCAGGACAAGAACCGGAAGCTGCGCCCCCTCTATGACATTCCCTACATGTTTGAGGCCCGGGAGTTTCTGCGCAAGAAGCTGATTGGGAAGAAGGTAAGCCCGGAAGGGGGCCAGGTGGGCTGGCGGGGGCCGGGGCAGAGCCCCCGAAGAACGGCTGGGCGCCAGGGGCCTGAGATCTTTATATATATTTTTAATATATAATTTGTATTATTTTCAACATACCAATTATTATACATTCCACAGAACTTCACATTTTATACCATCTTTTTGGACTTCCATCAGCACCTCTGATGATCCACCATTTTTATCATTTCTTCTGCATTTCTTAAATTCCTATTGCCTTTAATTATCTTAACTCACAATCCACCTCTTTAACCATTTTTGCAATAATTCAAATAATTTACCTCGCAAAACGTCTTGCAAACCTACAAACGTAATCTGGTCATCACAATTACTTTTCAAATAGTCCGTAAATTTACACCAGTCTTCTGTGAATCTCTGGTCTCGCAGGTTTCGAATTCTGCCGGTTAGTTTATCCAATTCTGCATACTCCATCAGCTTCATCCTCCATTCTTCTTTTGTCGGTAATTTTTCTTGCTTCCATTTTTGTGCCAATAATATTCTTGCTGCCGTCATTGCATATAAAAACAACTTACAATCCTTTCTGTTTATATCATCTCCTACAATGCCGAGTAAAAATGCTTCTGGTTTCTTAATAAATGTATAAATGTATAAATGCCCAGAAATCTTTAAATGAAGGGCAGTAGATAAATCTAATAAATAAAATGATGATGATGATGATGGAGGAAGGCTTTGAAGGTGGCGATTTGGCCCAACTTGAGGCCTGTGGGCTGGCTGGTGCCTGAGCTGCTCTTGTCTTCAGTCCCCCATGGGGGGCAACTGGGGGGTGTCTCCCTGCAGCAATGTTTGCGTCAAGAGGCAGTTTGGGGGTGGCGAGGGGCACCTTTGCACGCGAGTGGGGAGGGAGGGAAGGTTTTTTGTGGCTTCTGGGGTCTTCCTCGGACCCACTCCTGTCTCCCCTCATCAACAATCTGTTAGGGATAAAGATCCGGGTGCCAGGGCCCCCCTGGCGCAGTTGAGTATGCCGCTCGCAAACCGGCCGGCCTCTTCCTCCTGGCTTTGCCTGGTCTGCCCTTGACAGGCGGCTCCGCCCCTGATCTTCTCTGGCAGCCCCTTCTGGGCCCGCATCCCTTTTGGTCCAAGGCAGGGGCAAAACAGGCCTTTCCTGGCCTTTCCTCCTCACATTCCAGGGGGTTGTGGCAGCCTCCCATCCCTCCCCCTCCCCAAATAAGGCTTCTTGCGGCTCCTTCATTGCATTTTCTGTCGGTGACTTTGCACGCGCACAATACAATACGATAGTCTTTATTGTCATTGTCCTATACAGAACAACGAAACTGAATAATCCACATAAGACATTCAAAACCAACAAGCCTGCTACCCCAGCTACCCCAACCTGGTTAGCCCCCTAAAAACTCTGATACCCCATTTTTAAATACAATATACTCACATAAAGACTACCTTACACTGCGTTTAAAAAAAACTGCATTTGGATAGAAACTGTTTCTCAGGCGGCTAGTCCTAGTCTTTATAACCCTGGACCTTCTTCCAGAAGGCAGAAGCTGAAAGAGATCATTTCCGGGGTGCGCACTATCCTGCAACTTTCTAATGGCACCCGGGAGCATAGATTTGATGGTGCTCAGGGCTGCTCAAGAGTGCTTCCTTCCAGGCGCAGGGCTCTGAGCTGCAATGAAGGCTTCTGCTGGGGGCTGGAGGGGGTGGGCAAGGGCCCCCACCTCTCTCCGCTTCCCCGTGACCTTGGTGGCTCTGGCTCTTGGGCTGGCATCCGCTTGGCGCTGGCTGCGAGGGGGGCTGCTTTGGGAGCCCCCGTTCTGCTCTCCTCCGCTGTCGCAGGGCTGCCTTTATGCGCAGTTCCTTTGTCAGCACCTCGTTTTTCACTTCGGATTAATTTGATGGAGCTAAGCGATGAAAAAGTCCTCTGCGCTAATGATCAAAACAGTCCCCCGAGGTTGGCGCTGCCGCCTGATTGGAAGCGACAGGCCCAGCCAAGGCTGCCCGTCTTTGCCTCTGCCCCGCCGGCCGCCTGCTGGGATCGATCGGCTGGGGCTGCTGGCTCCCCCCCCTTCCCCGCTCCCCAAAAGGACGCGAATTCGGCTCCCACGGGGGACGGTTGAGCGGGTCCAGGGGCCTCTGAAGGCCGTTCGTCTCTCGAGGGGCCGGTGCCCCCCCCGCTCCTCCGCTCTGCCTGCGAGGGAGGCTTTGTGAGTGCAGCCCTGGCATCCTGAGGCCGGGCAGCTGAGCGGCCTGCTCTCACCCTGCTGGCAAGGGCAGGCGGCACGGGATCAGCGCTTTCGGCAAGAGCGCACTTTTGGGGGGTGCTGAGGGCTCCCTGGACTGGCCGCTGGAACCAGTGTGTGCTTGTGTGCAGGGGGGGGGCTCCTTCTTGGTCCTCGCAGCCTCCAGACTCCCCCCCCCCCGAATCCCCATCTCTGTGTGTGCAGGTGTGTGTCTGGGCTTGCTGGCACATCTGCACACCTGTGCTCCCCTTGCCTGCAAACACACACTATGTGCCTCCCTTTAGATGGAAACTCGGGAGGGGGGTTCACCTTTCTGCCGGTACCCCAGAGACCCGCCAGAACTGCCGTTGAGTCGCCATCCTTCCCTTGGGGGCCCTTCTGGGCCCATCTAGACCAGCCTCCTCCTGGCTTCAGAAGCCCGCAAGCAAGAAGGGAATGGCTGCTCTCCCGTGACTGGAGATCGGGGGTATTTTGCCCCTGAACCTGGAAGATCCACCTGGTCCTTGTGACTAAAACTCTCATCCCCCTTCAAAGCCAACCAGGTTGGTGGCCCTCACTGTCTCCTGTGGCAGTGAGTTCGACAGGTGAACATGTGCTTAATAAGAATAAGAAATTTATTTGTTTATTTATATGCCATCTAACTGGGGGGCTCCAGCCACTCTGGGAGGCTCCCACAAAACATTAAAAACTCCATAAAACACCAACTGTTGAACTGTAGAAAACTTCCCTTGAAACCTCTTCTAAATATGCTTGCTTTTATCCATCCTGAATCGTATCCTTTTGCCCCTTAGCCTCCTTTTCTCTGACCTGAAACGAACCAAATGCCTCCCCCTTTCTTCCTAGGGGAGCCCCTCTGCCCCTCCACCTCCTTTCCTATCCCCACAATATCCTTTTCGAGGGGCAGCACCCCAAACACGGCCACACCATCGGTTTGCAGAGTGGAATTCCACAATCCTGTTCATCCCCATTCCTCAGAATTCCCACCATGGACCAAACTCCTTCCCTGATGCTTCCCAAATAAGCGCCCCCCCCCTTTCAGATGAGGAGCTTCCTCTGCCAGCGCCAGATCTGAGGAAGGTGCCATGACCCCATTTTGCTGAGCTTGTGAGCAGGGGAGCCCCTTAGGAAATGCGCTTGGCTGGCATGTGGCAGATCCAGGACGGAGCTGGGGGGAAGGGGCTCTGCCGTGGGGGCGGAAGCTGGGCGGCTGGGGCAGGGGGCTCTGATGC